>NC_047026.1:24033586-24365259 GCF_902652985.1 Pecten maximus
ACAATACTAGATATATCATAATTTAGTTTGATTGTTCTCCGTTGAATATCATAAACAGTTCATTTCTTTGGCAGATAGTATTTCAATCGTAATATATTATCGAAATCATATTTCTTTATCTAAACACATTACAAACATGAATCGTATCTATAGTTTCTTGATCAAAGCACCTGTAAGATTGTGATAAGGCTGTATTGGTAAATGGTGACATGCCACCGAATGCATGGTATCAAACGAAAGTATTAATGTTATTCCTACGGTAATTTTAATCATCGAGGACACATACTTTAAATAAAATAGATCACGGCAGTTTCTAATCACAGACATATGGATTGATTGATTGGTAAGTGAATGGGTGGGTTGATGGTTGGTTGGATGAATGGATAGATGAATTTTGACGGACAGATAGGTAGATATTACAGTACAAATGTAAGTTAAACTCTTCGTGATACAAGGATGTGATTCGCCCAATGATTGTATTACATGTACGACAGATTTCATTTCAGTTTAACGAAATTCAAGGCTCAGAACTATAATCCTACTAAATTTATTCACAACGTCATAGAGACAATGTAATGTATGTAATAACACACGGAAAGTAATATGAATAAATCGCAAAATATTCATTCTGCAGAAAAGGGATGTTAACAATCGCACCTCCTCCGGCAAGAATACAAATTAATTTGTATAACACCAAACATGGCAACGGAATTACGTAGTTGGCATTTTGATGTACACACAGGGCTACACTCTGCCAATTACAAGTATAATTATATCATGATTCTGCATCAAAGAGATATTTATTGATTTTCTTCTGATTGCTGAAAACGACACCTGTTGTATAAGCCATATGGTGATGTATGTTTCAATATCGCGTTTGATGTTCGTAGAGGGAGCAACCACGCTTTATCATAATAGGTCACTGATAAGATTGATGCGCGTGCAATAAACGTGGAGGTATACACCCCTACGCCTATCATTCTTTCGTGGAGCATATCTGTTAAACGCTATATAGACGAAATTTGTTGATAAATCGTTACTGAAATATTTAAAGTGCCACAAGTGTGTTGATATTGTCTTGTATAATAACACCGTAAGGCTATTCTGTGTCAGAATTTAGTGGATTTTTTTATTCCACCAGGAGCATGGAATGCTTCATCACATCATTAGTCTTTGAATGGGTTTTGGTAATTGCTTTAAAATCTTCTATTTTAAATTGGACAGAATATTGAATTCGTTTCTGAGCGCAAAAGGGTAATCCACTCGAAATAAAATAAGGCAGCAATGCTGATCATAAATCAGTACCTCTATTACGGATTGATATGCAATGTTCAAGTTCTATTTTTTGAAACTCAACAATCAGTGAATAGAAACACTTATAACCCTGTGTACCCTTCCAGCTTTGTTATTTGCATGAATTGCATGAATTGCATGAACATGTAATGAAAAACAGGGTCGTCAAAGCTCTCGACGATTTTCTAGAAAATCACCCCCATCAATCAATGCGAGGCCAGGGACGGCTAATCTCATTACCGATGATAGAACACAAGAATGCAACGCCATCTGCCATCCAGAACCCATGATCACATCCGTTAACCTCTGCTGTGTCGTCCTATGGTAGCATATGTCATGTACTTTCCCTTTCTAACCAGAATTTGTGTTGCATTCTTAGTAGGCTATATCCTTTAGTTTTAACGAGGCTATGTGATAAGCATTCATATGCATAAATTAACAATGGTAGTATACAGTCGATATGAATACAATGTGGATGACATATAAATAGAATGTCAACAGGCGACATGAAATATTTATCTGTCACCCAAACTGTATCTATATCGACTGTATACTACCGTTTGGTAACAGTTCAATGCTTATATTTACATTCATAAAGATTGTTTTTATTAACTGTAGGTTCTGACGCCTTTAAATTTGCCGCTTACCCTATCACTGACGTCATCAAGTGCAAAAACTGGAACAATCATAATTTCCAGAAGGAATAATATAGTCCCTTATTCCTTATTAAAAGCAAACACATAAAATGGCTTTAGCACAATTTTGTTATTCCACCAAGAGCATGGAATGCTTCATCACATCATTAGTCTGTGAATGGGTTTTGGTAATTGCTTTAAAATCTTCTATTTTAAACTGGACAGAATATTGAATTCGTTTCTGAGCGCAAAAGGGTAATCCACTCGAAATAAAATAAGGCAGCAATACTGATCATAAATCAGTACCTCTATTACGGATTGATATGCAATGTTCAAGTTCTATTTTTTGAAACTCAACAATCAGTGATTAGAAACACTTATAACCCTGTGTACCCTTCCAGCTTTGTTATTTGCATGAATTGCATGAACATGTAATGAAAAACAGGGTCGTCAAAGCTCTCGACGATTTTCTAGAAAATCACCCCCATCAATCAATGCGAGGTCAGGAACGGCTAATCTCATTACCGATGATAGAACACAAGAATACAACGCCATCTGCCGTCCAGAACCCATGATCACATCCGTTAACCTCTGCTGTGTCGTCCTATGGTAGCATATGTCATGTACTTTCCCTTTCCAACCATAATTTGTGTTGCATTCTTAGTAGGCTATAGTCTTTCGTTGTAACGAGGCTATGTGATAAGCATTCATATGCATAAATTAACAATGGTAGTATACAGTCGATATGAATACAATGTGGATGACATATAAATAGAATGTCAACAGGCGACATGAAATATTTATCTGTCACCCAAACTGTATCTATATCGACTGTATACTACCGTTTGGTAACAGTTCAATGCTTATATTTACATTCATAAAGATTGTTTTATTAACTGTAGGTTCTGACGCCTTTAAATTTGCCGCTTACCCTATCACTGACGTCATCAAGTGCAAAAACTGGAACAATCGAAATTTCCAGAAGGAATAATATAGTCCCTTATTCCTTATTAAAAGCAAACACATAAAATGGCTTTAGCACAAATTTGGCTTTATTATCCCCTCGCGACGAAAGTCGGGGAGGGGATATAGCGTTCCGTTCGTACTTAAGTACGTAAGTACGTACGTACGTATGTTCACTTTTTTGTCAGCACTCTTCCGACTTCATTTTTGAACGGATTCTGACCAAACTTCATTTATGGGTCCTGCATGGGAATACCTCGAACGAGTTCGTGTTTCAGGGTGCCAAGGTCAAGGTTAAGGTCACCGTTACTATTTATAGAAAATCTTTGTCAGCACTCTTGCGACTTCATTTCTGAACGGATCCTGACCAAACTTCGTATATGGGTCCAGCATGGCAATACCTCAAACAAGTTCGTGTTTCAGGGCGCCAAGGTTAAGGTCAAGGTCACCGTTACTATTTATAGAAAATCTTTGTCAGTGTCGTCATTTTTGAATGGATCCTGACCATAATTATGATAACTATCAGGAAATGAAGTTGCTAGTGTGATGCGTAACCAGATACTGTTGAATGCATAACAATATATACCATATTTATCTGGCAATGAGCCCATCCATGTCTATTGCAGTTCAGTGCAAATGACAACTGATGTTATTTCAATGTCCTGTAATAACCCCATCCCCCATTTTGCGTCAGAGTTCATGTGTTAGCATGCGAGGGGATTTGTATCGTTTACGATGCCTTGTTACTTGTTTTTTTTTTTATATACGTTTGTAGATATCGTCATATTGTTCACAGTTGCATAATTTCTAATTGTTTGAAATCAAAGCCGTTTTTCTGCGCAATGATATACGGTTAACGTTTAGAAGTGTATTGCACAGGACAGACTCGATTCCGCGGAAACAATTATGTTTCTATTGGCTGGATTTACGTTATTTACAGAAGAATATCATATCTTAAATTCTAAATGAAAGTCGTCCTAATAGTAGGGGTAAACGATTCCTAAGATATTTCGTTCAACACAGATTCCAGTCAAACCAGTCACATCAGTGTCGCTAACTTAGCAGACAGTGTTCAACTTCAGAGGGGCTCGATTTTGTAAGATACTGAAATGCAGTAGGCCTTTGACATCAGTGAATAACCACAAAACTAAAATCCAGTAAACATACACAGATTGTAGGCCTAGTATAAAGTCTCATGAATACAATTTGGTTTACTAACGACATATAGGCAAATACAACACATACTGCGAATATTGTAAGGTGATAGGAAGTATCTGTTCTTTATTTTTCCATAACCTATCCCATTTTTGTTGCCGAAATAATTTCACATATTTCAAATCATAACCCGGAATGAATCAATATATATACATACCTGTGGATATAAACCTTGAATAGAAAATGAAAAACAGTTTCATGTTTAGCACAATCGATATATAATTTACTGTCATATGCATGACGTTTAACCATCGACCGTTTGTATTAAAACTCTATATGTGAATCCGGCCCTTAGTAATATGCAATACAAATGGAACGTCTTCTGGCTGTGTATAACAGACTGATTTAACATTTATTACCTTGATATAGAGAATTATCCATCTACATTGATATGTAGAAATAGGTAGGTAATAAAAGCTCCTTAGAAGTCAATAGCAGCAATGCCGTCTGAACTGCTATTATGAACTGATGTCGGAAGACATCGCTATCCAACGCCTGTGACCTAAAGCTCCACGTATGTTGACATTTGCTACTGTGCATTATGCGATGGTATCGGAATAATTTCTTTTGATATCATTAACGCTGTGATATCTCCGAACACTTTGTGAGATAAATTACAATCGATCGACAATAGGTGTAAAAGTCTCTCGACATACCCATTACCGTGTGAAATTTGAGGGTTGGATTTCTATCGGTAAAACAATTTACGATGAAAACGTTCCAAAGGGACAGCACGACGATGGATATCACCGCTGAAAACAAATAACCGGTAACCGTAGTAACGAAACGTTATCACAAGAGATCACGAGGTGAAGAACGACTCTCAACTTTACCAGGAGACACTACGTCATCCCACGAGTTAGTCATATAAAAAATCTCGCAATTGTAAGTAACAATATTTATACCCCTGACATATAACCTAGACATAAAAGGTACCATGATACCCAGTGTCTCTATGTGAAGGTCGCCATCCGGGAAACAAAACTTAAAGGTACCATGATACCCAGTGTCGGTATGTGAAGGTCGACCATCCGGGAAACAAAACAAATTCCTTGTTATCTTATTTGTCAGTTTGACTTGGTGTATTGATAACTTCTTATTAACACGTCAATCAAGAGACGGATGGTGGGGGTGGGGGTGGGGGGGGGGGGGGGGGGGGGGGGGGGGGGGGGGGTGTTCATACTTTACTGACAACGGTTGGTTTAAAGAACTGTAAAGCTGAAAGGTAAGCAGATGGCAAGCAGTTTTGGTACCGACTCGGGTGGGTAAAGTAAGGCAAATTGTTAACATGTATGCTGGCTATGTTCCGGACTAATCGACTCACAATAGAAAGATGACAATATCAGCCAAGTAATGTATGAGACGTGAATCTGAGACACTCGTCGGGCGCTCAGTTGAAAAATGTTGTGAATGTGAGAGTTGAGGGGATACTTCATACCGTATATTTTGCTAAAGTGAAATTAGGGATGAAAACTGCCAAATAATACCCACATTTATGTTAAGATTAATTTACCTTGTATAGATTTTCCCAAAAGTCAAAATCATTTCATATGCATCATAGATAACAAGGAGTTCTGAAAGATAGTCCACCGAAATGTTTGACAACTCAGATACGTCGAAAGCTATGTGTTGTCATAAAGTCATCTAACGGGAATGGAGTCAAAACCAGATGGTCAGGAATAACAGTGTGTCTTCGGCTTGCCAACTCGGGCAATAATGTGGAGTAATTATTCGTCTAGTAACGCCCTAAACAAGGTTTAAAAAGTGAAGCGTAGCTTTATACCTAGTCCTTAAAACAAAACAAAAAAGAGTTTCTTTATCGAAATCTCATTTACGTTATAAAGTAGCGAATTCATAATCACGTAAAGACATCATTTTCTAGCATGTTACTACGGTAGAAAGTAAAGTTGACGATGAGAAATTATATTGTGAAATTGTCAAATGAAGTCTTCCATAAAACCCGGTATAATACGTTGAAAGAATCGTCGATTTTAGCATTGTGTATGCATGAAACAACCTGGGAGGTTAATGGTGTTTCGCCTAAAGCTGTAAAGCTTCGATGTCTTGTTGAAAAAAAATGTTGACTAATTAGCAAAAACGTTGTTGTAGTAATATGCCCTGTCTACTGAGAAGACCTTTAATCGAAAGCATTTAACGGTTTTCATGGAGCGAGGTACAGAAATAATTGATGGATAGACTCTTGGAGTCTCTCCTTGTCTAATACGATTTCCCAGGCTAATGCTGATCAGGAGGAGTTAGATGGAACCGTCAGACATAAACCCTCTCAGAAAAATAATCAGAGGGAGACAGGTTTTCCATTCCTAGTTCCGATGGAAATCAGAAGTTTATTTTTTCTAGTAAACTGGATAAAAACTCTCTGAAATTATCCGACTGTGTGGAATTGTGGTCGGATGTATTGTGGAGCTAAATTCTGAAATCGTTGATTAAAGTTTTACGTGTTCCCCTGCTGATCTCGTAGCTGTTCGTTCGTTTAATTTAATCTAACTAAGCTGATGCACTGGTTTTTAAATATTCTATTGGCTGTGTCGCCTCTGTTTTATATGCTTAATATTTAGATAAAATTAAACGACATTTTTTGGTTCTCATGGAAGTGGAGTAATACGTGTTTTTTTTTTTAAATATCAGAGCTTTAACACTATACCATTGTTGAGCAAATAAGACATATGCTCGGGGAAAATTCTCCTCTGCAAGTGTTTATGTGCCAGCTTCCTTCTGGTTGTATTGAAGGAAAGCTTATATTGAATACCACATGTCTGGCCAAGTGTATCCAACAATAGTCCTGTCAGACGGGCCTGTCGATAGAAACGTGCAATATTTCCTGACTGTACTATCATAACACAAGGGAGATGAGGTAAGAGGTTTTACACAATCAATGTCTAAAAACTGCTGAACAAGCTTTCTCCTAACGAAACCAACAAAAACACGAGTGTCTGCAAGTAACATCCACAGTTACCTCAACTACATGTATTAAACAAAAATACTGCCAGCATTGTTCAAATCAGTAACTAACTTCAGAAAAAAGTTATTTTATATCCATCGAATTAAAATGTGTACTATATGATTGCATACCATACATATTTTATGGATTCCAAGAAAGTGCTTGTCAAGATTATGTTATGTATGACATCAGAGTGATATACAATGTACAAAGAACGGTAAAAATACGCTTATCACGACCTACGTTCCTCGTAATATATTATTCATTGAAAATCACAAGTGATATAGCATTCAACACACTATAGCTGGTTATATTTTGATGCAGAGAAATATATATATATGTATTTGATCTTGCATTATGACGTCATAACATATAACGTCATATGACGAAAAGCTATATACAAATCTTAATATTACCAATTGCCGTTGTAAGCAGTGTTTTGATTGGTCAAATCAGAAAAAAATATATACTAGCATATAAAAAATGATAAGATGTTACATTTCTGCTTGGATGAAGCATTACCGACTTATATAAAATTGTATCGAAGGTCGGGTGGCACAGTGGTAACACACTCGACTTATGTCTAGGCGGACGGGATTCGATTTTAAGATCGGAAGGTTTGGGTCAGCTGACAGACCACGTGGAATTTCCTCGGGTAATCCCGTTTCCTTCCACAATAGGAACCCTTACGGGATTCCAGCCGGGCCAACAAGCGTGATTATTGTAGAATGATATAGTCTGATACATTATTATGTATATCCCCGGATTAGTTATTATTGTTTAAGGTCCTAACAACATATTTATGTTATTTTAGCACATTAAATGATTAAATGAGTGGACCAAAGGTTCATTTTCACTAAAGTGTCTTGTCACGTGGACTAAGTTCAAACACTGAAAAGGCCAGCTTCGTTCACCGTCAGCCATGGACGTCAGTCAGTGAACATAAAGTACTGCATTTACTGAATATGCGAAAGGGGACATAACTTTCTTCAACCAAGGGCGGAAATTCAACGGAAACGACCAATAGTAAAGATAATTTAGGGAAAACAATGGCAAGGAAGAAGATATGCAGATCATACATTTAGTCGCCTATTAAGAAATCATAAAAAGAGACAGCAGATACATTCCTCGCCATCTACCTAATATGGAGTCAAATATGCCACTTAAATACGACAAGTGTTTTACAGATGTGTTGAAAATATCTCAAACACGTCAATAACACTCAAATAGCAAACAAACAATCGACCAAACTTGTTCTTCGGCACACCTCTCCGATATGCTCACGAGACTGAAGTAAATATGATCTGCCCAGGAAGGCATCTGGTCACTTCAGGATGAAGAGCCAGATGAATATCAATATCTTAAGAAGGTCTATCCCAGCTAATATGTCCACGGCATTGAGATGTCCCACGTTCCATTAACGGATCTATATTTGTCGCACGACCTCTCTTCGATATGGAACGAGAGCTGTGCAAACACAGACAACACAGCGGTCCTCTAACAGGTCTGAAATCGTTTCTGCTCTAAGGACATGAGGCATTGCCAATCGACATCCATGAAATGTTACTGCTGTTGTAGTTAAAGGAATACAAAGCGACAACGAAGTCAAAAAGTTAACCAGCAGACAACAAGAATTATCATTTAAAGTGTGAGCTCTTCTTTCTCACACGTGTTGATCAAATCTCAAAATCAATCGAAATATTGACAGTAGCCGCTTACTACATTTAATCTCTTAATATGTCCGCCAGATATGTTGAAGCGTAACAATAAAAGTCAGATCGAGAAAATCAATGATATCTTATAGATTCAAGAATCAGTGTTTGATCTCACAATGGCTCTCCTTAAGTAGAAAGGTTTTATTAAACTCCCGTGATATTACTTTCGATAATGGTATAATATCAGACATTCTGTATATATATGTTTATGCTCAAGTAACACAGAGGCGACATATTAAAAGTCTGTCTAGTTTACCACGATCTACAACTCTGTGTATCTCTTGCTGATTTTATGTGGAATGGTATTATACATAAGCTAAATCAAACAATGAAATATTGTTCATTGCCAATCACAAGCATTTGATTTTTTTTAACAACCCATATTAACATGGTTAGTTTCTATATCAAAACTTTGAGGATATTCATGTAATTGCACACAAAACGGGGTCGAAAGACCACAATCATATTACTATGTGATAACTATTCAGCTGATATGTGTTTACGATGTGTGTTCCTCCTACTTTCTGAATGTTGATTTCCGATTACTGCCGATGAGTGCCGAATACGTAACATCCTGTGGAAAATCATTTGTGGGACCACGTACGTTCGCTAAAAGCAGATTTTCGTTATAGATCATTTTATATCAAGCAAATTTATTGAGTAAGAACAAGAAGGAAATGGCCAGAGATAATAATTTTGTCCGTCATACAGTGTAAGTGAAGTTCCGTTACAGATCAAACGGATTCGTAATAGACAGGTTTTACTGTTTATCAACTTGCCCATATAGTTGTATTAGTTTCATTTGTATAAGGTTAGGTTAATGTACTACTATGTAAAATATAATGAAGCATGAATTAGATTAAAAACATTAAAACAACACAAAACGGCATTACGTCAGAATGACACCCACACCATTGATGTGCTTTAGTCAAATATATTTTTGTCTTGATTTTATCATATGATGTGTAATTAGTAATTGATTATTATCATTTTTAATTGGATATCTGTTTAATACAAATGACGTACAAAATCTAATATTATAATTTTTATTCATCATCTAGGATGATGCAATGGAGTCGAGATATCCATGTGTTCTACACACTATCTGTTTTTAACTGGAGGTTAATATCCACTGCAGGGGGGGTCTACATTGTAACAACATAAATCGATACTCGATAACCTATTCCATTAGATATAAAAGCCTAGCCAGCTCCCTATTCGTGTTTCAACGCCACGCTTTAAATCGATGGGTGACAATGCATTTCCGATAGGACAGCCTAATTTAATTTGTGTTTAGCATTTAGAGTGTTAGACGTATTTTTGTAGTAGTGTCGAAAGAGAATTAGCTTTTAGGCAATGACGTAGAGATAAAATTATACCATCTAGATATACATCCTAGAAATGCTGAATCCTGTCGCGAGTTTAAGTGTTGGGACGTCATACAGAGGAGAGCCAATCCTCACTTTCCTTAGTCTCCACTCACACACACATACAGTGTATGTACGCGTGATAATTGCGCATGTACTGGAAGGATCGATTTATTTTTTCTGTGTACTTTGAATCTAAGTAATGGGGTACTATGATTTAATTCCAGTGAATAACTATTTAGCTCATTATTTCCCTCGTCTATTATTTGGCTCTTTAAATTGACACAAATACACAACCCATTTCCAAACCTATTTGATCATCTCTTACGTTAAAGGACCTTCCCCGCACCATTTTGGTATATTCTTAATCTAATTAATATGTTCTAAGTTCCCTTCTGGACTTCCATAGTTCCTAGCATCCTCGACAAGTCCTAAAGGAAGACGACACAACTACACAATTTATATTCAGTATTCGGCACGTATCCCGTACTATAATATGTATGTTAAAATACAATTCTCTGATTGTCTCTTTAGACACTCCTTTCATTGCATGGGTGATGGAGACTGTCGTACACCACGTGTTTGTCGGGGTCGATATACATCATGTTATTAAACAAACAATTGTTTCAGATAATTTTACAATTGCAGATAATCAAATAAACTGATATTTTGCTGAAAGAATATATTGTAATGTAAGGTACATAGTACGACCAACAGAACACATATGGGCCTGATTCGTACGTTTCCTGTATATTGAGTATTGGCTATAACAAAAACGGGCATGATTCGCTCGTTTCCTGTATACATGTGGAATGACTATAACAAATACGGCCTGTTTCGTTCGTTTTTTGTACAATGTGGAATGACCTTTCCAAATACGGCCTGATTCGTTCGTTTTTTGTACAATGTTGAATGGCTATAACAAATACGGCCTGATTTGTTCGTTTCCTGTACAATGTTGAATGACTATAACAAATACGGGCCTGATTCGTACGTTTCCTGTACAACGTGGAATGACTATTACAAATACGGCCTGATTCGTTCTTTTTTGTACAATGTGGAATGTCTATAACAAATACGGGCCTGATTTGTTCGTTTTTTGTACACTGTGTATTCACTATAACAAATACGGGCCTGATTCGTTCTTTTTTGTACACTGTGTATTCACTATAACAAATACGGGCCTGATTCGTTCGTGTCCTGTACATTGTGGAATAGATGAAATAAATATATACCAATCATTTTTTCAGCGCTGATACTTAATTAACACCCATGCCAATTCCGTATAGTTAATGTTACAATACACCTTTATTGTTGAACTACCTTATCTCATTTCCCTTATTCTAGAAAAGAACATTTTTATGTTTAGGGAGAATATTCCAATTTCTACTCAAGTTGGACTCAATGAAACTACATGCCAAACT
This sequence comes from Pecten maximus, assembly GCF_902652985.1. Classification (NCBI taxonomy): domain Eukaryota; kingdom Metazoa; phylum Mollusca; class Bivalvia; order Pectinida; family Pectinidae; genus Pecten; species Pecten maximus. The sequence continues at coordinate 24,045,158 of NC_047026.1, forward strand.
TAATCTGTTTCATTTGCTCATGAATTTGACCAGATTAAAACTGATCAGTGCGTATGAATACATGGTTAAAATCCTTCCGCGGAACGATTTCACTTTTTCTACATTGTTGTTATAAACATGGAATAATTATTAAAATTATCAAATTATAATGTATTCTTGTATTTTATGAAAGACCAGATATGCTAAATTCTTCTATTTTGACAAAGTAATATTGTTTTTTAATCCTAAAATGGCGGACTATTTTACTCGACCAACTAGACTTTTCCGCATTTAGACTTGCACAAGCTACGAGACATTAATATCTAGACCGACTTTTTTATTCGAAAAAAACCCAATTGAAATATAAGGATTGAATCTTGATTTGGTCGATTTCATGGGGTCATGAATTGAGTTGCTCTTGAGACAAATTCAACATGAACTGCTTTGCAGTTCATTAAATTTGTCTCAAGAGCAACTCGATTCATGACCCCATGAAATCGACCAAATCAAGATTCAATCCTTAAATGATTAATACTAATACTAAGAATTCATTTTTTCCCTACATTTTTCTTTATCATTTGTAGTATGCAGATAACACAAGGTCTAAAGTTACCCATGTTACGTGTTGTAAATGTCAAAGACAGGATCAGATATGTTGTCAAGATCGCTTTGGGGAACTTTTATACACAGCTACACATGCTATAAGCTATATATGTATGTTATGTATTGGTTTCACAGCAACAAATGATCACGGTCACCTTCTAATTACTACTATTAAATTAGCAAATTTGTCACCAGGACAACATATGTTTTATTGATTGTGTATCATTAATTCAAAATAAATATTCAATATGATTTTAAACAATCTACATCAATCAAATTATTCAATTACTCGTACAGACAAGTCTTAAGCTATTAAGGCCAATGTGATAACATATTTGATTAGTCCAGGGAAAAGTTCAACTGTCCGGACAATCGCTCTACGAATGAAACGGAAACACTTGTATGAGTCCGATCCAGTTATCAAACCTAAGTTAACTTTGACATAGGAACCTAAATCTCATTCAAGTTTAACGATGACAATTGATTTAATAAAAGTATTAAAATCATTCATAATTTTTTTTAGAGATCATTGATAAAAAAAATGTTCTTGCTGGTCAAAAGAAATGCATTAATTAAGATAATAAAACAAACTTTATTCATTTCACGAAAATTGCGAAACACATTATATCAACAACAAAATTATACTTCATATCAACAGAAAAGGACACTTTTTCATATCAACAGAAGGGGGGAAAAAACACTTTAAAAATAACTGGGTAAATGATTCTTGCGGCTTTATTGAAATGGAACATTGCGTTTTAACATTATATGGTACCTGGTAGTAGTAGCATGTATTCGGCACATGTGGAACAAGAATGGAGGGACTATATAAGTTATAAAACAATGGCTATTGTTATATGCTGCCTTGTCATGGAATAAGTTTTTAACAGAAAGCTTTGTTGTCTTCCTAATGTCTCCCTTGGCATTATCTTACAATTAGTTTTTGAGCTAAACTTTCCCCCTTGTGAGTAAGGTCATGTCTCTGTATCCATTTCACAGTGATTTCAAAATGGTAATGGGTGTTCCCTGTGTGACCCTCAATACTGTGAAGGAACATAGCAGGCCTATTACAGAGTCGTTACAACGGAACGTAACGATGTCATACAAAGCCACTGCGATAGGACATTTCAGAGGACTGGTTGACCTCAGTCAATCTGACAGCATCCTTAAATTAACTGATTGCAATGACAGAACACTACACAATAACAATTAACAAACTATTCTCAAATCTTATATATACAATCATGTTTCAGACAGAAATGCGACTGAACACTACATATGTTTAAAGAGCAAATCAAATATTAAAAAATGACATAAAATCACATTTTTGTTGTTAGACATTGTACATGATGGTAATGTCACTGTTTGTTCGGTAATCAGTAATTTCCGTAAAACGTCACATATATAGTCAACCCTCCAATTATAATCTTAGCGTTATGTGTTTTATATACGATATCATAGCTATAAAATATGTTAGTGTGTCACCAGATAAATGGCACTCTTTATGAAACCAATTTAAACAGGAAGCTGCTCTAAGCGCACACGATACTTCGTCTTCATGCTTGGTAATAAATACATAGGATACATCGCAAACAAACACGGTGATATATAAATACAGAAATAATGTTCTTATCCCAAAAAGTGTTGTAAGTATCGACCAATCAGCGTTCGCTTTGATAATGAGTGCGGGGTAACTACTTCCGGAGAGATTTGCCCAATTATAGTATATCTGAGAGCAGAAGTGCTGATTTACCATGGATACGAAAAACACAGGTGGACAGGATATCGACCAGTAATTAAATGGGATACAAGACGTGGTATTAAATACCAAGCTACGGAACAGAATTGGTCAAGACTTGGACATCCGTTCACGGCTATCAGGCGATCGAAATAAGCCATTAACACATCTGGACAACACACGTCCACAATTACCATGGAACCAGCTATCTTTTCACGGATTTATAAACCAAACAAAACGGACGTGACAGATTCAGTTTTAACTAAATACCGCATCATACAATCACAATTGTTTGATTCTGTTATAAATAAAATATGTCGATTGAGGATTACTTAAATACCAAAGATCACAAAGTCCATGAATGATAAGGTTATTAAAAGTTGTTTTTCTTTCTCTTGTTTTTCCTTCTTTTTTTTGTTAGAAGTTAGTTAGTTATGACTTCTTAACGGCCCTATACTCCTATAAAGGTCAGGGGGCCAAAAAGTTGTGAGTAAAAATGGGGCAAATTCGAAAACAATATCAAACAACCGAAACATGTAAATATATATTGCTACACTCACATTTTGTTTAACATGAGAAATAATATATTTTTTTACAAATCGTGTTGTACAGACCACCAGCGTTTAGATAGTTCAAAATGTTGCTTCGAAGTTGTTTTTAGACTTACTATGATGTTTAAATAAAAACTCCCTTGTAGGTTGTGCATCAATGCAATCCAATAAATTGTGTTTAACGCTAAATGGTTCATTACATGCAATACACTGATGATATTAGAGGTAACTATAAGATGTTATTTCACTGAAAGGTAATGATTTAAATCTGGACAGTGTACCTTTTTAACTGTATGTAGTGACATTTAATTGAGGACGGGTTATCTGGTCATTAAAAAAAAGCCATGTCAACTAAAGATCTAGGTTGTCACAGAATCCATAACCTCTATGACAGGGTAAATGTCCAACACTAAGGACAAAGGTAAATGAATAGACACCTAGAGGAAACATAATTAAAATGAAAATCAGATAAGGTAATATAAATATATTAATCCAATTCTTTAAATTCCTGTCCATCAAAACATAATTATCCATTTAGCATACAAAATATAAAACAAGATGTTATCATCAGTTTACAGTTCACAAGACATTCGGTGGTGACAGCTATGTAGCTATCTGGAGAGACAAACCTATGAGCTGACAGTCAGCATAGTTCAGCAGTACACAGGAAACAAACTATTTTATCAAACAGGACTATAGTAGGCAGTGATCAAAACAAAGACTTTATCAACAATATAATATTTCGGTTGTGGGTATGTATCGATTAAATCCTGTCATCATGATTGTTTCAATATTTAATGAACTTCAGTGTTAGACAATGGTGTTGTCAGGAATAATTGCTGTAAATGTCTCCTTCATGTCCTAACCAATTTTTGGATGCATTTGTGGATTTTCTATATTGTGATATATGTAGAGTCAGACGTCACATATGGTGAATTATTGCATGGAATGGATTGCAATAAAGCCTTGAGATGAACTTACCCAGATGGATGAAAATGATTTAACGTTACATATCGGTTGGAGGCTAAACTAGAAATTTATGTGACTGCCTGAGAAAGATTCTACATTTTCTGTAACCTTAGCATGGCAGTCAGTCAAACAGTAAGGCAAAATACGTCAACCTTCATAGCGAAACCTCGTGTTCTATTCTTTTAGAAATGGATAAGGCTGCTCCTTGGTGGCGGGAGTTGCTACGGCAACACGACCTACACGTGTTTTTGTTGCCATAGAAACGTCATGTATTTGAAATTAGGAACACCATGACAATTTCCGTTGCCATAGATACGTCATGAATTTGATGTGAGAAACAACATGACAATGTAGGGATAATATCGGTGAAAATCGAGTTTCAAACAGTACACTCTTATACTGTACACTTTACTTCAATAAAAATGAGTTCGTTTACAATAGATAATCACTGAATATAATAATCAAATTTAGTAATTGTTTAAACCATGTCGTTTCGAATATTTTGTCATAAAAATGAATTGAAACTAACCATTTTTAAACTAACACTTAGCTTACATAATTCATTCAGGCGATTAATTGATTCGATTGTAATAGATGTCAATAAATGGTATTTTTAGATTTTGGTTAATATATATCTTGAAAGTATTCCTGGTATCATAGATATTTGATTAATTTTCTTCTGTCCATAGGCATATGGCATGTGTATGTTTCGGATTGAATGATAATACAGGTAACATTGACCTTCAGACTGGTTCATTTATACCAAAGTACATAGACGTTCCACGGTAAAAAAAAATAAAATTATTATTATTTTTTTTTTTTTTAAACCCAACAAAAACAAAACAAAAAAAGAACACAGGATAGTATCATCGTTATTTTCATAGCAAAAACATAGATAACTACTAAAATGAAAGATAATAAATATGTTAAGTCTTCAACGGTAAAGAGAAAGAAATCAACACTGGAAAGCGTGACTCACTCATAGCATATGTTATAATTTATCAAGATTGTTTCAGACAGGAAGTGATTATGTAGTGGGGGAAAAACCTAATCATGTTGCATTATCTTCTATAGACAAGAGATTATACAAGTAATACAACTTCGAAACTAACATTAGAGAGTATTGCTTCTGCAGTAGTACAATTAAGGTTAACGTTAAGTACACGGAACAACACAAATACACAGGACACTCAATAAAACATCGGAAAGTATTCACAGTCGATGAGAGTGGTCCGATATGTCATTGGCCCGACTGTTGGGCGTTCAGCCCGACTGTTGGGCGTTCAGAACACTCCTAGCATCGTGTTCAGTTGGCTAAATAAGTTAACTATACAGACGCGATATAATGTCGTCAGAACGGGCTACATGCACGGAAATCGACCTGGAGATTGCATCTTCATCACAGGATCTATCATGCACAGACTTGTCTGATGTAACGCTAATTAGTTTCTTATCAATCAACGTGTTTTGCGATGTAATAGTTATGTGGAAATTTGTCTTTCAATTTTGTTTCAAAAAACAAACCGAATCATTCATTTATTCATTTTTTTACTCATTCTTTTTCGAAAATTCAAGATCGAAAATTAGCAACACATATTATAAGCTACACGTCATTTCGATATTACACTATAATGAGTTAGGAAATGGCCGTTTTCGATGAAGTCGTCTTCTTGACTTGTTTTGGATATCGTGAATGTGTTAGAAGCGTTAGACTGCTCGTCTACAGCCCCATGCATATTTCAAATGTGTAATTACTGTCAATACACCAACCAGCTAAACCATGAGAACGTGACTACATGCAAACAATAAATGTCGGTGATTATAAAACCATTCAAATACCCAAAGCATTGGATCAATAAAGAATGCAACAAAACGCAATTAGGGTGTTTATGAATCCACACATTACTACATACATAATCGATATACAAACCAAACAAATGATATCTTGACCCTGTTTTCAGGAAGAGTCAACACGTTGCAGTACAATGATCCAAGACAATTTCATATTTTGTCAACCAATGACGAGTATCAAAACAACCCAGTCTTAACAGGAAATCAAATAGCGATGACGTTGTTTTTTTAGCTTTAGTGTTGATACATTTTATTAAGGAATGCAAAAATGTAGGATGATTGAAAAACGTGATCGAAAATAAAGAATTTGTTATAATCAATTTTACTCATTCAAACTACTATTTCGAGATTACGCTAGCATTATCAGTGTAAAGTATGTCATTTTTAAACCCTTTATGGAAGCCAAATCTTATAAAGGAAGCAGTGGAGACAGGTCATTGGCAGAAACAAATCATGGCTCATTCATTGTCCAGACAGTTAATTGTAACGCTTCGCTGGCGAATATGTTCTTGAAAGAAGGATACTTATAGAGATGTGGCTGGAAAGAGTCAGGACAGAAAATACCATTGGATTGTTTGTGCCGGCTCCAAATGACTCCCCGTCCTTGCTTTAAACTTTTGTGCAACCTTAACCGATTTCCAAGTATGGCAATACCCGACCTCATAACGTTACATTTCCCTTTGTCACCCTTTTCTTAAAATGTGTCCGTAATGAGGACTTACGCTAACTTCCACACCAAATGATAAAAATTACATTGTGAATCCATCCACACAGATCAATGTATATCGGGAGAGGCTCCACTACACCATGCAAGGCTTCCCGCACCATATCCTTCGTAAAAATCCATAAGTGAACATCGGTTATAACGTAAGCTAATAAACTTAATATGTTGTAGAAATAATGTGTAAACACAATAAACTCTTTTGTAGAGAGGATGTAGTGTAAAAGGAGCACTATGTTGGGGTAGGTGGGTGATGGTTTATATATTATTGATTTTCAGTGTTGGATGACAATCGGATCATAATGTACTAGTGTTTGTTCTATATTGAATATCGATTGTTTGTTCTTGTAGTCAGATATGCATGTATTACATACATAAAAACACTTCAAAACAAAACCAACCCTTTGTACTGATGGTTCTTTCAATTAAAATTGATTAAGTCTGAAGTGCAAATAAACTAAGTGATGTTTTATGCGGAACTCATTAATCCAATGCAGATTTTGACTACGTAGTTTTGAAATGGTTTTCATAGCAGTGATAAAAGTTCGGATGTCCCGTTAGCGTTTCCTTATTACGTTAACGACGCTTAATCTTAGAAATCGTGTCCGCGCTGTTTGTGTTTCACCATATGTCGATTGGGCCACAGAAGGACAATTACCTAAATGTGTCGGCACGAAGAAGTGCGGTAAACACATATTTATCATCTAACGCATCTTCATCTCGATCTTGGTGGACAGTGACGTAGTGGTAACGCATATTACTTTTACCTACGTGGCCGTGATAAAGTGTGGAATCATTTGGGCGACCAATTTCATTTTCTCCGAGTACTCCGGAAAACAACTCACGATTCCGTCCAAGTTAACACGTTAATATAAATTGATGTTACTTGTTTTGCAATAGTTGTAAATTAAATAAAGTTTATTTTTAACGCCGATCTAATCTAAATAGGTGCAGCAATCTGCATATAAAAGGGGAAATGCACTTGTCTTAATTAGGGCTGAAATAAAACAGTTCACGTATTAAGATAAAAACAACAGAGGGTCTAATACCAACAAAACGAAGGCGAAATGTATTTCAAACAGTTTATCAGATTTAATACGTATATCATGTACACAATTTTGATGATCGACCATGACTCAATGTAAACGGAAAGCAAATATCATTATCCTCGGGGAAATACAACACTTCAAATACACCCGAGGCTCAGGCTAGGGACCACAACCAGACATTCTAAAACTAAAGCAAGTTAACAAGAGAAAGCAGCCTATCTGGGTAATTTTCTAGTCACAAACTTATCTTTATTTTTTAATTTGTAAAAAAAGTGTTTTTTTGTTGTGTTATAATTATTCATTTTAGCTCTAGATCTAAAGACAAAAAGGAGTGTGTTGCTTACGTGAACATCCCTGGGGATAGACGGTAGTAGATAGCACGCGAAGATGTATCGCAGTTTGCCGTGAAATCCATTTCATTTCATGGATTCGTAATTACAATCATCCGTCCAGATTGATTAGAAATCCGTGTTTCATACATCTTATTACTCTATAAATGCAATGCACATCGCGTTATTCAAATGTGTTTAAGTTTAATGTAAAGTGTTTTCTAAAACAGATATGCGGAAAATTATACAAATAAATATCAGCTCTACTTTCTGCCTTACTCGTACAGGTTGTATGCATTAACATTTTTGTATACATTTGTACGTCTTTTTATTATTCTAATATCATCCGTATCACGTCACGTAAAAACCCTTATATCACCTGAATACCCATTTCATCTCAGCTTATTCTACATTCATATCACATTTATAATCCTTTCATATATCATGTTTACCCGTCTGATATATCTCCTTTTATATCACGTATAAACCCATTTTATATCACGTGTAAACCCATTTTATATCACATGTATACACATTTTATATCAGATGTATATCTCTCTCAAATCTCCCCCATGCACCTCCCATATGTTTTGGTTTTTAAACCTCTCATGTCTCCTATTTACCTGCTCTATATACCCATCTTATTCATCTTATATATCCATTCTCTGTTTATCCTTAAGTTGCATATACACTCCTCCCTCCAACGTCCTCTCCATATCCCTTCCCCTCATTTTACCTTGATCTCTCTTTCATTTCTTCCTGATATGTCCCTGACCTCACTTTGATACCACACACATTTTACATCCCTGGCTGAATAAAAAGACAGTGTATTTTTATAGCCCACGTTAACCTATTGGAGACACTGTGATTTACCTTTGTTGTCTTATATCTGTAATGCATGTCATTGAAATGCGTAAAGGACTACTTACTTTTACGATACACATAAGGGGAACTAAACGCTTGTGCTAATAAATCTTATGTGATTAGTATGATATGTAATTGCTTTGACAAAATAAAAAAAATCTAACGATTGACTTAGATGTCCTTTCAGAAAAAGCTAAAATTATCAATGGAATAGATTATATATAAAATAATTGAAATGAAATATAAATTACGATAGACGCCCAAAATCACGTGGAAGAAAATTTTAGTGCCCTTCTGCAAATACATGTAGTGGGATACCATCTGTATACGTTCTTAACTGTTCCCGAAGATATCTATCACATTATTCGTCTTCTAATTATCATATCACCTTTGTAGTCCCCAAATTATACATTAGTTATCATCTTCTTTGTTTCTAAATTAGAGTACATTAATCATCTAATCATTAAATTACCTTTGCTGTTTCCAAATTATATCCAATTAGTCATTTAATCATCATATCAAATTCTTTCTTTCAAAATTATACTACATTGGTCATCTTATCATCATATCGCCCTCCTTGTTCCCAAATTATACCTCGTGAAATATCTAATCACCACCTTTCCCTGTTCCCAAATTATACTACAATAGTCATCTTATCATATCACCTTCCTTGTTCCCAAATTAGACTACATTATTAACCTTGTCATACCAAATTCTTTGCTCCTAAATTATGCTTCATTAGTCATCTGATCATAAAACCACCTTCGCTGCTCCCAAATTTTACTACAATTGTCATCTTATCATCGTATCACCATCCTTGTTCCCAAATCATACTATATTAGTCATTTAGGTTATCATATCCAATCGTATTCATTGGTAACCAAAGAGCGTTCCTTCTTCTCTTCATTGGCTTCGAATTTGTTAAGCTTTTGATAATTCTGCTGAATACAAAATTATAGTTTGAACAACTAAATTACGTTACCAATAGAATTAGTAGGAAGGAAGCACTCAGTGTGACAATAAGTCAGTTACATTTCTGAACCTTTGCGAAGCAGGTAACTATTAAATGACTATCTAACTTTGAAGGAAATACTCTAGAGAATAAACTGTATAACACTGTTGTATATGCAGCTAATAATAGAATTGGAAATTCAATTAGTCTACCAATGTTCTTTATTTTTATATCAATTTTGTAAAATTGACGGGTTTCGCTTATAATGAAAGGAATTCTTACACAAAAAGTCCCGTCTTTTCTACGAATGAGTTCATAATCATTCAAGGATATGCCTACAAAATTATAATCTACATTGGGACCGATTTCTAAATGAGCGGCATCTTTCCTATGTTTCTTTCGACACTTTTTCTCTCTATTGTTAGGATTACTGATGAATTCTACGCCAAAAAGATGCTACACTATCGAATTTTAGATTAATATGGGTAGTAGACACTACATTTAGACTTTAGTCACTGAGGTTGATTGCAACCTGCATGTAACGATTTGATTAACGTCTATAATGGCATGGCTCACATGTAATTCTGAAACCAAATATTGCAAAAAATGAAATCAATTGAATAGGAGGGCAACTGCACCACCTCATTAATTTTTGTCTATCGTCGCATTCCAGCATCACTGACGAGTCATAGAAGGAAAGACGAAACGGCTGTTTGATGCAGGAAGGGGCACTGTATAAGGGGACGTTCAATAATCAAATATTTAAATAAGAATTAAGTAAGAATATTGAGATAAACATATGTTGAACCTGAGATATTGTTAACTATCAAAATGTAGCATCAATGCGGGTTTAGTTTTTGTTTTGGACTGTCAACGATATATCTTTGATGGAAGTGTTTGACTCGAAGCAGCTGTAAGATGTCCCTAGCACCACTGACGAGTCCTGGACACGTTAAAGAACTGTACGGTGTCACATTAATCACTGACGAGTCCTAAAAGGACAAAACAGCTGTCTAATGCCCCTTACATTAAGGACGAGTTAAAGAAGGACGAAACAGCTGAATGATGTCTCTATCATCACTGTTGAGACCTAGAATGACAAAAAAAATGTATGATATCCCTTTTATCACTGAAGACTCCTTGAAGGAAAAAACACATCTGTATGATGCATGTTTTATTAATATTTGGCATATACGTTATCTATCATTAAAATCATTTCAAATGTTTTATTCATTGAGCGTCTTTTGCACCAAGTATTCACTCCTTAAATTATAAAACATCTGATGCCACACAAGTCATGAAGACTACACACGGGGACAATATCATATTATAACTAAACATCTGATTTCACACAAGTTCTGAAGACTTCACACGGTGAAACTATCATAGCATAACTAAACATCTGATGTCACACAAGTCATGAAGACTACACACGGGGACAATATCATAGCATAACAACTTAATATATGATGTCAGACAAGTCCTGAAGACTACACACGGTGGAACTATCATAGCATAACAACTAAACATCTGATGGCTCTCGTCCAATGAACAAAAATCAACTCACAGAACGTGAGAAATCTATGCATATTAAATGAAATTGCCCTCGTTGTAGTTGACCTACACAAACATCATTCCAATGCAGGGAGAAGCTTTGCACCAAATGTAATAGTTCTACTTGACGTCGAACCCGCATTCGTTTGATTGAAATAAAATTAAATTGAGCTGTACTGGTATCAAGGTAATAACACGCGTATCTAGTTTAAAGGAAATGTCTATGTTACCTTCTTATGGACAATTATTTAACACAGAAAACCTTATTACTTTAAAATTCTCAATTTCTAGTAAAATTGACGGTAAAAACGCATCTATTTATGTTAACCCGGACGTCATTCAATGTTTACTTGACAAAAAATGGCATTGACCATAGGAATATTTAGCATAAATACAACAGGACAAATACCTATCAGTTTATATCAGTATGGATGAAAATCTTTGTGAGCCATTTCGCTTGATAAATTTTCGTTTTTTATTAAGTTATTCAGGTCATTCGAAATCAATAGATCTACCGGACTAAAACGGTACGGTATAGACTGTTATCATATCACCATTATTTGACCTTTTGAATTCTTTAAGGACAGCACGTTTAATCAATATTACTTTTATAACATACAAAGAAGGATTTGGAAAGATGATGCTAAAATTTTGTCCTTTATGTAACTATTTGTAAAACATAAAGCAAAGTCTTCTCCCAGGTCGTGCAGGTAGAAGAAGCAGATTTCCGCAGTTTTACCACGTGAGAAATATATACAATGTACATCTATACAGTATACCAAACGCTTACATACACGATAAAGGTTAGTCGGACATAACCACACCAAACCCCAAAGAAAAAACAAAATAAAAGGAAACACAACATGATTGCAAACCACTCATATCAACTTAGAATTGTATAAATGACGGTATCCAGCATTACATAAGGCATCCATCATTATTTCAATCGAAGGCCATTTGAGAAGGTAAAATCCTTACCATCAAGCTTGTATTGAGAAGGTTAAACCCCTACAATAAAGGTTTTATTGAGAAGGTAAACACCTACAATAAAGGTTTTATTGAGAAGGTAAACACCTACAATAAAGGTTTTATTGAGAAAGTAAACACCTACAATAAAGGTTTTATTGAGAAGGTAAAACCCTTACAAAAAAACTTAGATTGCAAAGGTAGGTAAAATCCTTACCATCAAGCTTGTATTGAGAAGGTAAAACCCTTACAATAAAGATATTATTGAGAAGGTAAAACCCTTACAAAAAAAGCTTATATTTAGAAAGAAAACCCCTCATAATAAAGCTTATATTAAGATAAAAACCTTACAATAAAGCCTATATTGTGAAGGTAAACACCTTTCAATAATTTTGTACTGAGAGGTAAAACCCTAATAACAAAGCTTATATTGAGAAAGTGAAACTCCTGCAACAAAGCTTATATTGGGAAGGCAAAATCCTTACAATAACTCTTATATTAGGAAAAGAAAACCCTTACAATAACGATTATATTGCAAAGGTAAAACCCTTACAATAACGCTTACATTGAGAAGGTAAAACCATTTTTTTTAAAGCGTGAGATTTTAGTTATTACGTAGGTATTTTTTTGTACCTGTCATACTGCATTTCATGCTCTATTCCGCAATACATACGTGCTTTTTTTAATAAACATTTTCATAACATGTATGCATTAGTACGTTAACTGTTAAAAAGTAACTGTTTGATTTCTATAATGATATGGGTCTGTAAATGAATCATTTGTACGACATTACAACTATTAGTAAACATGAATAACTAATGAACAGTAACACATGATAGTAACACAATCCGAACAAACAAATATCTGTTTGTTTGTAAAGCTCGTGGGATGACCCTCCCATTTTACAAAAAAAAAATGTAAATTATGAAACACAATTGATAACCATAGAAACACAGCCCCTTCAATGATAAAATACCTCATCTAATATGACTGCAGCAGAAAGTGTCAGTTTAGTATTTCTGTTAACATCTGCTCATGATCTATTGACGCTTTTCCTAGGGTCACGTGCGACGCACACACTATCGTATGTTATATTTGTGACAACGGGGTTCCTTCTAAGCGCTGTAGCGAATTCGAGCCTATCTCGTATATGATTTAGTATCCTGCTAATGGCAAGATTTATGCTATTGACATGGTAACAGAATTATGGTTGCCAGAGCAAGAAACGTGAAAATATTCCAGACTCTGGAAAATTGATGCGTGGTATACAAAATGTTCGGCTATTAAACCGGAAGCATATTTAATAAAATTACCATAAAAGTAGGCATGGAACATTATAGGTATGTATGAATCATTATAGTGTTCCACCTTTATGATCAGATATCGTCAAGCAGTAGCATTTCACTAAAGAAAGAGGACGAAGTACATCACAATTTAATTGTTTCACTCCAGCTGATGTTTATGTTACAACACGGTCTCACACAATACAATGCAAGATGATATTATGAAATTATATTAACTAAACAATGCCTTCGAAATAACGATTTATCTACATATTAAATGCACATGCTACTGACCATCATAATAACGATGTATCTACCTTGATAACACACACGCTACTGACCTACATAATTACGGTTTATCTACATATAAAACACACGCTACTGACCTACATAATTACGGTTTATCTACATATAAAACACACGCTACTGACCTACATAATTACGGTTTATCTATATATAAAACACACGCTACTGACCTACATAATTACGGTTTATCTACATATAAAACACACGCTACTGACCTACATAATTACGGTTTATCTACATATAAAACACACGCTACTGACCTACATAATTACGGTTTATCTACATATAAAACACACGCTACTGACCTACATAATTACGGTTTATCTTCATATAACACACACGCTACTGACCTACATAATTACGGTTTATCTACATATAACACACACGCTACTGACCTACATAATTACGGTTTATCTATATATAAAACACACGCTACTGACCAACATAAGTAGTTCTTTCATCTGGTGGTGAACCACGTACACTGTGTGTACTTCTAACGAAGAAGAGTTCAAATTTTCCGATTGCCTGTCCATTCAGATATTTCCAAATAACACAAATCTGTAGATATATTGTGGGAGAAGAGTGGGTACCTTAATGAACGTAGAGAAAGTAAATAAAAGGTTAAAGTGATATATGTATGATGGACGAACTGGTGAGGAATAGTGGGATAATAATATGCACGTTTTTAAGGGCGATTTATTACGGGCCTCTGCACGAAGGGTGTTTTCTCTGATGTCTCCTGCTGCGTGTACATATGAAATGGTTTTGACGGAAGAAATGCTGCATCCAACTGCTCCTCCGTCTTCTGCGTAAGGAACATTAATATGTATTGTTGACTAAACATGCTATATACATATATTGGTACTGATGTGTTTTGCTTGAAATGAATCCATACCATTCTGTGATGTTTTTCCATATAAAATGTTCGCATTTGTCTTGTTTTTAAAATTGACATACATAGTTAAGATATATGATAATATCGGACATCTCGAAACTAGGACGCTATAAATTTTGATTCACTGTAAGTTTCATCAGCAATTGTATTTTTTCCGAGAAAGACCACGTGATGATCGGATACGCCTAAAACATTACAATGAATAGGAGGCGTAGAAGTGCATTCCGGCCGGATAAACATATCTATTTTCACCTGACGTCCGTTGACATAGACAGGTGTATGTCACCGCGAACCGAAGACAGCATCGATAGGACTGGTTCCAGAGTCAAGTCTTTGTCGTAAGTGAATACCTGATATATGTGTTTTATACAGTACACGGAAAGATAGCGAGTATATCCTGGTAAAGTTATGAGAGAGTCTACATTACTTTTGACAGCGAATCCATCAATAACAAGATGGTGATGACAGGCATTAATAGCATTCCATATTCGAGAAAATATACCAAGAAAACTACTTCGAGCTTTTAAGAATGACATATCCATTTTTATCAAATGTCTATATCTAAACGGAATCATAAATTGTTTCCTTCTACTGAATTTATTGTTTTAAAAACTGTTTTATTATATATAATATACATGCAATACACATTATGTATTTACATCTTATTTACATTACAAAGGTTGTTGGTAATGCATTTTGTACTGACCGTCACTCTAACAATGTCTTGTTTAACTGTTATCGATGTATGCTATAGGATACAAACGTCTATTTACTAAAACATGTATTTCTTTATTTCGGAAAAAGTTCTAGGATACTCATTCAGTTTCAATAAATGTCGATATTGAAGAATTGGTTTGGCTTGGTTTATTTTCTTTAAAGTGCTATTAACAGCTATAGTCATTTAAGGACGGCCTCCCGCGCTTGCGACATGCATGTTCGTGTTAAGTCTCCTTGTGATAGGCCGGAACTTTTGCCGATTTATAGTGCTACCTCACTGAAGCATACTGCCGAAGACACCAAGCAACACACCCCAACCGGTCACATTGTACTGACAACGGGTGACCAGTCGTCCCACTCCTAATATGCTGAGTGCTAAGCAGGAGCAGCAACTACCATTTTTAAAGACTCCGGTATGTCTCGGCTAGGGGACAGAACCCAAAAATAAGATTACAACACAACAAAAGATATGATGGGTATGAGAAAAATCTATGTTTAAGTGCCGGATATATATGCTTCTGTATTGAAATCTAATAATACCATGTTCACAAAGTGCGTACCGGTACATACAAACTTTAGTCAAGAGTATAACGAATGACCGATCAATGTACCTTAATGTACACTTACCTGATCACCTGACACAATCACATAAATAAGGAAAATATAGGACCACAATATTGTTTCGGATTTTAGTATTGTTAAGTGGTTATAATTTAGATTCGCTTAAGTACAACTTCATCGGGTCACTTATCATTCGCCAACCCTGGTGATTGAGACGGTACACATACAATAACTATACGTACTCTTAACATAGTGATACATTTAGGACCCAGGAGGGCAGACGCGAGTTTTTATTGTGCCAACACAATAGGCTCTGATTCTTCCCCGACATTATTCTCTATACAGCCGTACATTATTGCTAATATATATCTTAGAATTTAACTGGTGCGCTGCGGGCCATAGCGGAATAAAATAAAGTCGGGTTTAGTCATAATTATATCAGGAGTATCATCACTGGCTTTGGTAATTACACAGCACACAACTGAATCCAAGTGAATTATGACAAAAGAAGCAATTGAATTAAAGCCTAAAACAGCAAAGATGGAGTCACAGAATGTAATGATTGAATGTAAGGTGAGCTTGTATAGTCATTATAATGAGTATTTACCATCGTATTCAGTAGACTGATATTCTGTAATAAATATATATTAAATCTAAATGACATTACCTAAGTATTTGTGTAGTATTCGATGATAAAAAAGCAATAAAGCTTTTTAAATATAAACATAATTCACGTTGAAATGAAGTCGTTCACACACAAACCACAGAGTAAATAATCACATTTCTGCTTTGAAAACATACAAGGACAATCCAATCTAAATCCTAAAGCAATAATACCAAGTCATGCTACGACACACATTTTATGATCACTCGAAGACACCCCACATCATAAATATCAAAGTAGCCCAATGCAACGTCCTCAAAATTGGAACCGCGTAGTCATAGCAAAACTCCCGGGCAAACTGACGAGGATGTTATGAAATGTCGACCTGTCTGTGACAAAATGAAATATGGTAATTTATAATGAGATGATGATAGCTACCATTACGTTTGTTTTTATTCTTCATCAAACGACATATAATGAATCCCTCTATTATGTGTAAACTTTCCCGCTATTTCACATCTACCGTGAAAATCGTGATATCTGGAAAACCTATATATGAACTACGACATAAACTTTTTCTACTGAAAGTCCCTATAACACTACAAAATGGAATGACATTCATATAGGTACAATGTATGAACGTAACTGAATCGGTGTCGATTTTAAATCTCTACTCCATTCTCATATGATAACATGAGACCATCACAAGAAGTATATATTAAACTTTCGTCAGATTTTATTGTTCTCTTTTGTAAAAAAAATATAACGTTAATCGTAAACTTTCGCTAAAATAAACGTACTTTTTAGCAGGTGTATATAATTAGGTCTTGTGGCCATGCCTTATTACAATAAAATTAAATCATTTATAATTTTTAATGTATTTCTCATATTCCAAATTAGAATATACAATTAAGTATTAACTACCAGTTTTTCATATCATTATACCATTATTCCTGTGTCGTTTTCATAATAACGAAAGAATGTCTGTGTAAATATTATAAAACATAAACAGATGTCTGTTAAAATGACACATCATTAAAAAAGAAAATAAGAGCGAAACGTCATCAACTTTATCTTTGTTGTAATTTTATGATGTATTCAATTCAGTAAATTATTTTTACAAAGCAATCACACTAGCCCAGAGAAAATGGCTTACAACTCCTGTCAATATAAATGAAACGCTTCGACGTGACTCCAAACAACGAAAACATCAGAGCAATCAAATTGTCCCTAACTGCCCGTGGTGGCTGAAACAATCAGATATTCATTATTACATTTGTACTAAAATGCCTATGGGTTACTATAAAACTAAAAATAGCATTGTCATGATCTACAACAGGATAAGGCAGAACACCAAATATACCGTTATATGTTTCCGAAACATATTACCATAGACGCAATGTTCTGTTAACTTCACCCAATGAAGTCGCTGCAATTTATATCTTCCTAAATATAGCAGAGATACACTGATGGTACTCTGTGACCACAAGGAAGGGCCTAGACTACAATTGTACATAGACACAGAAGCGATGTTTATTTCATATCAATTTAACTGATGCTGTTCTTATCGTACATTTCCTACGGTCTGCATGCAGACCTTTGATTTTCTGTATCTTGCTCTTTATCAATTTTGAATTGCGGTTTCGTTATTATGTCGGTATTTTCTGTTGTTTTATACATTTTACTTCCGATATTAAATTGTTAAAAATTTTCAACCAATGTTCATTTCATATCTGATACGAACGGTTTAATTTACAGTGTCAATCTTCTTCATAGAGCAATTTGTTTTCCACTTTGGAATATGTTGCTGACACATCCAAGAGTGTTTCATGTTCAATGCGTTTACACCCACATTCTAGAATCGTAAAATCAACATGTGTACACTACTGACAGGGTTGTCTAACCCTTTTGCACTAATATATCGTTTAGATATCTGAGTGAATGAAAAATAACGATCCTCAGGGCAATTTAAAACATTATTCCAGTAAATTAACCCAAATCGATTGTATTTCCATATCAAATGACAGTACTGACTGACTTTGTACCTACATATATATATTCCTCCCGCTACAGATTTTGATAAGATTTACCGCTGTTGTAAACACCAAATCCCTCATTTGTAAAATAGCCTTTATGCAAATCGTGTAAGAGTATAGCATGCCAATAAACCGCTGGGAGTCCACCTTTCACCAGCGCTGTCAGCTATTTTGTTTAAAACTGCGCCTAGTAGTTATACATATTGTCCAAAAAAAACATTGCTGTTGCTACACTGTACATCTAATTATAGCTTATTGTAGAAGAGAAGATATGGCAGTTTATATTATGTCCTTTAATTTGACATGTACTACACTGTTGAACATATTAAAGGCTTACGGGTGAGTTGATGAAACAAATCTTCAAACGCTAACATCGATTGAAATCTTTCTTCCGCTCTTACCCAAACATATACACTTATTAGCACAATGCATCATTTGCACTATGTGTTGGTGATCATAAGGTCAATATGACAGCAGGTATGTATATACATTGCATTCATATCATCTAATAGACGATGTGTCACTATGATTATGTCAGGTATCGGGCCGACCATTACTGTGCCATTTAAACGTTTTTGAACGTGGATGCAGCGCAGCGGTATAAACTGCATGCATTTCTGGCTAGGCGATTTTGTGCCGTAGATCGTGAGCTCGAGGCTTGGTCACGGCACGAGTCTGAATGTTGTCCACCTTCGTCATTTGTGTTACTTTGTTTATATACTGTAAATCACTTATATTTCGCGAGTACTTAATTTCGCGAACTCACCTCATTCGACTTATTTGCGAATACATAATTTCGCGAATTCTGATCTCAAAATGACTTTAAATTCGCGAATGACGTAACAGATTGGCGATATTTCTATATGGAGAGTGAAGTGAGTTATTTTCAATGTAAATAAAGCGTTCACGCCCGTTCATATGTAGTGTTTTGTGATATGAAATTACAATATGATATGTTAGTATATAATTTATCATTGCTTTAACTGCGATGTCTGTTCACCAACTAAAGATTACGGTAGATTCAAAATGGACGCCACTTATTCTTGTCATTCTTATATAAATATTCGCGAGGGATTTGAATTCGCGTTTGACTCTTCTCGCGAATTTACGCGAAAATAAATCCAACGCGAAATATAAGTGATTTACAGTATTATATATTGTAAAACGGCAAAATGAAGCATACTGCAACAATCAACGTGTCATTGACTATATACTGTACGTTTAAGCCACTTAGATAATGGGGTGTGTTGAAAAGAAATGTTAAATCCACAAAATCTGACAGAAAGGTCATTCTTTTTAACACCATTGCCCTAAAATGTATTCGGTGTTTACTGGACCGTATCATCTCACGTGCGGATCAATTACCTAACTCCCAGGGTAGCAACAACGACAGTAGTGTTTATCCAAAGGCAGACAAATGTAACACTCATGTCACAATCACAGTATACACTGTGACATCGAGTATTGATTTCACCACAGAGTGGACATCATTCACTAAGTTCATGTCTATCAGATAAACGGATATCCTCTTAGTGAATACCAATAGAGATTGCCATGGAAACAGATATAGGTACCTAACAGTGACTAGGAACATCCTTTGCGTTTTCAATACATGTACCAGAGGTCTTGCCTAAAGTACTACATATTGCTTAAATATTGATACTGCATATACTATATAAGTTACAATAATCAATCACTGTAAGATCTGTTCAATTACATGTTTCATAATACCATGTTAATATACAGAAAAATGTCAAATAGGTAACGAATGATTTAGATAACTGCATGGAATTTGTCATATCAGAAATCGCTAACAATGCCCAAAACTCACAATGTGTATATACATGCATGCCTGTAAAAGTATGTTTTCTGTCGTTCGCCAATATTAAGTTAAATGAGCTAAGATGTGTACTTTGTTTTTTTTCCAACACATTTTCGATAAACGGTTACATACATATATATTTAGAAAATATACGAGGTGTAAGTTTTGTTACATCATTCTATATCCTGTTTCGTTAACATTTATTATGAAAGATACTACATATATAATTTAAATTAAAAACTATATCCTTGCGGTGGTCATTCGATCGCAAATATAAAGTGAGCAAATTGCGTGAAATTGGTATGAAAAAACTAAACAACACTAGTTTTGTTGACGTTCTTTGATACTGATTAATCACCGATTCATTCTTAACGTCTACATAGGCCGAACATCGGCATTCTATCATTCTAACTATGCTCTTTAATCAATGGAAGTAGAGTGTTTGGGTGATCCCGAGATTCAAAAGGACAAAACTGACAAAAGATAACAAATGTTAAAATATGATATTTATGTGCACAGAAGCTTGACACATTAGGTTCGGAAGAGACTTTCAGAACAGTGATCACAAGGGAGTCGTTTTTTCCAATCAACGATGTTACTCGCATCAAGTTCGAAAGTACCACCAGAAGTAAAACCGTAATGGTAGTTCGGAGTGCTCAATGATTCTAGAACCCCTTTGGGGTAGCTAGAGGTAATTGTTTGATGGAACAATTCCGGTTCAATATAATGCTCAGCATGCCAATACAATCGCCAAATATGGATCCTTTGTGTACAAACAGCTAGTCTTTGTACTTTGGGATTCACATTGCCGTTAATTACTGGAGGGTCGGTACAAACAGGCGATGTATCGGTGCACGAGTCTTGTTAATCTCAGATACTGAGTAGCTATAATGTTAACTCGGCTAGTTACATTGTAGCTTGCAATAATTTTGTAGCATGCTACATTTTGTAAGTGGTTGCATTATATGCATGTTAATATGAATCTAATGATGTCAATATATGTCCTTGAGTTCGATAACGAACAACCTATATCCATGCAAGAAGTAACCCATCTCGATAAATACTAAACACATATTTTTGGATCACTTAGCTACTTGATTCGATATAGCTTCCTGATTCTCATTCCAATTAAAAAGTAAATGCATTTATCGCACACATTTATAATGTATATGATTTTCCTAAGTCAGATTTAAACTTTCTTATATTTAGAAATTTGTATATATGCATGTTCTTGGTTGTGTCTCTAAAACACTTTGCACGTGGTGTAATGGAGAGAAATCCCAAGGTGACGATCTAAATAAAGTTAATTGCTGTCTTCAATTAACTTAACGTTTGGGTATTTTTGGAAGCTGTGCTGCATTTAGCTTCATTGCGTCATCAAATATTTGACTCAAACACGAGAAGTGTATGCGCCCCGTAACGTTTTACCTGTTGTTTTACTATACAACGATTGTAATGTCTGACCTAGTTTATATTTATCTATGTTCGGAATTATTTTTATATATTGTAGTGATTTCAATTATTCTGATTTGTAACCGATTACAAGAGCCCTGGAATGAATCGCAAGCTTCATTGTGTATCCACTGTGTACTTTGTAACCTGGCTGGAACTAAGGCTTACACGCTGCCGTGCCAGCACTATTTCTTTAAAATTCCAACTCTAAATAGAACCGGTAGTCATGGTGGAGTTATCTGACTTCCTAAAACAAACACCTAAGTGACTTGGATTGTTTTGCTAATCTGCATCAGTGATCATACAACTCATATATCAATTGTAACTCAACTCCTCCCAGCCTAGTGTTATCTTACCTATATCGAATACGTAACGATCGATAATTTTCCTCAGACAAGACCGCGCTGCCCAGAGATAGTTCATGACCGGGGTCCTGGAAAGGGCGTGGCCACCGCAACACGTGACGACAAGTTGTTGATACTCACTGACTGGGTTAATTCTTCCATACAAATGAACTTCCTCATGGAAATATTTTCTAACGTTAATCCGAACAAGCGTTCAATGGAAACATATCGACGATTTCAACGAAATTATTCCTGCTTTAGAATACCTGCAAAGTTGTTCAGGAACGTTTACCCTTGCTCCTTTGAAAACACGCAAAACACAACAGGCATACACTTTTTGATGCGATGATGGTTGCACATATATTTCCACGTATTTAATCCAAAATGGATATGGTAGAATGGGTTTTTCGCAAGTACCTACATCCAGTGTAAATTCCAGAATATTCGACTTCCCTCAGTTGACAAGGCACTCAAACAAACTATTCCTGCTAGATATAATATATAGAAAGCCTTTATTCAATTCCTGTATATAATGTGTAACCTTCGGTTGTCACTCGCACACACTATATATATCACAATTGGTACCAACGTAGTCGACAGTATAAGTATGATATATTCTATTCTAAATTGACTATATTATTTGACAACAGACGTTACATCATACTGATGTACGTTCGTATTGTTCAATATATATATTTTTTTCAAAATTCTTGACTTTTGATGGCTTATACACGTGTAACAATATGGCTACGTGTATTGATACACATTTACTAAACACATTTCTGCGAAAATCACATTAAACAAATGTAGGCAATCCAAGAATGTTGTGCAATTATTCAGGTGATGATCATTCATGAAATCAAAATTAAATCCTACTATGAAATGTTTAAAACAATCAATTGTTTGCACTATAACATCCTCTCTCGGGTTTGTTTTTACACTTGACTTTTCATTCTCTTGTGTCTGTATGTTCATATCATCTGTCACCAGACCGAAGTTGCAGGCACTGTCAAAAACACATCTGCTGGGCTTTGTTTTACGATATTGACATATTAAAGTCAGCGATTAGAGACACACGTAGTCGGAATCAATAGAACAGAGTTATATAATGTTCTGTGACCCTATCTAACTCATGGAGCCAAGTACCGATTCACATTATTAGTAAATAAGGTATATATTCAGCGTAATAAGTCGTTGTTAAGACCTCACTCGTTAGGCACGTACACACACGCTGCTACCACTAATTATTTAGATGAATCCATAGGCGAGATTGTCAATACATTGTCTCCGACGACCCTCAGTGTTTCGTTTTCATCAGTGTACTACGACGCCGCTTATATGCTATTACTTGTTGATAAGGGATAAAGCCGCATTGTGCTTATGACGCAGTCCACGGAAACATTACAGCCAGATCCACCCGATTCTCTCCTGGCCAGTGGTGTACCTACGCTTACGCTTCGGGCTTGACACTTGTGGTACAGCGAATGTGCAAATCGAAGTTATAACCTATGTCCATTTGAGTAATTACTACGACGAGTATGAGTGTAACTTGGACCGCAAAGGAATCAGCGTTGCACTGGTTAGCGATGGTTTAGACCAGGTGGGGATATATACGCCTTCAAAGCATTGCTGAAATCATTTCTGTGTGATAGTTTCTCTGGGAGACACACATCCATGTTCCACAGCATAGCTTCATGACGAATCCGGGTAGGCAATGATAAGTAGGAGGGATCCGATTATATTGGATGGCCGTTAACATATTCGTTAGTAAGGTAGGGATTCATTTATCAGAGTATTATGATATATACAACGCATTATTGCTGTTCTCTTAGCTATTTTCACCGTATTATTGCAGCCCATCTGTTAAACGTGAATTGCTCTGAAGATGTGTTGTCGTTTTTCATTTAAGCATATCTTTACAGTACAACGGTTTTCTGCTTTAGACATTACAGTTTTAATATTGTGATAAATCAATGATGTATCCCTAGGCATGGAGACCAGTTCCTCCTTCTACCGGGCAGCAAGCGTAGACCGAGCGCTCACCCTCAACAACGAGTGATCTCGACTGATATCTGTGCAAGTTACTGAGCTTTAAAGAGGTTTATTAATTCCTCAATAGATTAATCCGCATTTGTAAACAATAATACCGTCATGTTAAAGGAGCCCATGTGGATTTCCACTTGACCTAAACAGGTTCGTCTATACACAATGACATACTCTATAGAAATAGTATAATCAATCTTTATACACGTCATGCGATTTTAGCTTTGTAGAATTGAATAAGTGGGATGATATATAGTGGATTTGGCATTGGGTGGATGCGATATGTTTGCTGCTGTTTTAAGACGCTGTTAAAGTAAGTCATGGAAACGTTTCACATGATACTTTATAAATCATTTTATCCAAACATAAAATGTTCACGATATCTGTAATAATCTCTCTCTCAATATCAAAATAAGAAAATTATAATCACTTTGCGTGTGTATATTCATTTATTTTTAGGATGAACGGAAGAAGGATAGTTCGAATAACCAAGATTGAGAGTTAACATATTTAGATAAAACTACCATGTTTTCCATCAATATAAACAATTGTGATAGTTACAGAGTATAATATTACACATGAGCAACTGATGCGGCATCAAGGGAAACATAACATTATAGATATATCTTAACTGAGCGGCTATACATCTGTATCTCGTTAACAAGTGTTAAGGTTGTATTGTGACTTCGTGAGAGAAGGTGTTAGGAATGGTATACCAGTGTACAGACTTCTGAAGGTCAGCGTGATCAATGCATTATTGAATTGATCGGGATATAAAAATGAATCATGCATGCATTTGTGATGTTAGTTGTAGATTATTGTGGTGAAGATAGTAACAGATGAAGATGTTGTTTATTTCTGTTTGTACAGGTAGTTCTAGCATAAAGCGGTAATATTAACAGCTGCAGTGCTAACGCAATGTTTATTTAACCGAGTATAATCAATACCTGAACAAACTCATTTCAATTAAAAGCCAAACTCGAAATCGTTTGACAAAAACAGAAAGTATGTTTCATTTTATTGATAATGGGACAGGGCAAAGATATTGAAGTTAGTCAAAGGGGCATGAACGAGTGTGGTGAGGTTATAAAATCGCAATAATCAATAAATATGTATAATGTTAGTAGAATATGCACACATCATCATTCTTATATCATAAACTGTTCGTTAATTTAGTTTTCAATATGTTAAATTACGTACGCTTACTCTCGCGAACACACAACTAACCCTGACAAGGTCAACTTCGAAGCATTGTTATAAAGCTAATTCATAGAAATACTCGATATAAAACAAAACTGCCAATGCAATTAAACCTGTGTGTTGAAGTACATGCATTTGTATGTGTCCAATGCATCGTTCGCTAATTGGCTGTCAGCAACAGCAGCAGCAGAGAGAGCACCGACGTCAGCGCACTACATAGACAAAACCGATCAGCAGTACTAGTTATTGCCTTACTTTTAATAACAATGGAATCAATGGATAGTTGTTGAGAATAGAAGCGTATCTATATGCTCCACATTTTTGTATAGCTCGTCCCCATAACGTATCAATTTCTCTAATAGCAAAATGCACAAATGATATGTTTCGAACTTCCTATGACAGGTATACTTAAGAAAACTTATTTTCAGGCGATGCTTTCAGACAGATCATATACTTTAAGGTATAATTACCCTATCCTCGCCATTACAGGAGCCGTTCAGTCGATAGTTTTATTGTGAAATTTGTTTTGATATCTTTAATCATAATTTTTAACAACTTATACAATATAAATAGTTCCGCCACACAATTACAGCATGCAAAACAAATCCTTGATATACAACACTCCTTTTCAACTAGCGACTGTTTACATGCAATGCATAAGATAAGAATTTACCAATATCTCACAAAATGTTGACAAACAACATTAACACTTCGTTTTTTTGTTTTTTATTTAATTTTTCATATGTGGTTTTGTTACAATAGACAACAAACGAAATTATCATTCTAATCAAGAAAGGAAAGGAAAATGTGATTAATATGACATTAACCAATACAACGTGCCTTTAACACAAAGACTGTGTTAATGACAGTCGAATCATCAATGTTAATACAACAAGAATGCCAGCACATATACTAAATATATATATACACTGTACAGTGGATAAGGTACAGCTCTGTTTTCCCTCGTCGGCAACAATCACCAGAAGAATCTGGGCAATGAACCTCCTACTGGTTCAAAAGACCAGACAGCTTTGATAGTATGATTATAACAGGATAAAACAGTTGGAACGAACCAAGGACAATAATCCTTACCATTTTTGTCCTGTGGTGCTGCAGTTTCGCACAAAAAGGATGGGGGTTACCCAAGTGTTACATCTGAACCTACGGCTTACTGATATCTTTCATTAATATATTATGTATCAATATCAATATCAGTATTCAAACAATCGATAATAATTCTGTAATTGAAAGGAGAAAAACAGACGCTGTCAAATCAGAAGCTTAATACATTACATTACAAAAAATCTTAATCTATTATTCATTGATGGTAACAGTTCGATGGCTACATTACAAAAACATATCGTAACTGTATCAACACCACATTATTAAACTATTAAAAACGTTGTCGAGAATCGTAAGTGCGATATCACACTGACATTAAAAGTTACAACCGGAATTTCTGTTCGAATAAATGACAGGATTCAGGATCTTAACCTACATGTTTTATTATAAGTTTATGCCTCCGAAACCATAACAATAATTACCATGATCTCATCAAGGAATATTACTCTCCTTTGCCGTATGACGTTATGCCTAGTCGATGTTTTGTGATATGCCTATTAGTTTCTTGACATAAACTTAGTCCCCATTTTAAAGAGGTGACATTTTAATGATTTGACCTAGGTTAACGTGTCGCCGATTAAGTAGAATACGCTTACTCTTCCGAAACATCTCGTCTTATTATCATTACACCATATATTTATTGTGCATATCTTGCCCTTGTTTAACCGATGTTAGAACTTAGTTTCGTGAACATATCGGTAACCAACCAAAACCACCAAAGACTGAAAAACATGCATTGTAATGTGAGAAAACTGCTGGAGGAGATAGGCTCTTTTGGCACCTTATGCATTCAGGACTCCGTTACTGGTTAATATTGTCGACGCATCAGAAGACCGCGATGCGGTGCAGACAGACAGGAAATAAAAAAGAAATCCCTAAGGCCTGCCATTTGCGGCCAACTACTACATCTTAGAATTACTCAGCAACAGTGTATATCACAAAGGGCATGCCCTTTGACATATAACTAAGGATGGATTATGTCATTGTGTAGGAGTATGAACATCCAACGTGAAGCTCTATGACTTGCTACACACGACAGTTAAAGGCAAAACTCCCACACTGTAGTGTCCAACACAAACTTCTTCAGTAAGATATCATTTGATTGATGCGATCAATGTGATGTTTTATGAACGGGGTGGGTTAATTGGTTCACACTGACCGATGTTCATGTGTATCTACATTGCATTAACAAGTGTATGTAAGAATAGTGTGAAGATTTTTACTATAATCAAAATAAAGAGATTCGTATAGAGCCAGAACAGAAGGCCAAACACAGATATATGTTTTGTTTTTTTGGAGCCCGACATCCTCACAACAACCAGGGTCATATGAGACGAGTGACAAGGAGACACCTAGATGAGACAAAGCACAAAAACACAGAGCAGAGACAAAAAGAAGGAATCGATATCCTACTTGTTGCAATAGGGACAGATCTTTTTTCGTCCCTTCAATGTCACCTGAATACCACTTTAAATCGTTTTTCGGCATAGCCGTATAATTTTCTTTTGACCCCGGATATGACGCGACAGGTGGCGTTTCTGGTCAAGATGAAGTATGTGATTGGTCAATGTAGCGGTAAATGCAAAATGCAGGTATGCAGTTAAAAACGAAACAAAGATAAGATTGAATGCAAGCTGAATAATTAGATTATCTTTTTAGATGACACATTAATAAAATCATATTCCTGATTCAAATGCAGTCTTATTATTACCGAAAATGATTCAAACTGATATAATTTTGTTATTCGTGCTAAAACGCTTTATTTCGTTAATTTATGTCACCATCAGTTTTACATTATAACCACCAGCATTAAAATTATGCCGTTTATCTTTTTTAAAGATATTTCTTGTTATTATAAACTTGTAGTGGGATACAGCGGTCCGTACCTGTGGGCTCTTCAATAAAGATAGATGAAGGATGGATAATTTAGATACACACAACAGACAACCATCATTTATACCCTAAACATTTAAAAGACGAAATCATGTCGCCATATATATTTTTAATTTTCAGCAGAAGACGCCAACAAATCAGAATTTCGTAAAACCTCTTCTGGCATATTATCAATGGGTAGCAGAAGCGTGTTAACTTTCTGGTCTCTACTTCTGTGTATATAAGGTATCTATCCAATGGCCGACTGGACTTTTAACAGTTCCAGTTAGTGATTGAAGCATTCACACATCATTTGAACGGAGCTGTATATATACATGTATCTATTAATAGTATTCAATGTGTGAGATTTCAGTGACAAATGTTACATCAAAAATTAAATATGTCATATATATGAGTCATTATCAATGCATAAAGATTATTTAAAATCAGAAAAAAGTCAATTAAATGAAATCAAGTTTTTGTTAAGTTTCTTGATGTATAACACAACAAAAAAATACAATATCATCTTATATGACTTTTCAACCCTACGGTAACGAAGCACTCACACAAAATAATCAATGAATGTTTTATAAAAACTGTGTTGTTTTTACGCTAGCTCATTTGTTATTGGAACACGGCTTTACGAATGGAATCTAAAACAACAAATGGAGGGGTCACGAAACACCAAACAGACATTAATCTATTATCATAGGAATAGAGCACATAACGATCAATCCTTAACCAAAACACATTTTACGTTTTTAATCAGTATCATTTTTAAACTTCGATTTTTTCCCACCTTCTCAAAACCGACCACCAACTGAAACACTCGGGAGCAGAAAATGAGACCTCGTTACCAAATAACACCCGCGGGAATCTCGGACAAATGATTAGCAAGAAAAAACTACTTGAAATGAAACAGAGATAATTCCAGCATGAGAGCAGATCTGAATATAGAATGGTATTGGAAAGGAAAATATCGATCTACGCAACGGTGCTACTACGCATTACCCAAAAAGGGAGGCTTTTCATAAGGAAGGCTTTTCATAAGGAAGGCTTTTCATAAGGAAGATTAAGAAGATGAACGTTTTTAGAATAAAGATGACGATTAAACAGACACTTGCCATAATGAACGCATGGTTTCAGACCATTCATAATTACCTAATTGTCAGGCCACTGCTGCAGTGATGACCGAATTCAGAAAACACGGCTAATAAACGTATATAAGATGATACATGTAAATGGGTTCGCTGCAATACGAGACATAGGACACACCCTTACAGTATGGGATTTACTTTATCGGGAAGTGAAATGAAAACCTTGTGACGAGTTGTATAGATATTGTATGATGCGTAATCGAATAAAGGTATCATTTTAATACAAGACCGATATAGCATGTGACGTCAATTCATTATCGTTTTCTGATGCCATATCACGAAACATTGCGAGCAAAATCTACCTGTGTATATGCTTTGTTTATTACCTAGGACGCCATCATATGGAAAAATAACTCGTATGTTTAGCATACTGACAGATAAGACAAAACTATTTTAATGAACACATTACGAATATAAACTTGAATTAATATAACAGGAAAATGTAGAATTTACCTACACTAGGCGATAAAGAACATCCGTAAAAATGGGAAGTAGAATTTAATCATACAACGTTCAAGCGAACGCATTTAACTTGCATGTAGGTGTGTTATATCAATCACCTGTGAAATTAAGTCCAGGATTGGAGAAGCTTCCATCAACCGATACTTCTGTGGTTTTAATTTTAAATGTTACGGACCTACCGACTGCAAAACTAATTTACGTACGTGTCTTGAACAAGTTAAATAATTTTAACAATTTATTTAAGACGCCAGGCGCGTATTAATAGTTCAGATCACGTGCGTCCGTAATGAAATATCCGTGTGGAAAGTAAACCAGCAGGATATGCATGGCGTCTTAAGTGTCATAACACATTGAAATACTCCGTGTACTTCCAATTTCCATTTAGTAAATTTTTTGTTTGAGTGTATGATGTTTAGAAACAAACTCGCCAAATACATCATTATATATTAATTCAATGCTAGATTAATCTGATTTTATGTTCAGCGTCAGGGTTTTCATTTATGCAATAATGACTAAGTTCGTGATATAATTTCTGGAACATTCACGGCAAAAAATAAATGCATACCCTGCAATACTTTTATATAAGCTGGTGTGTAGTATCTACATAATCGAGACTTTTAAGGGCTTGTCGGTAAAATATATCATACTCAAGAAAAGAATAATAAACCAGTTTTTATTAAGAACTGATAGGCTGCAATAACTAAAACCGATAATTATAATTATGCAACTCATTTCAATTATTTCTATTATTCTGATATGATAAAAAAGAAAGCAACACAAATCGAATAACTGACGTAGCTAACTAGACTAAGAGATAACACAACGCTCTCTCTTTTTATGACAATTAGACCTGGAATTTTGCCTGTGCTCAGTTTGCTTTACCGCCGGTTTACGACATTACTGAGCAAAACTAGGAAGTCTAAAGTAGGATTTTTTCCCCGGAATCCCCTTCAGATATCTCCATTGTATGTGTGCACAGTGTATATATCAATGTCAGCGATAATCAGTCAAAATTCAGATTTTTTTATTAGGTTATCTTCAATATATCAAAAATACAAAAGTCAGCATTAGCTAATTAGTTAACTTAGAGGAATATGAATATTGCAAAACTATTGAAATTACTTATAATAGTAATTTTAATACTGAAAAACCAATACAAATATCCATGAATCCAAATGATTACCTGAAGATAATTCTTTATAACTGTATGCATTTCTTCATGAAATTAATTTGTAGATATATCTTTATAAGTGAACAAAAGACTAATTAAGGTTCACTCTTTGATTTAAGTGGATCTTGATCCGGTAAATATAAGTGTGCTCTGGAAGATATCAATCACTGTCTAATAAAGAATAAGATAAAGAATATTAATATCACACTTACCTTTATTCCACAGCAAATGTACATGAAAAGAGAGAAGAAGAAAATCTTAGTTATTTTAAAACAAGTAAAAACACACAAGAGTCGTTCCAATTTTTATTTAGCCCAGCGTAAATTTAGTACGTTCGTATTTTGCTGCATCTAGAGTTTATCATATATGCAACTGTCTGATTGGCCGTCATTAATGATATATGTTTGAAACAGTATTTTACGAATACTGCAATTAGTGGAAACCTAGGTAAGTGATAATCGCCAAATGTGCTCAATTGAGATCATTGGTAATTATTCATATTATGTAAACAATACGTTCTACACAATCCATGCAGTTCCTCTGAAACAGTTGATAAATAAAAACAGTACACTATGTATATGAAGTATATTGAAAATTGTCTGTACCGACAAAATGTATACATAAACTTTCACTCAACGTGTATGCCGATGTGAATGCGCGGAATTAAATTAACACATAAGATGAGAAATCTGCATATATTGTTGTAACTATATATAGCAAATCTCTTTGTATATCTGTGTATTTTTCATTTAACTGGATTCCTAAATTCGAGGGCCGATGACCATTCTGCCTTAGCACACGCCCTGTTTTCTGTGTTGAACATTTGGTCTGTTCTTTTTATGTTTTGTTCTTGTTGAAGATTAGACTTGTCAGGCGTTACATCATTTTTATTGAGTAATTGTATGAACAGTGTTTTGTAGCACTGCACAACGTCATCTCGAAAAAAACTAGGTTAAAAACAAACTCAAATGAAAAGTTGTTGCCTGCATTTTCCCGCACGCTATCTGCATTGGTAAAAAAGTCATCAATAGCCAGACGTTTCAAACGACAGCTTATATAGAAAGGCTATTTATAAGAAAAATAAACGTCATTTTCATACGTTTCAGCCATACCTTCTTTCCTTTTAGACGTGTTTCTGTATCCAATTAAATATATGCTTTTGGCAGTGCTTGTGGTTTACAGCATTCATGTCAGAGTCCTTAAAGTACCAAAATGTTAAGGATCTAGGTAAGTGAAATCTGCCCTTAACACGGTACACGATTTACCGACAAGCTTGGTTTGGATGAGGGTCGTAAATGAATATCGATCAAATACAAGTAAATCCTTACCTATATCTTTAGTTGTAAGGCAACTTATATCTGATATAGACAAAAGCATGCTGTATATTACGGAGGCTAGAACTAGAGTTTGTCGCTCATTTATCTGAATTTGTACATCTTTATGGGTATATATTATGTAGAACTCGCGTCATATTATTGTTCGTAGACAATATGTTCCATTGCTCTTCCTCTTAAGTAATAATCCATTCACGTGTCTGTCAATTTTGACAAATGAACGTTTACCAAACCTGTGTTTGTCAATTAAGATACTAGGGCAAGGCATATATATCTCTTTTCTTAAAATAAAAAAACCCAGTGATGTAAGGATTGCAAACTAGACTGGATAAAAGGATTCCTAGTGATGTAACAGATATGCCATTGCACGTAGCATTTTTTTTCTTCTGGAAAATACGTTCGCCAGAGTGACATGTCCCTGTTGTATATAAATTAATTAACGTATTCTTAGCACTCTGAGAACTCTAGTGTTTACCATTTTCCTATATCCCGTCCTTGTACACACGTTGGCTTTAGGGATGTGGTATCCTATGCTGACTGTTTGGATAATTACTAATTTATTGAATTACCTTGATGATATATCTTTATTAGAATTTACTATAAGTGTTTAGTAGTGTCATGATTACAAGATAGATGCAAGATACATAAATAATTGTCGTCGACACATCGTTTCAATGGAAAATATACAAAGTATTTGGTAAATAAAGACGGCCATCATGTCCGTAGTTAAAGTGCGGTCACTCTGACACCGCGTCATACTGCATATTTCAAAATATACCATGCAAAAAGCTTGAAAGATAAAAAAAAAAAAAAACACACACACACACACACAATTCATAAGAACATGAGTGTGTCCATAACATATATATGTAAGTGTGTCCTCGTATTTCCGGCAAACCATTAGTGACCACCATCAGGACTAAAATGGCAACACCGAGCCAATACCCTTGGATGTATTTATCGTAAATTACTCCGGAGATGTCCAGGTTCTATTAATGTTTTAGTCATCAATTACATGTTTCTAACACAGAGTGGACTTGTCGCTTAGCTTAAGTCATATAACTTGCAT
This sequence comes from Pecten maximus, assembly GCF_902652985.1. NCBI lineage: Eukaryota > Metazoa > Mollusca > Bivalvia > Pectinida > Pectinidae > Pecten > Pecten maximus. Next base: position 24,078,734 of record NC_047026.1, read on the forward strand.
ACTGAAGTATCTCATGACAAACGGCGTTAAACAACATATTGGTAAGTATAACGGAACTGATATCTCGACTATATACAACGCTGGAGTAACTAATCAAATGCTTCATAAATAATACACTCAACGGAATTAAAAGACAAGGCTGTAGATCGCATTTATCACAGTCCATTACAGACATTTACTGAATAACCACATACGGAAAAGACGGTCATGTTGTAGTCCACGTAACTTTTCAATAAATAAAATCGCACCGTGTTCCTTACTAAATATGTGTGTTATCATTGGTTACTCATCATTTTACATGATAAATAATGATTTCATTCCGTGAGAACAGAGCCAAGCAAAATATCAAGACAACACCTCAGCCTCAAATTCTTGCTTTAATATGTTAGCATTGATATGGTTCCGTTTAGTTTGTTGCTTAACCTGGATTTAAGATCGATGTGTAAGGCGGGTGACGTTAAATAAACAGAAGTCGCTTACTCCTTCGGAACACCTGGTCTTATTTATTTTGTACCTTTTCACGAGTCTCCAAAAATAGATATTGTTTATATCTTGTCATAATTAAATTGATTCTTTTGAGTTACCTTTGTTCCCTTGTTCACCTCGACCAGCAAAATACAGTACAATGATTGCCATGTTATACAAAATGTAATAAAATTACGTTTACCAGTTACTATTCTTCTATATCGTTTTTGCCACTTATACATCCCATCACTAAGCAAATGTCTTGACTAGATTATCTGTATAGATTTACAAAAAGGACATTCTTTTCTTCGACATATACCTATATGTATATCGTCAAATTCGAATCGGAGACGTAAGTAATTGTTAAAGGGTTAGTTTTGATAAAAGGTTAAAATGTAGATTTACATTGTTGGACCGTATTAGCAATACAATGGTTAGTAGCACTACAGAGGTCAATATTAGTTATGTATGAAATATGACCCACGGTGTTAAAATTCGAAATGGATATTTATAGTGAAAACAACAAAGAAACAGTGTTACTTCTCTCTGTGATTTCATTCAGTGTTTGTTCACTAAACTGTTTTTTAAGAGTGATTATTTATTTTGTTGGAATGAGGTCGTGTTTCTATGGTTACCAGTAAGTCATCTCGGTGGCAACGTTAATAGGGGAGCATTCGGTAATCCGTAATCCGAATCCGACTTATCGGATTGACTCATGATTTTTTTACGTCACAACAGAAAAAAAAGAGATAATTGCCACGTTTGATAATTCATACTATTATTATTTATATATATAAGGACTTTACCGGGGAAATATTAATATTTGTACCGGTATGTTGATATTATAAACAACCTAGCTGTATTTATATCAGATATGTCTTTATTAAGACAGTAATTATGTTGGATAAGAAAACAATAATAATAAAAAAAAAATGTGTATATTTCTGATATATGTATCTATCAAGCAATTGAATATTCGACGTACTTAATGTTAGGCAATTCTGATCCATGCGATATATAAAACGATTGCTCCACGACAGATCGAAATGTCTTGAAACGTTTGTTACAAATCACGGTTATATATGTCTGTAGTTGGTTTTTTTTTTTTTTCAAATTGATTTGATAATGATACGCTTTGCGAATTTACTTGGTATTGATTTGTTTTGGAAAGATGATATTTAAAACTCATTATTCATGTAACGTACCACTTAACTAAAATAGGGCATGGAGTTAGTATACGAAACTAGCACCGCCTATTAACACTATTTCAAGAAATAAACATCCTTGCTGAGGAGCCATTATTTTTTATGATTCGTTATTCATTGGCTTATTCACATGTATGATGACTGCTCAAAGGACAACTCGCATCAGTTTCCAGAGAAAGACGCTCGGGAAGTCACATAATGAGATCGCCACCCCTGAGAACCTGACATCTCCTAATGTTGTCCTAAATTTCAAAGCAAGTGATTCTTGCCATTCGGAAACACTTGGTCGAGTATTCTTTTACCCTTCCCTGTGATATTTAAGATATATATTGCAACCATTACATCATGTTCAATTTATATTTATGATATTCTTAAAGAATTGTATTCTGTTAGTTTCCATGGTATGAAACTTGACATAATTGCCCAATAGCAAAAGGTCAATGATATGTTGTGTTCTTATACACTTTGGGATTGGTGCTTTGTTTACGTGTTCTTGATTCTTAACATAACATCATAACACAGACAAGTCTTATTGCAATTGATTGCATCCCGTTTCGTATGAAATTAAAGATATTTCAAGATAAATTTTATATTTTAAAAATTCGACATACACAGACTATCTGTTCAAATTCTTCCATAAGAAATAAAAATTCAAAACAGAAAGATAAAAAAAAATGTCACTTACAAATTTGAACCACTGTACGAATGACATTTACATTCCTCAAACACATCATTTCCAGCGTCCTGATACAACATTGGTCAATTAATTCACTATTTTATAACATCGAGTTAAATCCATAGAGGCGTTATGTATTTCATAGACGATGGCTTGGAAACCATTACTGCAACATGTTCTTACTATCTCATTTTCTACATCAGTTTTTCTTACAAAGCAATATCTTCTCCCCAAATGTCTTAATATTAAACATGTATATGTCAAATGAAACACTTGTAGAGTTTTAAATATTTTCAATTGCTATTGAGGAAAAAGGATATTAAAAAACTCATTGAGTAAGAGCAAGATATACCTGTATTTTTTAAGATATTTAAACAAAGTCGAATAAGCACAACGTTAATGCTACTCTTCCTACACAATCCACTATGTCACTGCTGTATCATAGCTGTTTTCAAAGTACTGTATTGTATTGTGTTACGGCCCATCGACAATTCAAATCCTTATGGCTAAAAAATGATTTGAAGGACGTTCTATGATATGAAGCATGTCAAGGTTTTTTTTGTTTTTTTTTTTTTAAATCACCGATTTTAACTGGTTCCAAAACACATATTTCATGGTATAGTTCGAAAGGCGTCAGATCTTCATTCACCATAAGGATATGTTTTCAAATATGCTCTGTATTCGTACAACGATAGACACTTATTTATGTTATTCCAGCACTCATTTGACGGTACACTCACAAGTTATGGATTATAGAGAAGGTTTATAGAGTTTGTATATATTAAAGAGGAATGAAAAATGCACGGCCAGACAAGGGACCTCCGAACACCAGTCGGATGTTCTACCAACTGAGCTACCTGGTCGCCGATGGTCGACCCGGTTCAGTTCGCTACACATACAGACGTCCATACAAAAACATAAATAAAGCATAAAACAAACAGAAGATAAACTTGAAGCTTTGTGAGAGTCATGTTACACTGATCGGATGTGACAACCATCTTCTGTGACAAAGTCATGAGTATCTTCTGTCATTACAACATAAACGCATGCTCATTTTGATATGAGGCCAATATAAAACAAATAAACTCCAGATGTTAATTATCTATAAGTGACCAACTGATAACAACCGATCTACTGATATTGGTTCAATATCTTGCACGGGTTTAATTATGTGTACATATTCAGACATATTCAGTGACTTATCACTTCAACATGACCTTGACCACTCAGAAAGCAAGTAACAAGCGTATATTTAGACAAAGTTGAACAACTTTTGTGAAGTGGATATCTTCAGAGAGTAAACATGTGGCATCAATGTTGCCTCTCAGATGCTGTCCTAACATCATCAATGTTGCCTTTTGGATACTGCACTAACATCAAGGTTGTTTATGAAGTAACGATTGGACAGTAATCGACAATATTGCTTTGAATGAATGTTCATTTATAATGTACATGTATCTCTTGATCTCTAAAGATCTCCTCAATATCAGAATGCCATGTATCGTGTTCATTGTTTAATAAACATCCATTTCTTAGCGTGAAATGCGCAAATCCTTGTAGACATTGTTTTTGTTGCCTGAATTACTACAAGACAAATGTATCGCAAAACAAATGCAGCATTTTGAAAGAACACAACGACGCAAAAGCCTGCTGGAAAAAGCAATCTATATGAAGATAAGCGTGTCCAATAATCTTTGATTATGCCTAGTAATCCTGCTGTCACCAATTGGTTTCCAACATGAAGACATTACCTGGATTTGACCGATATTTCTATGACGAATGTCGACGATGAAAACGTGGGCGTTTACTATACTGGAGCACCTGGTCTATATATATATATATATTTTTAAAATTAATTTTGAATTTATGAATAAGTTTAAATGTCTATTACGTATATTTTTCTACAGTTAATATCGCTGCTTTACTATTTTTTTCCTAGTGTTTTTATATTTTACATCTTTTTCTCTCTTTTGATTTTGAAAATTACATAAAACAAACAAAATGTAGCAAAACGAACACGTATGTATTTTTGCAGACAACAACATTAAACATTCAGTGCATGAATCTGTCTGTCGGAAAGGCAAGGAGTGATAATGAAAAGAAAACAAAAATAACAACATATGTCTACCATAACCTGCATAGTTCCACTGTGACCTCACATTAATCAAACGGCGTGATACCCACATACATATGCTGCCGATACCAGCAATTTCAGGGAAAGGCAATTCATTATGAGATATAGATATTGCCGTTTTGACCTAGGGGAACTATTCAGTTGCATAGTAACCAGACATAGTTTCTGATCAGCACTGTCAATTAGACGTTTTATCCCTAGACTATTGAAGGAGACGTCTGCAAAGACTGATTTTTTAAACATTGGACCTCTCGAGGTTTTATTGGTAAATTTCGATTATTGCTGCGGCAAATACTTTGTTTATATAATCATCTGTTAGTCTATCGGGTAAAAAAGCATGCATTGGCATCAGTGGTTTAGAGGATACTCTCTGCAGACATATTACTGTGGAAAACAAGTCGTAACTGGACCAGACAGTTGACGACTTTCTGTTTGTGAGTTGTTCTGATATGTCTGTAAACCAAGGCCGGAACCATTCCAGTTTAGCCGTCGTCGCAACATCACATCCTTACATCACGTGGTGCTGACATCAAAAACACGCCACGAAAACAATCTTTTTTTTATTTTAAAAGCAATGTTCCTAGTTCAGATTTCTAGTAGAAAATGCACATTTAATGTAGTTTAGATATTTCCTCTTTTTTTCTCAACCCCTTGTGATTTCTAGAGGGATCAACAGTGTCGTCATCATCTCAGCGTCACCACACTACTTCCGGGCACTTGCTCATTTTTTTAATATTCTGTTACATAGGAAGATGATTATCAGATTCTAATAAAGGCAACATGTAACGTATATCGATTGTTTCCTTTCAATAAGCATCATACACTACTAGTTTATAACATATAAATACTTTCGAATGGTACTATCGAGTCAACTTCCTACCTCGATGATTCATTTCATAAATAATGAAATCGTTTATTTTCAAGTAAAAATACTACATCTTTTCACTTTAAATGTCTTTTGTGAAACGTTTTTATTCTCTGTGGGGAATAAAATGACTGCCTTTACACATCCACCATAAACAAACTTGACACAAAGCGTCTGGTTGACCAGGCTTAGAATTTAACCTAATCTTATTAACGCTTGTAAGTTTTTACGAAGTCTGTGACGTACAGAAATATAAGTAGAAGCCAGAGGACATGTGGGTGTTTTGAAGAAACAATCGGTGATTCGTCTGGACATCGCCTGTCACCACTTCCTCACAAATTGTACAGGGAGTCATCAATTATCGGTTTGTCAAAAACAGAAAAATCGAAATAGCTACCAGCGTGTGCTGGACAGAGGAGGAGATCCTGTTCGTGACAACCCTATACTTGTCCGAGTCCATTAATTCTTTTCCCTACCATCTAACTGACTGGTCCAGAAATGTACAGATTGATTATCCACATTTCTTACCTACATTTCGAAGGCAGTCTCAATTTCGTCTTGCGTGTTTGTTGGAAGAAACAAAACCATCGAGGAAAAGTGTTATAACTTATACAAAATGCAAACTTAGATACGGAAAATACTTAACAGGTAATAAAATCACACGAATGCTGTCATGATTTACAATGATTATTTTAAGATTTTGTTCAGAAAACGTATTTAAATCATTATAATTATTATTTGTTTTAATATCTTAGATATATACAGTATATAAACATTTAACTTAACAATCGTTTGAATACACATGGAATATGAGAGTTACGAAAGTTGTCGACACGTGTTTATTGAATTTGTGTATTTTCGTTGGCAAACATCGTATGAACACATTTTTCTCCTCACGGACGTAAAACATCAAGAAACACAAGTTACAGTAGACGAGTTAAATTGATTCCTGTTCTTGTTTGTTTTTGTAATGCTATATATACTTTAGTATGATCTGATACTAAATAAATAATTACTACGTTCTTATGCAATTCTACGATTCCAATCTTGAACCTGCGGGCTGTTGAAGGCCATTATCTATTTGGGACTATTGAAGGTGTTTGGTCCAATCACTGCGAAGCACTTTTCACGTGTTCCCATTGCTCTAACAGATTACCTATTTCAGTCCTTTTTTTATTTACATTTGCGTCACTTCCCCTTTCTTGCATGATATTAGATTGAAATAAACCATTACGCATATCAAGCATTTAATGGTATTGATCCTACATACAGAATGTCCTCTTTTTTCTTCATTTAAATTTTCAGCATCAGTGATGAAGCAATAGGGTGAGATATGCTTTAAGTACTAGCGTATCCCACTTTGACTGTATCGCCCACTCAATGTTTCCGGTATGTATACGTGAGTAGTAACAAAACATTTTAGCTTTCTCTTGACAACCAAATCGGACTGACAAGCTAATGTGTTAGAGTACAGCGTACTCCTTTACCCCAACCCGGAATAATCAAACTACAGTTCACAGATTTCATTGTTATTGCATTCTATATTTATCAACAAGATGTCCTAACGTCTGTACCAAAAAAGTTGAAATCATAACTGTTGCTTGCTATAATGCAGTACTATTGCTCGGTTCCCCAAGCTAGAATTACCAATAGAGGAACAATTTCTTATATCATATTGAATGTTACATGTTTTTTAATATGATTAAAGGTTGGCATGTCCTGTGAAGTTTATTCGATAGTACGATTCAGTGAGGTAGCACTATAGAGTCGGTTTGGTTTGGTTTGGTTTATTTTGTTTAACGTCCTATTAACATCTAAGGTCATTTAAGGACGGCTTCCCATGCGTGCGACATGTATGCGTGTGGTGAGTGCGTATGTGTGTTTTGGGAGGCTGCGGTATGTTCGTGTTAAGTGTCCTTGTGATAGGCCGGAACTTTTGCCGATTTAAAGTGCTATCTCACTGAAGCATACTGCCAAAGACATCCAGCAGCACACCCCACCCGGTCACATTATACTGACAACGGGCCAACCAGTCGTCCCACTCCAAATATGCTGAGCGCTAAATAGAGTCGGCATTAGGTGTGCGTTACAAGGAGGCAAATACCAATATACCACAGCTTCCCCAAAGAAGCAGGGGAGGCACGTCCTTAAATGACAACAGCTATTGATATGACATTAAAATAAACAAAACCAAACCCAGAATTGGTCAATGTCCATTTAGTTATAACAGATGTTGTTTTCCGAAACAACGAATAGTATTACGGGTTTGCTTACACGTCGCTTTAATACATGTAAAATAAATCAAAATAATGAAAAGTAAGAAGCAAAATGAACTACCAATATACTTAATTATTCCGGAACGTTGAGGACTCGTGAATGTAATAAAAAATATAAATTCATAAAATAAATCAGAACATTGAAAAGTAAAAAGCAAAATAAACAACCAATATAGAAATTATTCGGGAACGGTTAAGACTCTCGTAAATGTTTCATATATGATTATACTTTATTTCATTTAAGAATACCACAAGGCGCTCCCTTAAGTCTTTATGGTTTTTTTTTATAATTTATTTAAAATGATTTACCCCTTGCCCCATGCCCTAAATCATGGTTCATAAGTGAACATAACTTGTATAAGGTATGGAAGATAACATCCCCATACATGTATGTATTAAAATGAATTAATAAATAAACAGAATTAGATAAAAAAAAAAAAATAGAAAAAATAACTTACGCTCTTGACAAAATATGGATTCAAACATATAGGGTCAAAGCTCTGTATGAAGTGAGAAAGAAGATCTGACTTCATTTAGCGACACTTCGCCCTCCAGAGATACGTGATCACAACGTGGCAGCTGGATATGTAGGTGATATATCAAGGCCACTAGGCCTCACAAAGAAGGAGTTGACGTATAGCAGGGGATATAGTCACACCTACTGTTGGTTTATTGGTAAAATCTTCATTTATGGATCGCTAAAGGGACACATTATTGGCTTCGGAAACATTTGTCTGTCTTATTTCTCCTTTAAGGACATCGATCTCTTTTCAGAAATAAATTGCGTAAGGGATAATCTGGGGACACGCATCCTTAACGCCACCATTTAACCGCAATTTCTAAATTGTTCGGTTATCAGTTCGGTAATACGCTTTACGTGGACACATTTAATGTATATCATATTGTATACCCAAAGGTGATATGCATAATCATATAATACGAGATAAATGTTTAGTCTCCAAATGGATTTTTGGGGATTTGATAATCTGATAGGTAAGGAAATGATCTATGTTAATTTGTTCACCAGCAAAAGCCATCAATTTTCGTGATCAAGGCATCTCTGACCTTAAATATGATCATTACATTTTCATGCTAGCCATTCGTTTACTAATGTCTATATGCTGCATGCTCATTAACATTTTGTTTAAATATGGCCTTTGGGGCTACGCTTTGACGCTAAATATAAACAGTATAGCAGACCGGACACTCCGAACATACGTTTGTACAGTCCATACATATTTACCAGAGCATTCGGCCGTATCTATAGATATGTTTGCGTCTTGATTGGCAGAAAATCTCTCAGATATATCGAGAGAACAAATGACTCTTGGATGTTCGCTCATGTGCATGACAGGTGCGCGAGGCGATCATTCGCATCAAACAAAAGAAACGATTAAAGTTAAGCGTTTCAGACTAATTTCGGTCAATTATGTGTCCTCTAAGTACTGTATGCGACACAGAAGAAAACCGCCGAGTGGTGCAGCCAAGGTATTTACCATGTTATACATCAAAACATGTTTTAGTTAACACAAGGATTTGTAAAGTGAACCTTCCAAATCACTTCGGTTATACAACAGGTCTAAGCTTGACCAATCTCTATATTGACCTAAGAATTACATCAATTATGTAGTATTTAAAGCGCCAGTAAGGATGGGCAGTATCAACGATCTTAAATAGTTTTATGGGTATCGGGATACTGCAGGATATCAAGAACATTATTATATGGAAACTGGAATATTTGTCATTACAAATAAGTTGTTGTGGCTACACGAGCACATTAAGGCAATGTAAGATCATATGGTTACCGGGGATGCCTCAGAACATGTTTACATGAACACTGTCGACCAGGTACAGTTTAAGAGCATCTTTCAGTATGTCATGATCAGTCGTACGAGTACCTGTCTGTTTACATGTTATACATATGTGATTGTACACACGCGTTAGTACATAGACAAACACTGAAATCAATACAATGTTGTCATTAAATCAACAAATATGTCATAACGACATGATAACATGTCTCCAATACACATTCCATTTTCTTCAGTGTTGACAGTGAAATAATACTGTTTGTGTTTCTTAGGAAATTTATACAGACAAATAGTAAGAGAGGACCAGGATAAGTATACATCATTATTGTCAAATATCGATAAATGCAGTTAATCTTTATGAATATTGGCAATTTCCGCTAGGTTTTACGGGTGCATGTTGAATAAAATATCCTCGACTAATTGTATTAATAAAGGATTTGTTAATAATAAAGTATGCATGCTATGAAATCTAGACGATAGACAGTTCAGAATAGAGCATTATCAAACAATACAACACCCGTGCTTTAATTAACATCAAAGACAGAATTCAAATGAACGTGCGTGTTTTCCTCGACACCATGCATGACATCGCTATCTACTGTACCTGTCAGATCGTTAAAATCAATATAATGATTTGGCTGTATCAAAACAATCACATTTTATATTGAATAGAAAATTGATTTTTATGACTTGTGACTAACACAGGGGAAACGGGATGCTAAAGGGGTGTTTACTAGTTTGTAATCCGTTATATGAAACACGCTGTGGCGTTTTCGGTTAATAACATGAACCATTAGTGTATGGTTACACGCTACTAAGCTAATTATTGTTAACTGCAGGATATTTAGCGTAACTTTGAAGCATACATAGTGGTTTCTTGCAGCTGTATAAGAGCAATGTGAGTTAATACATTTGATGTTGGTCTGACCCCGCCCCTGATGACATGTTTTACTGTTCAGCAGGTGAAACAGACAACAGATATATTTTTACATTTTTTTCCTCTAGAGTTCACATCAAGCGAATCCTTTGAACACCATTTCATGGCTATGATTTCCCTCTCGACCCGTATTAATAGGGATAAATAATATGGCCAACGATGCGTTTGATTGACGGATTAATTCACATTATAGAATTATGTCCCCTTGACCTTTTATACCAATAAAGACTAAAGTTGTTCTTCTCATTTGGTTGCGACGCTTTAAACAATAATCGAGGAGGGCAATGCATATCAAAACACATGTAATAATATCATAATCAATTGTCAATGATTTATTGACTACAAGGGCTTACCCCACTATAACGTTCTATAGGAAATTGTACAGACACCTTTCTACCTGATATCAGTGTAGGAACTGAATGTATTGATGCTAAACGTGAAATAAATAAAGAAAGAAACAGTCTTTAGTCAATTCATTCGATATCTAATATCTGTTCGCATTTGTCCCCCGTTATGTGTTTGTATCACAGTAACATATCAGCTTTTAGACAGGATTTAGTTTGAAAATATTACCGACAACAGGCAATTGGAAAAGTACCATTAAGGTTTTGATCATTCTACTTTACTTTTTACTATATCATCTTGTTACTCAGATTACTAAATAATATAACTCTTTCAAATCAATTTTCATCGTTTCTTTCTTATTTTTTCCCATTATTTCCTCGATTTCGAGGATGGATTAACATTGTGTTGCACTTGGAATAAACGGTTGGATGTTTTATTTATAAGATCAAGATATAAAAATCCCCCTAATCAAAAAATCTCGAGGAATACAATATGGATTTTTCACTGATGGCACTCACAGAAAATGTTGAAACAGACCATAATTAGATTCATTAATGTATTGAAGATACAGAATTTGGAAATGCAACTAATACATTGATTTATCAAAGGTCAGTTTAAAGCTTTTGTTTCAGGAAGTTATTCTGGAAGTCGGGAGAGTTTTACCATTTGGTATCAACATCCTCGGAAATACTTGATCATCAACCAGTCAACGATACAGACTCATCCACCCCCGGCTCTTGGTAGTTGTATAACACTGCGCGTCAAACTGTACGGATGTTGACGATAGTGTCGATTATCACATGATCTAGTGTTTAGATGAGGTAAATAGTCTGAAGTTTCCATAAAGGGAGAGAAAACTGGTTAATGCATTTGACACGTGCTTTTCATCCAATCAATCGATAAAACGGTCATTTGTACACTTTAAAGCGTTCTCCAACAAACGCAATATACAGAATTGTTCAACCAAGCATTAGCCAAAACATGGGAACGACATGACGTCAAAATCATAATGAAATTTATGTGAAAAGAAAACCGGTTTAGCAGGATATTTACCATACGGTTCAATGTACTTGACACTCAGGATTGACCTTTTCGTTGTCCAACAAACTGTTTACGTGACATGCTTGGAAGTGTGTAAATAAAGGGCAGGGCTGGGCGATTACTTTCATACACTAGATTAGCTCTGCTTCATGAAACAGCAATAATTTCCTGGCTTATTGGAAGAACCAAACATTTACTGTTTTGAATGTTTGTCTCTTGTCTTTCTTGGCTTGTCACAATCGATGTAAGCATTACAAACTCAAGTAAATATACGAGCGAGCTTTCTTATTCTTGGTGTAACAATGTTTCAGATGCAATGTGATGTCGTATCCTTAAATAACCAAGTATAAGTTGTATGATACAAGACATATTTTTAGACATTTGTTCATATTTGTACGATTTGCCGCTTGGTTGCTATGCTTCATTTAACATTTAAGTGTTACGTCCTCTCATAGACAATCAAGTTGACCTTAGTACGCACAAAACAGGACACCAATGGCATACCGTAATCAAAATAATGGGGGGGCAGCAAAATTAGAGACAAATATAGATCACTTGAGGTAATGTATTTGATAGATATGCTCAAAATAAAAGTTTTGATCTTTGCAAACAAACTGTATAGCGGTAAAGAGGTGTGTCAGTATTATAAGATCTTCAGGTCAGTGAGTTTGCTCAGACCAATTCAAGACGCTTCAAAGTCTGTTCAGTCGCAGACATGGTGTTCTTAACACGGCATTCACGAGAATCTCTAACTGCAGCATGTATACGACCACTGATTTGTTTATCCCCGTTAGTTGATGAGATGGGAAAAGTACCAGTCGGATGTTGTTTATTGAACATCGTTACAGTCATCCTGTTGGAATAGGTAGGCGAGAAGATCGAATGAGCCGGCATAGAAAACATATAAAGACGCATAAAATCGGCCATAATACGCAGAGGACAGCATCATTTACACGACAAACAACGGTTACTCTAGATTAGAGTCAGATTGTCTGACATAAACACGACATCTGTCCAGATCCACGGGAAAGTAATCAATAGCACCGTTTCCTATTAGAATCCATCTGTTTATCTCGATGAATTATGGAAATATGCAATGATCAAAGCCCCCAAGTCAACACCCGCGATATCATATTCGTTTAAATACGGAAAACACCAATATCGCTTAAATATAATGGAATCACTTGTAGTCCATCGACATGCGTTTGATGTTGCCGAGTTGATCAAATACCGTGATTAACGCTTGGCTATCTCCTGGCCTCTAGCATCACCGACGAGTCTCAGAAGGACAAAACAGCGACGTGATTCAGTTTTATACTCATTTCTGGAAGGTACTAATAATTCCGCAGGTAGATCGTAAGAATTGTACCTGCTGCCCAAATTGAATGTATCGTAAGAAGGGACTAAACTTTTGATATGACTTGTAATCTTCTTTCCTAACAAATTCTGATTGCTCACAAATGTCTTTGGAAGGCTTTGGAATCTATCTCCTGGACTAGATGCACCAGATTTGTACATAACAGTCACTACTCTTTGTTTACGGTCAGGCTTGGTTTAGTATCAACATTGATACTTCGTTATTTTTCTTACTTTTTAAAATTATATTTAATTATTTATCTATTTTGCTTATTTATTTTTCGGTGGTAAGACCAAGACCGCATGTGGCGTACTGCAGCCTCCCAAACACACACAAACACAAATACAGATAAAACACAATATATATACGTAGAGGCCACCCATAAGTGACCATATACTGTATGTTAACAAATAAGACACAAAACCTAATCCATTTGTAAATGAGGGAAAGTCTGTACCAGTGCAAGAATGACCGAGGCTTAACCCACAGCAGGCCTCGGAGTACAACATACATATTCTACACTAAATGCCCTTCTCAAACAAGGCATCAACGTCGTGTGTGGGAAAAGGATTTCTAGGACTGATAAAGGCTCGTACTTTTTAACCTACCCATTCAAACGTATCAGATAAATATAAGCGACTCTATATATACGGACAAGAGACCGTAACATAGGAAATTAAACAACGTTTTCCGGAGTATAGTATGCTTTTGAAAATTTTGGCATTTCCCTTTGATGTGCATAATTATGTAACAAAAACATCGAGCTTGTAGGTCTGACTTTATCAATCCTATTGATTTAGAATCCGTTCCTGGTATATGAGTTATTTAATCATTATAGGTACTAGGTACATGTATATATATATAACTTATATCACTATTCTCTGTACTTCGCTCTTTGTGTGATTCTTGTAATGTTTCAACAGTAATAGAACTATTTAACTGATCACAGAACAGGTAAACAATGGACAGTTAAGTTGGTATTACCTCACAATGTCAATGTTTAAGAACACAGTGACTTAACATCATTGGTTTGCTACAACACTACCTTAATTTTACAACACTACCGTAATGGTTGAAACGTCTGGAAATATTTGTACCACAGGTTCAAATCCGGAGTCATGATAATGCAAGCGAAAGTATAAGCAGTGTTGATTGATTTACCATTGAAATTCATGACCTTGGTAATCTCGATGCCTAAGAATCAGAAATGATCGATTCATGAAATATTCAATACAGTCTATAAAGATACAGTTGCAATTCTATAATCTTCATGCAATTAATAGAAAATATCCCCAATATTCACATATCCATGACTTATGTATGACCAGCGTCCAAGAGCCCATTCTTCAAAGCATAGGCCAATGGTCTAGTTTGAGAAATATCCTCGAGTGGAATGAGTTTACTGTTCTGATGAGGAGCTTTTGACGTTTGTGCCGTATCTTCAGTGAGTTGGGATAAGGAATTGTCAGTTATAGGTAAAACTATAATCCCTAATGGGTACCAACGTAATGTTCCTCGGCCTGGCGCCTTGTCATTTATAGTATATCAGGAGAGATAATCTCCCCAGGGAATCATTCAAAACACTGTTCCATTTCTTCTGCTACAGTTAAGGACGCTTATTTTACTTTAGCTAACCATAACGTTAAATATAGAAGGTAATGCCTTGGTCTGAAAAAAGTACACGTGAATTTAAAATCTACAATGATTACTTTCTTATTCAGGTTATTGGATGAAGGTTATATTCATACTTTCCTGTCAGCATTGCAGACACAATCGTACATTCTTACATAGAATTAACAGACAATATATGCGGCTATCAACTGCAGTATACGGATATGACTGATGTAATGTAACCAGTGATATAAGCATCCCATAATTCATTTCTTACAGTGTGTTGGCCGTACTCTTTTTTTTTAGATCGGTCAGCTGTGAACAAGGGCATTGTACTTTATCAACCTCAACTCGACTGACTTAAGTATAATGTAACACGGTTTGCGAATTGAAGTATATGTATTGTAACATTACGGAAGTGTTGTAACATTACGGTAGTGTTGTAAAATTTACGGGAGTGTTGTAAATTTACGGGAGTGTTGTAAATTTACGGGAGTGTTGTAACATTACGATAGTGCTGTAACATTACGATAGTGTTGTAACATTACGGTAGTGTTGTAAATTTACGGGAGTGTTGTAAATTTACGGGAGTGTTGTAACATTACGGTAGTGTTGTAACATCACGGTTGTGATGTAACATAACGGTAGTGGTGTAACCTTACGGTAGTGTTGGATTATTAAGGTAGTGTTGTAACATTACAGTATTGTTGTAACATTACGGTAGTGTTGTAACATTCATGTTGTGTTGTAACATTAAGGCAGTGTTGTAACATAACAGTAGTGTTGTGTCCCCCTGGATAGATTTGGCACAGTTACCAGCGAATATATATTATAAACAGCATTATTCTTCCGTTATCTAACGCAATGGAAAGCCATTCTTATTAACCGTTAATCCTGAAAACAGTATACATGTAAATAGCGCTTATTATTATTTGTTTGTGTTAGTTTGTTTTCTACACACACACAAAATTATAAATTACAATCAAATCAATATTTTCAAGAAAACTGCTGTTTGTCGGCATATCCATACAATAATGTTTTAAGGTGACACACAGAAAGGTTTATTCTTATTCACCAATTCCTGAAAAAATACCAACGCAATTACAAAGCAATTCAAACTCAAACTCAAAATCGACTTAACGAGGGCAAAATGTGACAAAAATATAAACTACCGAAAAGCGGAAGAAGACCAGATGTTCCTGAGGAGTAAGCGTCGTATGCTTCATAGACAAACCTGCCATACAAATGCAGTCTAATTCCGGGTTAAATCTCAAATGAGATTTAGTGTGGAAACAAATAAACAACTAGGCATAAACACGCCACACTTCATATCGCATAAGAAAAGAGAATATCATACATTCATGATAAATACACTGGACATCAATCATCATTAATGTTTTTCTTGTAAATTTTACGATGAAATAACAAAATGCACGTTAACTCACTGTAAATCAACCACAAAATCCTTTAAACAGATAAATCCTAAATCAAAATAATATTCCGGATGTTTCTTAAGGGGAAAGAAGTTCGATGTGATTTCCACTATACAATATCCATTTCCGTTTATGTTACCGAAACAAATACCAAAAAGACTTCAGTACAATTTATATCTGACTTGAAAATAAGATTATGTACAGCATAAAACGAGAGAGTAATATAATCACAAAATGTTATCAGGGTGTTATACAGTAGTATAGAACGACAGTGACACAGATAGCATATAGATATATAATGCGGGATAGGAAGATAAAACACATTGTGATAGTAAAACAGTCCAACTGCGTCACAAAATCGACCTGTATTAGAGTGATTACGGCTGAACGCATGAAACATTTTACACGGTGCAATTGGTTTCCTGACGGTGTGTACCAGACCTTCAACATTCATACACATTTTTTGCAATGGGTATTAAAGGCATGTCCCTACAGAGGGGAGAAGGACTATACGATTATATTTCAATATATGATATGTCTTTAGGGAAACTAATGTGGAACTCTGCTGCTTACATGTTTGTTTCCTCTTGACTTTGACTTTGCTTAACCATACACCTTTACACGATATTGATACGATTTCTCCCACAAAGTATGCTGTTGTCCTGTTTGTATCGCTGCCGTAAGGATAAGATTATAGCGAATATATCTAATCGGCTGATTTCTTTTCGGAATTCCGTTTTAATGTGTCTCTTTCATATACATTATATGAAAATCTTCATTCAATGACAAATAAAGGAATCGGTCCTAATATATTTAGATTTGTCATAGTTTCTTCATTTTAAAGCGAAAGTAACACTCATTCATCAGATTATCCAAAGAAAGCCTTCGACCTTCGAATTGGTTTAGAATAATATACATATCAACATATCTAGAGATGTTGCTTTCTTTCGAGTGCACAAAAAATACATTGTACCAGTGGGTTTTTATTTTTTTTATTTATTTATTTTATTTTTTTTGGGGGGGGGGGGGGGGGGGGGGGGGGGAGAGAGAGATTCGCAAGAGAGTTGAGCAGAACGAGACAGAACACTATGCGTAACGAAAAAGTTCTATCACGACCCAGGCATACCAAGCCCCATCTGACTTGCTTCAGGGAAAACAGACATTGTCGCTGTAGTGACGTTTTTTAATTTCCATCAAAGCAGGATCTAAATGCGTTCAAATAGCGAGTGAATAGATTTAATATTACACGTACATAGTAAAGTCACCAGTATCAAATGGGGGGGAAATGCAAATTATAGATTTGGTGTGAAGAATATTGTTGAAAATGGAATCATTTAACAGTAATTTACTTGCTATATTGGCAATAATATGCAGGTTGGTTAGAGAGGCGAAGCTTTTAAGTCAGGCAAAACCTTCATTCTCCATTTACGATGTGGCTGGTGAAGGTTTTACGTGTAGATAATGGTATAATATGTCACCATTAACACAAACAGAGGGAATACACAAAGATTTTAGGTAAGGTTATCTCTATCATATAATATAATGTATCATTGCTTGCATTATTGCTATGCACATATCAAGATATATTATCACCTGTATTTTTAACTATGATATTACGCAGTATGATTTATGACTTATGTATGTTATATATATAAGATGTATTCAAGGTAAACATAAACAGGGCAATATTTTTATATCGCCAAAGTGAAGTAAACACCAGGGTACATAGAGACGTCAAACATAGAGACATCAGATAAGTCACCAAACGTATTGAAATGAATGGGTAAGAACAAAAAGGGTGAACTGACATTACAAAAATATTTAAGTACAGAAATAGAACACGCATGGTAATTTAGTACTGCTTAAAATCCCATCAACAGCTTTGAGTTGTCTTCTCTATGTGCGAGATGCATGTGTGTAGTGAATATGCATATTGTGTCCTGGGAGGCTGTGGTGTATGTATGTTTTTCTCCTGGTGATAGAGAAACTGGTGGCTACATTATAGTGCTACATCACTGAAGCATACTGCCCAAGACATTCCGGCACACCCCTCCCAGGTCACATTACAATGACAAAGAGCGAATCAGTCGTCACACTCCCTCGCCACTGCGTGTTACTGCAGGATAAGAAACAACCATGTTTTTAGACTCAGATATGTATCGGCCAGGGGACAGAATCCAAAGCCTTCCTCACAGGGACGAACGCTCAACTAAAGGCCAAAAGTGCGGCAGTGTCGAAAGAGACATAAGGAAAAATAAAGTTTCTAGAATGACGATAAAACCCCAAAGTTAGTCGCCTCTTATGATCAATGGGGGCAGCAGGTCCAACCTGCAGGACAGCACACATGATGAAAGTGACAAAAAAACAACATCAGAGGTGAGACTAAATGAATTATGTAATTAGCAGTCTCAGAAGAGACAAAAATCAACAGTAAATATCGACATAATAACGAAACAGTATTTCCACCTCGTAATCAATATAACAAGGGCAAAATAGGAACTAAAAAATATAGATTTGCATGGAAACCTTTGAAAAGATCATACTTTATCTTCAGCGTGTTGAAGCAAGCTGATTTTATCAAAACTAATCTAGTTGACGTCTTTCTGTGAATGATTTTAGCACTAGTGATTAGCACTATAAAATATCAATTCAGTATATACCGTCAGTACTGTGCCGAATAATGCTGCTAGGGGCTAAAAGAGTAGGGAATCACAATGGAATGTATCCAGATATTGTGCAACTGCTGTTAAAGGAAGGGAAACTTTTCACCTTCAGGGACACAATGCGCTGTGTGTGGTTGTTGATTTCACAATCAATAGCCAAACCTTATCTACCATATACGGCATACCACATGGTAATATCGAGATACCGATTATGCTCTAGAAATAGCTGACATGCAACATATAGGTAAAATATCTTTTAAAAAGACAGGTGATTAGTATAAATCGATACTTCGGTCTGATCACATAACATAGAGATTGCAGTATGATTAAACTGTATATCCAAAAAAAGAAACTAGCTTGTTGATATCCGCGTAACGTGCTCTCCACTAAAACCTCCTGTCTTGTGCTCTCCACTAAACCCTCCTGTCTTGTGCTCTCCACTAAACCATTCTGTCTTGTGCTCTCCTCTAAACCATTTCGTCTTGTGCTCTCCACTAAACCCTCCTGTCTTGTGCTCTACACTAAACCATTCTGTCTTGTGCTCTACACTAAACGCTCCTGTCTTGTGCTCTACACTAAACCCTCCTGTCTTGTGCTCTCCACTAAAGCCTCCTGTCTTGTGCTCTCCACTAAACCATTCTGTCTTGTGCTCTCCTCTAAACCATTCCGTCTTGTGCTGTCCACTAAAGCCTCCTGTCTTGTGCTCTCCACTAAACCATTCTGTCTTGTGCTCTCCACTAAACGCTCCTGTCTTGTGCTCTACACTAAACCATTCTGTCTTGTGCTCTCCACTAAACCATCCTGTCTTGTGTTCTCCAATAAACCATCCTATCTTGTGCTCTCCACTAAACCATTCCGTCTTGTGCTCTCCACTAAACCCTCCTGTCTTGTGTTCGCCACTAAACCATTATGTCTGGTGCTGTCCACTAAACCATCCTGTCTTGTGCCTCCACTAAACCCTCCTGACTTGTGCTCTTCACTAAACGCTCCTGTCTTGTGCTATCCGCTAAACCATCCTGTCTTGTGCTCTCCACTAAACGCTCCTGTCTTGTGCTCTACACTAAACCATTCTGTCTTGTGCTCTCCACTAAACCATCCTGTCTTGTGTTCTCCAATAAACCATCCTATCTTGTGTCTCCACTAAACCATTCCGTCTTGTGCTCTCCACTAAACCCTCCTGTCTTGTGTTCGCCACTAAACCATTATGTCTCGTGCTGTCCACTAAACCATCCTGTCTTGTGCCTCCACTAAACCCTCCTGACTTGTGCTCTTCACTAAACGCTCCTGTCTTGTGCTATCCGCTAAACCATCCTGTCTTGTGCTCTCCACTAAACGCTCCTGTCTTGTGCTCTCCACTAAACGCTCCTGTCTTGTGCTCTCCACTAAACCATTCTGTCTTGTGCTCTACACTAAACCATCCTGTCTTGTGCTCTCCACTAAACCCCCCTGTCTTGTGCTCTCCACTAAACCATTCTGTCTTGTGCTCTACACTAAACCATTCTGTCTCGTGCTGTCCACTAAACCATTCTGTCCTGTGCTGTCCACTTAACCCTTCTGTCTTGTGTTCTCCACTAAACCATTCTGTCTTGTGCTCTCCACTAAACCATTCCGTCTGGTGCTCTCCACTAAACCCTCCTGTCTTGTGCTCTCCACTAAACCCCCCTGTCTTGTGCTCTCCACTAAACCATTCCGTCTTGTGCTGTCCACTAAACCCTCCTATCTTGTGTTCTCCACTAAACCCTCCTGTCTTGTGTTCTCCACTAAAC
Organism: Pecten maximus; assembly: GCF_902652985.1. Lineage (NCBI taxonomy): Eukaryota > Metazoa > Mollusca > Bivalvia > Pectinida > Pectinidae > Pecten > Pecten maximus. The sequence goes on from NC_047026.1 coordinate 24,099,319, forward strand.
CCTTCTATCTTGTGTTCTCCAGTAAACCCCCGTCTTGTGCTCTCCACTAAACCATTCCGTCTTGTGCTGTCCACTAAACCCTCCTGTCTTGTGCTCTCCACTAAACCATCCCGTCTTGTGCTCTCCACTAAACTCTCCTATCTTGTGCTATCCACTAAACCTCCTGTCTTGTGCTCTCTGCTAAACCATCCTATATTGTGCTCTCATCCAAATCGCCTTATCTGATGCTTAAAGTACCAGTATGGGGGTTTTAGCCTCAAGGTTGCGATGATGAATTGTTAAAATTTTAGTTACCGAAATAATACTAAAATATGTAATCTATCATACAAAAATATCCTTAAAGGCGTTGGTGGTTTTTTTTATTCTGTCGGCTCGTTTATAACACTAGATCCATCACGTTGTTGGGGAAATTTAGATGAATTGTACCCAGATCCTTTTGACACGAGAAATTAATTGTCAAAACCAGTAATCGTTCCAATCAGGTTTTCACAAATTCAAAATAATGAGATTTAGTTTATAAAATCTTAAATGTTCGAATAAATGTAATTCTATTTTTTCATTGTAGAAATAAATCATCAAATAGATTTGTTTTCAAAGTTTAAAACAGAATCGATGAAACATGTAACATGCGAAATACATTAATATCAAAATGTTTACTTGCAATGTTAGGGGAAAACGTTTTATACTAAAAACTACACCAAGTGAAGGTGACACACATAGACACGAGGAGTAAACATACACTGCCAATACCTAAGACAGGAAAATATAAAATGTGAGCGCAAACAACACAACTTAATGACGTCTGTTATATTTCTTATTAGTATATTACTTTAAGATGTCAGCAGAAGTTCGTAATTATTTTAGAAATCTCATTGATCTATATCATGTTAATGTGTAACGTCCATGGTTCAGTAGGTGCCACTCAACATTCCAGAAAAAAATAACAGGATGTAACAAGAGCATCCTCTGTTACCTTAATCGTATTGATTAAGTTTATACGTTTATTGTGAAACAAAGCTCATGCAAAGTTGATATGGAATTAATAAACACATCAATTTACCAATATTATACTAATTAAATGTAAATACGGCACGAATGTTAATTCTGCTGATCCTATGACAACAGCATTGTCAGTTAAAATGAAATTATTACCCATATGTTATATCACATCAATTTGAGCTGATAGGTTGATTCTGTGTTACCATTCACACCCGCGATGAAGAACTGCTTCTTTTAACTGTGATTTGTAAAGCAAATGACGGCTGCCTACAATATGAAATACTTCCAATTAAACAGAAGCTTCCTTTTATTAAAAATGGCAAAACAGCTCCAAAGTCAATAATTATAGTACACAGCACGATATATCCAGAATACATGTTTTGATCGAACGTGATACATGACAATCAACTCAGTCACAATGGACACTTTGGACGTCGAGAAAATCTTCAAACATCGCGAAAAACAGATTGCCCTCAGGCGTCTCCTTTCACGATAGTTTCAAAGACAATGTTGGTTAGAACGTCCTTGGTGAAGTACTCTTTATAACAATGAATACACGTGGTGAGAATGATAGATGTCTAACGGGGGAAAACGCCATCCGTTCACCGACAGGTATGCCTTCGGGTTGCACTCCTCTTCAAGCCCTCACGAAATATGGCGTCCATAGATGTTTTCTCTGTTCGTAACTATTTTTATTATATCTCAAATGACTGTTAATGAAGTCTCGTTACCCAATAAATATCAGATCCTTACAAGTGAGACATGCGGAAGCGTTATGTATTTTGTAAATCAAACGGTTATGATATAGATGTTTGAGTTGATGAATACAGTGTGACGTTCTAAAAGGGGGTGTTTAATATCTGATGAAGGGCTTAGTCCGAAATCAGAGTGACTTTTGGTAATTATATTGTTAAAGGTCCCAACAAGAAAAGTATTGATAGGTATCCTATGATGAGTGTTTAGAGAACCAAATAAACAATGGTCAAATTTGAGACAAAATTAGATTTTCTACAATTGTTATTACGTGATTATTGATTTTTTTTAATGTTTTAGCGCTTGATAATATGCAACGTCGGCCACAGACTTAACAGGAATAAAAATTGTTAATTATAAGAGTTCGAGTCTTACTGGTAAATTGGGGTTCAGCTGTAATGTCTGTAATGCCACATTTAAGTGTCATTTCATGAACTTTTATTAATTGAATTTCAAAATGATTGTTACTTACTTCTCTAAATTTCATTGGAATAATATTGGCAAATATTAAAACGGTTGTATAATTTCACGAATCCAATAACGTTATGGATTGTTTTGGTTGGAACTGAACGAAAATTGCAATGATTTTTTGTTGAATTAATTTCGTTTATTCTGACTCGGGACATAAAGAAAAAAATAAAGTGAAAGGAAATAATTTCAATCTGACATTAGTGATTTACTCGTATTCTTGCCTGACGAAGAAAGATCGGAACTGCTTAGGAACCAAATCGATATTCTAACAAAGCATACCCGATCGATGAATCTCCAGATGCTTCCGTGTGGGTTCGTCAACGACTTCAAGAGAATGGCGGTCATACCCTCAAGAAGTCCAGCCCGAGAACTACTTATCTTCAGTGCAAATATGGTGACATAGCTAAGCATCAATCGCTCGGTTTTTTGCAAAAGTCAAACTTGCGAAGCTATGTATCAAACGTAAGGTCAGTGATTTACCGTAGGCCATTTAGGAAAAATCAATCGAGATAATAAAATGCCAATATATCTTGTGTAGCTGGGAATCACTAACACTGCGCTGTTGTGAATGTTTCGAATTACATCATTACGGTGAATTTCTTCTGAATGAACTCACATATCCAACTTCCCGACTTCATTAGATAGAAATCTCTCATCAATCACACCAATGATGTGAGGATCAGAAAAGCGCGTTAAGCATCTATACTCTTTCCCGAAATTTGACCGTAGCATGATGCTTCATTATCTTGTATCAAGGACACTTCCATGGAAATTTGAATCATCTATCGTCAACAGAACAAATGATCAATTGTTATCTACTGTGGAATCTCTGTTGATACTGCGTGATCCCGTTCATCGAGTTCCTTCCTCCGCTCTTTTATAATATTCACTCCGCCCCTTCACAATATACAAGAGTATGCATTTTTGCTATTATATTATTTTGACAGCTAAAAACTGACCGATTTCTATAAATGTAAAGTCATAGGAGTGTATATTTTTACGGCTGCATAGTCTTTATTATATGTATTAGCTAGCAATAATTTCAAAAGCAACCATCCCTTATTTTGTTTAATGGATGAGATCGCTTATTTCAACACAAAGTCGCAACAAACTTCACGGTAATTACCCTCAATGAAATAATTGAGACCAACCATTTTTAATTTACAGGATGCAATAATACTGGTCGTTAATCAATGCATTACGTCTGATTGTATGCTCGATGTATTCAACGCAAATCGATATTTACAAATATGGCAAGAATACACGACTATCGATAGGGAGTGACAGAGAAGTATGTGAAATAACTTTCCACGTGATGACGACTCCCACAGACTGTTACGAGATAAGATTACGTAGTAGAGAATCTGCTACACGATATGTACATTAGGATCAGGCAGTGCCGATGACTAAATGTAGGTTTTTAATCAATAAGGAAGGTCTTCATGACAAATTATCACATGATCTAAACTTCTGTAAATAAAAACCGAGGTTGTTTTTGAAGGAGATAACTTATTGCCGTGATTTTCTCTGTGTGGGCGTATAACACCTACATGCACATCTCATCCATGACCTATATACATCATCAATAGGTAAACAGATACAGTATATCCGTCGCTTCACTGTGATTGGCCACCATTTCTTTCCGGGTAGCAAAAACGGGCATTCTGATTGGCAGGTGTTTCTTATAAAGAATCAGAAAAAAATGACCGCAATGCGTTTTCGCCTACCATTTATGTCTTAATTGCAGAAATTTAAAGCAGTTTCATACTATATTTTGAAGCAGTGTGTACAATGCCTGCTAATTCTTGTCAGGAAAAATTAAACACTTCAAATCAAACCATACAAAAACCATAAACCGTTTAAACACTTGATGCATTTTTTTTTTAATTTACATGAGCTCATTCGACTTCCTCGCTTTTCCACTTTGAACATATGATTAAGTTTGGTTTGGTTTATTTGTTTTACGTCCTATTAACAGCTAAGGTAATTTAAGGACGGCCTCCCGTGCGTGCGACATGCATGCGTGTGGCGAGTGCGTATGTGTGTTTTTGAAAGCTGCGGTATGTTCGTGTTAAGTCTCCTTGTGATAATAAACGTATGACAAGTCTGGAAAGTAATACCATAGACAGTCTGGTGACTGATAGTTGGTCGCTTGATACAAAAGCGATCTAACCTCTCCTCCACGTATTGCTGCCATATTACTGTAAACATGATTAAATGTGATTTAAATAGATTATATCTAGTACATCAAACATGTCAAATAATATCTTCGTCATACGGTGACGTGAATGGACCCCCAATTCATAGATATCAACTAAAATATTGATGTTGATCAAGATTGTTTCCAAATTAAATTACAGCAACATGACTAAATTTATCTAGGTCAATGTGACCTTTTTTTCAGAATAGGTCCATCAGTTTCCTGTGGTGTGTTAAACACTCTTATTTAAAGAATGAGATATAAATAACAAAGGCACTTATTGTAATCATCATCGTTATACTATTTGCCTTCAATACATATGGTATGTGAAATGACATCGCGTCTCCAAGGTCACTCTCAGAGTCCCTGCACAAAATCAGACACTATACGTCAAAATAATTTTGATTTTTAAACGTTTACAGAAAATGAGGCACTATACACATTAAAATAAAACTCTGATTTAATTTAACTGCGCACACAATATGAAACTACCTTTATTTGATTAATATCTAAAACACTAGGAATCCTTAATAAATCAATTAAGCAAAGTATTTTCTCAGAGATGCTGATAAAAAGAAAAAAACACAAAGGAATGGTGACAACAACAAATCTCATCAAAATACAATCGAGATAAACATGTTATTTGTGTATTTGGCAAATTATCCGGCAGGAATATTGGCGCCCACAATCGTAAAAGTTTCATTAGTAACTTTTTAAAACTTTGTGCTCCTTTCTTTGCTATCAACGGCATTCATTGTTATGTCAAAACCACATGCATTGCGTGTTAGTTTTGGCCCAAACTACATACCGTTGAGTCTAATACTAAACGTTTCAAGTTAGATAGTAGTTTCACCTAATGACATGAACGCTGATATGTACAAAATCAATATTCAACAATAATTCGAGTTTAAGGTAGTCATTTGTCACTTCTGGTCACGTTCCAAACAAATGATAATATACATGTACCATTTTTTGGATGGGGAAAATTGTATGTTGATTTGTACCAGGAGTACGTGCTATTCTGATAAAGAGGGATACATGTGCGTTGTATACCAAAAACAATATGTCTGTGAGAAGCTGAATGTATTCCTGAACAGGTTTAAATTGAAACATAAACATGTTGAGAATAGGGGAAATGCTGGTCGGAGAAGTACAATCTGAGAACAAACACATCTATAAAATGACGGATACCTTGCGGGTAAATCCATAACAGGCGTCTTTTTCTTGCTATCAGTATATTTACATTTCACAAACAAAAACCAAATGTCCAAAGTGAGTGTAATAAAATCGCGTCAAGCAACCATAAAGAGCGGCCGATGAACTAAAAAAAATTTTTTCAACTGATGAGTTAAACAATTCGGTTAACTTCCTCACTAAAACCTTAATTTACATCTGGGTTTGAGTCAAATATATATAGGTAGATTGTACTGTATGTGGCTTTCAATCATGATAAACTACCAGTGCATTTCTGCAGATGGCTATTGTGCATATACCCGACGACTCCCCAGGGAACATGGTCCACTTTGAAATGCAATCAGCGAAACCATTAAAAACGACAACCTAACCTGAACTACATGTAGGATGTGGACGATTACGAGGAAACAAGAGGAGTGCACAGCCCTTTCGCAACACACACACAAATGTCACAAATATCAGGTTACGAAAACATCGATCTATTTCAAATCCGATACAATGAAGAACTACCATTAATCGCGCTTGGTATCCAGTATCCTAGGAAGGGATGTCGCCGAGCCGCTGTCGGCGATAAATTGAGAAGTTTCCGCGCACGCTTGTATCACGTGACCTACAGTGAAAATGGATATTTCCCGCCCCTGCGTTCCATATTTTCTGTCAAACAAAGTCAATAAGTTTTCTAATTACTAAGTGCATGTACATGTAGGGGTTGACTGGTAAGGTGTTGAGGTCGTGCTCGCGTAATTAAAAATCAGTTGGCATTTAAGATGTTTGCCCAATTTTTTTTTATATATGCTGTATATGAGTTTACCTTAACTTTGACTGAAAATGACATTTTAGCAATATCAACACCAAGAGAAATCCGTTTGTATTGACGATAAAGCTGTCACTCAGATCTATTTTTGTCTATTCATTAATCCCACGTGTGTATTTACAGTGTACTTCACGAAAAAAGTACATAGTTTGCTTTCTTATAGGATTAACAAAACAAGATGTATTAGCCGCTTTAACAAATATTTTTTTAAACGTGCATATCATCATCAATCTCATATGAAGAGAAAAGAATAACAATAAAAAAAATTATCATATAACTGATCTACCATCGTTGTTTTTCGTACTTTGATCGTCGCCATTTAGAAACCAAAATACTTTAGACCTGGAGTTGATCAATGCATATATGCCGGGAAATAGTCTGACAAAACTGCCAACAGGACCTAAAGCTTACCGTTTAATGAATATTATCATGTCACCAACTACTCTAAATGTTAAATATATAGTGCAGTAATAACAGACGCACTTATGGCGCGAAATGGTGTTGAATGTCAGTAGCTGTCACGTGTGTCATTGTGGGTATACAGTTAAAACGGAACCGACCAATCAGCGTGGCTTTATGACATATCATGTCTGTAGTCTATAAAATTAAACTGTCATGGATTCTATTGGCAACACGGTAATCATGATAAAAATCTGTCTCGTGCTGGGTAGAAATGAAGTTACAGAGATATTCCTACATTGTGCTCGTTTGAGGTTTGTATTGCTTATAACCAATCTAATCAAATGATAGCTTCAATGATTACGTCAGATAAGCTCCTTCCTTAGGTAGCAGTATACAGTAAAAATGCCAAATTCTGAAAAATATGGCACATGCTTTAGATATGTAAACATTGCCAGTTAACCTTACATATAACCTCTAATAAAGTATATATATTTGAAATCTGTACAACATTTGCAATTTTAATAGAGCTCTGAAGGATAAGTAAACTGATATTTTCTGTGATTTTTAGAGCTGTGAATACCATGGTAACAGCTTAAAAAATTCTCAAAAATTGCAAAATATTATGATATTTGACCCAAAATGGCACAATTCTCTACACAATTTTTTTTCTGAAACCTATTTAAAATTAAATATCTCTATCCCAAAGACAGAATTAATCTTGTTTGGACATATGTTGTAAATTAAGTTTTTCCGCTATCTTACCTTTTCTGTGGGCTTCCATTTTGCGCTGTAGGCCAAACTAAATTTGCTGTGTAAACACACGTTCGGAAAATCCGGATATTTAAAATCCGGAACCAATTTATTGATTTTTGTTTTAATAAATGTGAAGCCTGTATGTACTACTTCATACTGGATATACCAATTATAGTGTACATTTATTTTTTCATTTTTTATACATATCATAATACAGGAGTTATTTGCTTAACAAAAAAATTGCCCATGGCCAGGCTGTCTTACTGTGGTGTGCTACCTTAGAAAATGGCTGACTCATCGACAGGGCCACGTCACTATCGTATCGTTTCGTAAACTCTTAATATGTCTACCCTATGACTCATAACCTGTCGTAGGGTAGACATATTAAGAGTTTACAAAACGATACGACAGTGACGTGGCCCTGTGGCTGATCAAGAGTAAATGAAGATATCCGCTCTTTCACCGAAACTTTTATGATTGAGTTATTGCGTGGGCATTTTGCAGGACGATTTGTTAGGGAAACGAAGAATCATAATTATAAAGTATTGCGATTTCCATTAAAGCTTGCAATTCATGTGAAAGAAGAAAGTTTTTTTTTCGAATTAACTAAACCACATGCTTATCACCTACTGTCCATGGTATGGTGTCACGCTACATGTTTCGAACCAATCAAGTGAGGCGCGAGTTTTTTCCTCTCCAATCTTCTTTATAGGCCGAGAGGATAACGTAGATGCTAATTGTGTTATTTATAGTACATTATGTTTACAGTCCATTGTTATCTCGCCTTAGCTGTCTGACCCAAACAATACCAAACCTGACAGATCATTTACTGTAACTCTTTTGGCGGGTGTAATGATCATTCCGTCCACACCGTGCTATTCTCGTCAGAAACACACGCTTGCTTGTCGTTCATATATACATATATATATGTTTACATCTTATAATATTTTTAGAACTCCTTAATTGCATCTTATGATATGTTAAGTTCATATTCGACAACCCATTGCAGATTTATCTGGAGAGTTACACTTCTTTGTTACGTAGGTACATGTAGCATACCAATGTTTGTAACTGCTACATGTTAAACAATACAGATTAATCCTTCTTCTGTTAAATAGGCGATAAATGTCGGTAAATGTGTACGGATTTCACGATGAATTGAAGTATTGTTTTTATACTTTATCGCACACCAAGATGTACGCCCTATAACCTTGAAGTCAGACTGGCGTAGCAGTTACGACAACCAGGTGCCCATTATGCGGATTGTTTGCAGCGGTTTGTAATTAAACAACATCAGAATCGACCTCCAGTGACATAAAGAAAACACAAACGTGCTACTCAACTGTAGATAGGGCTGTTAATCGGAGACTTTTAACAGTGATTAAGAGAAACAGAAAGTTTCGTAATCGAATCGGTTTCTGTTTTCAGTACATGCGGATAGTAAATGTTCTTGCACTTCAGCAAACATTTAAGTTCCTTTTTGAATGCAATCAGCTGATTGTTTTAGTTCGGATTCAAGCGGTAATGTTTTGGTAAAATTTACATACTGGTTTGAGTGTCGCATCTACCGATTGGTCAATATTTTATGTATTAGAGCAATCAACTGGCTGGTGGTAAGCATTCGATTTTGTCATAACTCTTCCGGGGTGTTGAGAATTTACAGTTGTTGTGATCAGTACAAGATGAGCAGAAAACAGAAAAATGGGCGATAACGGCTGTTGCACATTTGTGGACAAGATGGATGGAAAGCGTGTCATAATATCGTGGTTGAAATAAATATGGTATAGTATTTACATTTATATAAGTGATTTCAAAGAAAAAAAGTGGACCTACTGCCCTCATTGTATGATCGTAAGCGGCGACTAAATTTTTGATCTTATTTGTTTTCTTCTATCTCTTCATATTATTTTCGCTCGTGTTTCCCTTTACATTGTTCGCCCTTGTGAGGGAGGCTTCAGATTCTGTCCCCTGGCCGAGACATAACACAGTGTTTAAAATGGTAGTTAATAGCCTAGCATTAAGCATTGGCGGGAGTGCGATGACTAGTTCGCCGATTGCCAGTATTATGTGACCGGGTAATACGTCCTGTTGGGTTGCTTTGGTAGTAAGATTCAGTGAGGTAAAGCTATAATGTTTGCATCAGTTTCGCGCTATCACAAGGAGACAAACACAAACATACAACATCCTAAATAAAACACTACACTACATGCATGCATCTCGTGCACAGACGTTGTAATAAAATGACTAATAACTTTAGCTGTTGATAGGATGTGAAACAATGCAAAACCAACCCAAACCTCCAATCTTATGTAAACAGTATGTGTTTGATCTACTGCGAACCGTCCTACGAGGAACGTGTACGTAGATACGAATGGTGCATTTGCTCCATATGTTGCGTATATTCTGTTTTGGGTTTAATTGACTTTGTAAGACCTAATTATTATATAATTCACGTTGTAGCACTTTATAACAAAGCTGTACCCAAACAGTATACTTCTACGTCAGAACTTCCCTCATTATATCTGATATATTTTAGTAACCCGTTCCGACCTACCGTTTCCTTTCTAGACGAAATGTTATCGTGTTTTGGTAATTATTTTTGACAGAACGGTGTACATATATACGCAAGACAGATTAGAATTCATTATAGTTCTATAGTCATCGGGCGTTTCGACAACTCCTTGCTGAGAACACGCTATCTCTGTCTGAATTAGCTGTATTTACTTCGTTCCAGATTGGAAGCAGCTCACGTCAGCCCGGACCCTGGTGCACTGCGTAAGATGCTGTGCAAATGTCGGATTTGGATTCATTCAACAGAGCTATGTCAACCCATCCTTTAGTTCGAAAGAACCTGGATTGTTTTGCCTTTTTTTTCGGTTTTTGTTCGGGATGTCATATCCCCGAAAGATACACAGGGAGACACAATGGAACTGCGAGGGCAGGTAATGGACAGGAAAGGAAGGCATTAAGTCAAAAAAATTGCAACGCAAGCAACATTTTTTTCTCTTCAATTTTCTTTGAGCAGAATAAGAAGACAGAAGAAACCATAGACTCTGTAGGGGGTCCTATGTTAGCCTTGTTTTACATATAGGCACGTGCAATGGTAGCTGTTTTACACGCCCGTTCAATTTCACATATTGTCAGTTTACAATGTGATATTGCATTACGCGATATATACACGTAACAAACATACCTTTACGATAAGAGTTTTACCCCATCTCACTATCAACTGACCTCACCGAAATCGATTCTTGTAAAAATTGCGGGGGGGAGTGAGTGTGTGTATGTATGTGTAAGTATACATGATTTAGAGGTGTGTAAATGTAATAAGTAACAGTGTAGACGTATGTAGAATTGGAATCAGTAACATTAAAGTCATATGTACGAGTGTAATCTGTAACATTGTAGTCATACATTTTTGTATGTACCAGTGTAATAAGTAACATTGTAACCATATGTAGAAGTGTAATAAGTAACATTGTAGCCATATGTAAAAGTGTAATAGGTAACATTGTAGTCATACGTAGAAGTGTAATCAGTAACATTGTAACCATATGTAGAAGTGTATTCAGTAACATTGTAGGCATATGTAGAAGTGTAATCAGTAACATTGTAGCCATATGTAGAAGTGTAATAAGTAACATTGTAACCATATGTAGAAGTGTAATCTGTAACATTGTAGCCATATGTAGAAGTGTAATCAGTAACATTGTAGTCATACGTAGAAGTGTATTCAGTAACATTGTAACCATATGTAGAAGTGTATTCAGTAACATTGTAGCCATATGTAGAAGTGTAATAAGTAACATTGTAGCCATATGTAGAAGTGTATTCAGTAACATTGTAGCCATATGTAGAAGTGTAATAAGTAACATTGTAGTCATACGTAGAAGTGTATTCAGTAACATTGTAGCCATATGTAGAAGTGTAATAAGTAACATTGTAGCCATATGTAGAAGTGTATTCAGTAACATTGTAGCCATATGTAGAAGTGTAATAAGTAACATTGTAGTCATACGTAGAAGTGTAATCAGTAACATTGTAGCCGTATTTAGATGTGTAATCTGTAACATTGTAACCATATGTAGAAGTGTAATCAGTAACATTGTAGCCGTATTTAGATGTGTAATCAGTAACATTGTAGCCGTATTTAGAAGTGTAATCAGTAACATTGTAGCCATACGTAGAAGTGTAATCAGTAACATTGTAGCCGTATTTAGATGTGTAATCAGTAATTTGTACCTCTTTGGTATGTATTACTGATGCAATATATTGTAGTTAAAGTTACAAAGGGGTGTAAAAACTAAAATTGTATGTTTCTGAAAACAAAATTACAAATATGAGGGTTGTAATATTTTATTTGAAAAGTTAATTTTTTTGATATTCTAACATTTTAAGAGTGGAATCACAAGAGAGTTTATAATAAGTTCCTCTATGGCAGGCTTAACACGCCACTCCCCACTGATGGTTTAAGTCACGACAACGTTTGGCACTTGTAGGCAAATAACAAATAATATTAATTTCCATTGTAATTGCTTTTGTTTTGTTGTTGTGGTATTTTGTAGTTGTTATTGTTTTCAGTATTAGTAATACTTCCATTCTTTAATTAAATATTAACGGTACTTGTAATCATATTTAAACTCATACCCCATACCAACAAAATGAAAACGTGATAATCAATTATCAACAATATTCTATTTTTATACAATGATCAATAACAAGTAGTTGGACATATCCCTGCGTGTTTAACACATGTAGCACCCGGCTTCTCACTTAGCCTCCTCTATTGCTTGATAAGTCACTAATAGGCATTGATCTGGCGAGCAACATGTGCACTTGTTCAGCTAGAGATGTGACAGCCGTGTTGATCTTAATTAAAGGTAATGCATTAGCTGCCACAGGTCACGTGACACTATCGTCTACATTCTCCTTGATCAGACAATGGACGTAAACGTAAACTCGTTTAAATAATTAATTGGGTTTTCGTTAGATAACTGCAATGGCACTTAGTCATATTAACAATGAATTGAATGTAAGAGGAGTTTCGGATTCGGTTTAAACTACCTTGACCCCACAAATGTAAGATCAACGTCTTAGGGTTAAATTAAATGACGAGCTTCTAAATCGTAAAGGCTAATGTTCACTCACGGGCTTTTGAGAAATATCTAATTAACATATTTCACTTCTCCATATTTTTATTCATTTAAATTTTGCTAAATATAATGATATTTTGAACTTCATTATTTCATAGATAATATTTATATATTCAAAGTCTGTTAGACCTGTGCTGAGAGCAGACTATATACCATCAGCCAGCCGAAGCGGGTCCGCTGTCGTTTAATCATGGCAGAGTTGTATCCCTTTATATATATATATATCTGTTATATCATTCATGTTCTCAATACGGAAACTGAAACACTTAAAAAACGACTTTGCTGGATATCGAGACGTTTATACGTTTACCAATATCGATAAACGACTTGTCTGCATTGCGCTTCAGGTTTGGCGCGAGTATATCGTAAAGGGACGGATTCAAGGTCTGAGTTTTCTCATATTTGTTAAAAGTAAGTTATTGGACAAATTTATGTATTTCTTACTGGATATAAGTATGTGCATTCTGGCACACTGCGACGTGTTTTCTGCCCATGCCCTATACTATTTAATTCATTTACAAGTGAAGCTAGATACATCTGGCACCATCTATACTTTCTCTTTGTGGTTATCAACCATTACTTCAACATAAATACATAGATATTTTCTTTTGGTCTTTAAAGTAAGATTAAATAGGTTTTGAAGACTTTGACCCCAAACTACATTATCAACTTTAACTTCTCATTTCAATAAAATGTAGTAGGCTTTGATGTATAATACCCGTTTTTGTCTTGCTTTACACTGATATAGGGGAGATAACTGTAACTCATTTAATATCTATTCTGTCCGTCGCATTCTGTCAGTCCCAGGGACATTTTCTGTCAGTCGCGTAATAAAAAGTCAAAGTTTAATGGTAGAGAAGATTTTCTTTTTTTTTTCGTCCTGAATATGAAATCAAAAGTAAGGCGGATTCTAATGTTGTTTTGATTTAGCATGGTTTCTTCAAAGACAAAATCCATGATGTACGTACATTATTTAGAATGCATGCTATTCAAGGCAGTCATATGTAACTCTTCAGATGTTGAATGTAACATGTGATACACAAGTTTAGCTATGTGAAAACAAGATAAGCACACACAAGGTAAGTTCAATAGCAAACTTTATCTCGTCATTTGGTCTCTAATGTAAATTAAATTGATACTACAAACAATCTTGGGCTGGAATTTGTAATCTAGTTACCTCGTAATTTCCTTGACACTTATTGATGATAGCTAACTCAAGTGAAATACAATTCCATTGTCACAGATACAACAGCACATTGGTAATGTGTATTCACTCTTGCAAATGTTTATCTCGTGCGTCTATTATTAGCACCCAGACATAATTAGGGCAGTGTCCCCAGAGATAGTATTTATTGACTCGATTAGTAATCAGAGCTAGACAGCTCGCGCGCTCGGGGTCATGGTAAGGTTAATTTGTAGCATTTAACATGTCGGTTTAATATACACGTAAGAAGGGCTGACACTTCCTCTGTCACACGTGGCATCAGTAAAGATGTTTCTCGTCAAATCCTGGGGACAAATCAGAGTACATGCGCACATATAATCAGAAGAAGATGGGAGAGCGGCGTGGGGATATTGCACGTGCATTTTTGGGATACATGTAGGTAAGGACGGGCAATGTTCATAGTGAAATCTAACGAGTACCTAAAGAACATATATTTTTACCCGTTGTCAATTATATGAACTCAAATTTAAGTTCATAATTTAACAAGAGAATGATTAAATAAGAAATGCCAATGCGATATTGTCTATCAGACATATAACCTTGACTCGATTCCCTTCAATAGGAAGTAAATGAAAGCAAGTCCTTGTCAACATACCCTTTTGGTATTTAGGTCACACACGATTGTCTGCTTACTAGGAACATAAACATAAAAGATGTTAAAGAGCTAAGGAACCAGTTCAGGTTTTGGCTAACAGTTTCAGATATGTTTTCAATCCGATTCTTAAACTAAGACTGGTTTCTCTTGAGAAACAACTGAAAATGTGAAGAACCAGTTCGAAACTAAAAACCAGTCCCTAGACTCCAAATAAAAGAAAAACGATAAGGGGAAATGGAGCACGAGAGAGAAGCGCGACTTTATTTCTTCAAAAGTGATTAACTGTCTAAGGATTTTATTTCAAATATTTCGCCATGACATCATTATCTCTTGAGATTTGTGAACTGTACTATTACCGCTGAAGTGAAAATATCACTTGAGTCATTTAGATACAGCGGCTGTCAAATCAAAGACGTATTCAACTTCTGGTCGTGATTATGAAATCCGATGTACGTCATGGCGTCAATATCAGCCCATCGGATGGATCATGATGTGTGGACGCATTAAGAAAAAAAATAGATACGAGATTTTGAAGAAGAAGACAGGACATATGAATGACTTATATGTGTTTTATAGTGAGATGACTGTCGATAAACTATCGGGGATACAGCGTGATGTCGATGGTGATATTTAGGAGGATATGACAAGACAAATGTTTGATTTTATAAAACCTGAAAGAATTCGTATTTATCAGAAGAAAGCTCGTCGACGGAGCTATCATTTTGTAACCCGAAAAAGATGGTCCGACTCCTAAAGATCTAGACTGAATGGACAAGTAATCTATCGGAAACGATGAAGAGATTTATACAGTGTTGAAATCTCAGAGGCGGACGATCTCATGCAGTCAGGGAAGTTTTTAACGACCGTTGGTCATTTACTCCCTGTCATTGATTTCCTTTCATATTGACTCTGGTCTGTGAAAGGAAGATTATCAAGTCATCTCTAAACGATTTTATTGTATTTACTGTAAGTAATCATCCCAGCACGTCATAATTACATGGATGACGTCATATACATAATTATAAATCAGTATTTATTGATCAAGACTCGTCAGGTGTTATCTACTAATCAAGGTGACGAATCAAAACAACGCTGAGTTTGACTCAGTTAAACAACATATCAACTTAACGTCAATAAATACATTTTATTGATTTTGTTCAAAACTTATGCATCTTTGAAAGATGTAAAAGAAATGATATCACGCAAAAAGGTTTTTTTTTAACAGAAAGTATCTCATATATGTATTTTTAGTAGATCAAGTGTAAAATAAAATGTAAAAAAAAAGATAGAACAATGAAATTTTCAAGTTTAAAAGTTATAGAAATGTATTACAAATACACGTAACAATATACGTGAGATATGGTAGGTATAATTCTGGAACATTTTTCTTCAGGATGGTAAAAGTAAATATGATTGAAGTTATATGACACAACCAGTATCATAGTGGTTGTGTCAAATAACTTCTATCATATGACAAGTATAACTTTAAGTGTATGTCTGCCTCCTGGTACGATATATGATGGCATAATTAAATGTTGTAATGTTGCAGATTACCTCACTAAATAGTCTCTTTACAGATTATTTCATGTCAGTGAACATATGTGTATATTGTAGAGATAATTATGGCCATGCGAGCAGTGACATTTACGGTCTGATATTCGCAGTCTGAAAAACCTACATGTAGATCCTGTAATTTTTCAAGTAACAGTTAAAATGATAGTCTTAAACTGATCATCAAACAGGAGAAAAAACTGCACTAAAATGTTTTTTGATTGTAGCAAAGGGACTAGATGTTATTGACGGGGGTACATCAGAGACAGATTCTCGGTGAGTTTTAGTGAAATAGATGATGATGTGGTAGGTATAACCATTGTGAGACTGACAAAATGAAGTCAATAGATCTCACTAGTTCCCATTTGTTGCTACTTATCGCGATTGGAGTTGTCAAGTACCTTACTGAACTGAGCCGGTGATCCTAAATAACTCCAGCCTTATTGGTGACAAGGGATGTTTCAGAAACGATGGCTGGGGAAAAAAGTAAGTCTTGTGAAGCAGATAATCTTGGCAAAATTGTGGATGATACACCACACGTTGAATTCAGAACGAACATTTGTTAACAAATCCTTGTTATTCAAAAAAGCATTTTATAAAAAGGATTTTATAAAATACAGGCCCGTTCCATCAAACAAAGCATATTGATTGCTGCAGTAAATATGTTTATGTGTCTGTAATGCTAAATATATCACATGATTGAGGTAAAGACGTGTTATATTTTAACCAAGGAGTTACAGATAAGAAAACCGTTGTGATGTTTTTTGTAATATTCATTGATCAAGTGGGGATAATTAGATATAATTCAAAGTTTAAAAGATATTCCGGGTTGGCTTTACATACGTGATTGTCATACGTTCGGAAATGGTTTCACGACCTTTTTTGAATGAAGTTATAATTAATTTCACAAGCCATGTACCATTTTATTTTGCCCCAATCTAGAAGTCTTAGTTACATGTACATGTCAAATTCACACAATGCAATATAGACATAATTTGGAAATACTATGCTCACGATAACTGTCATTCATTTAAATGACGAATGTTTGCCATATGAACATGGCAACAATGTAGTTTATGAAAATATATAAACTTACCTAACATACATGTATTATAAGTAATAACCAAAACATGGTGTCTAGGAAACGTCACAGAGACCCAGCATTATTCACTATAGTGACAACGGGGATGTTTACCGCTATACGATGTTTTAACTGCATGCAATACCGGAGAGTTGAAGATAAAGTAAACAACGAAACAAAAACTGACGAACTGCAAATATATGCCTGCTTCCCTACAGTGCTATCTGTAATGCAGACTAATGCCCCCATCACACTAAGACAAAGACCACGAAGACCGCACTGCGTCCTTAAAATTTCGAGAAACGCAGCGGGGTCGTGGCAAAAATGGAGAATTTTGCAGTTGTCACGTTCATATTACGCCCTCATTACGTCCTTGCTGGGTTCTTACTACGTCCTACACGTTTCCACTAAGACCTTATCTCGCGCATGTTCGCGCGTGCACCACGCTCTGTGTGTTCTTAATACGCTCTTACTACGTCCAAAAAGATCTTTCTACGCGTGCATTACGTAATTACTACGTTCTCTCTGCGTTTGCCCGTTCCCTATAAATACAACTTGACTTGTTTCTTTTTTCCATTCCCCTGCAATATTCACAATATGCCGCCGAGAAAATCCGGACAGTCCAAGACAGGCCGTGGTGGGAGAGGCAGAGGTAAAATTCTAAAAAATCCACCACCAGTTGCCAGCGTTGTTGCATCCGAAGCAACCAACGATTATGACGAAGAACCGAATTTTTCGACTGGTACAGGCAGGGCAGAGAAGTTCTTGATAACTTGTAACCATCTTCTTTTGTAGTTTGAACGAAAGTGATAATGAATTAAACTTGAAATGAGTATTTATACAGCCGATCCTCTGGACGTGGTTTTGACGTGGTGGTAACCTGTGACAGACGTGTCGTAAACTTAATGAGCACCGTAAGAACGTACTGGAAACCTAACGTGGTCATCAACAACGTGGTATTGGCGTACCTTGGTCATTGTACAAGCGTAGAGAGGTCGCAATAAGAACTACATTGACGTAGCAAGAACGCACTGACAACGCAATGAGAACGTAATACAATCCTTTCCATCAGCGCTACGCTTCCACTGCGTCAATGAAGTTCTCATTGGGTTTTGGTTACGTCATTACCACGTCAATACCGCTGGTACTGCGTCCCTGTTACGTTCTTACTACGTCCCGATTGGACCACGTCCTCGCTACGCTTTTTTTTAACATGCTCAAAGTTTGTTCACGTCCTCCAGGTCCATGAAGACCATAACACGTCCTTATCGGTCTCTATTGAGTCTTTACTACGTTGTACAAGTTCTTTCTGCGTTCGCATTGCGTTCTTCAATTTTTTCCAGGACGTGGTTGGACGTAGTGGGAACGTGACCTAGTGTGATGGGGGTATAAGCGAGTTCAAATGACTTTTTTGTCATTTAAGGACGGCCTCTCCTGTGCATAAACTGCACGCGCCCTCTTACAAATCATGCAATGAGGACAGCAGGTACAATTATCACGTTACGTATACAGATGGTCAACAACGTTAACCTCTCCGAGATTCAAGATCGCTCTAGATATACACGCAAAGATACTGCAAACCATGCGATTGTTTGATGTTATAAATTTACTAATCACTAAGCTGGTGTATGTCTTTTAGGCTACACATACTGTCATAGAGACAAAGGCACCAAGTTTACCATTGTGCCCTCCCGCACAGATAGTTGAATGGGGGATGGCCGTTAAATCATCCCCGTTTTTGCATAGATGCATGTAAAGGTTGCAGCGAAGATACATGTACATTGCACGTGGATGCAGAGATCGTGGTGACCTGTCACACGTCCATGATAAAGGTATCGATTTATTAGTTACACGTGTCACATTAGTGTTAATTACCGTATGCTTCTGATTATTGCGTGATTGGTTGAGACATCCAAGGTTGTATCACGGCCACTTAGCGACGTAACAACTTTAGTAGCGTCCCTCGAGACGTACACTCGAGTACCGTATCGAGAGCGCAGTGTGCATGAAATTACACATCAGAACGTGAAATGATATCACATTGGGTAAAACAGTTATACCGTCTCATCCAATTATTAAAATATTTGTATTAATATTGATATCTAATTAAATACGCCCGCTTGATTTATAGCCGGGATGTTTTTATTGGTGTATAACTGGGTTAACGACGACAATGCTACTCCATTGAGCTTTATCACAACTCGATACGGAGATATTTCAGAGCAAAACAGACTCGGATAAAAATTAAACTAATCATAACAAAGTTCAATTAGTGTTTGACAATTTGCTTCCATTTAAATCAAACATCTGGAAAATTTTACGGTTGCTAAAATCAATCATTTGTCATACGTAAATGGATGTCAGAAATTTACTACTAGGAAAAGTCTTAGTAATGATAAGTGTCGGGGTTTTCAATGCTGCTGAATTACCTGGGTATTGATATAAATTGGAACATCTACATGAAACCCGAGATAATTAAATAGGATTCACGGTTTATGGAGCACGTGGAAATAAAACAGCAAAGGACACGTACGAATGTACAGTACTAGAAATCATTGATTTTTCGCGGGTAATTTTTATCGACTACCCCAACTCATACACATTTAGTTTTTCCATATCGTGAAAACTTAGGCTAACATGTTTTTTTTTTATATCAGTCATATTGAATTCTGGATAATTTACAATTTATCGCCCTCTGGTGTATCGTGAACATCATGCCATCTCCTACGAAATAAAACGATTTCTATAAAAAAAAGAAATGTTGCGAAGTATAATTAGATTTTTAACCATACCTGAATACTGCCATGCAATTATGTAATGACATGATCCGAAATCCACTTCGAAAGGAGGGGGTTGGGTGATCAAAGGCCTGATGTTTGTAGATCATTCACTTACAGGTAGGAGCAGGGATCTGTAGTATGGTCCTAGTCTCCCATGGGTTTGATAGCATCACGCGATCTTTCCCCGGGGACGGAATGGCATGGGCTATTCTATTGTGGCATGCTTTACTTACGTCTCAGGAGAATGAGAGATAAAACCATGATCAACTATTACACATGAGATAAGTTCTTTGCTTTAAGCCGTTCTGAAATTATAGGAAAACGTGACTGCGTTTAAAGCGTGACAAAAGGCGAATTGACTATCGTGTGTTCTAACAAATGAATGAATGAATAAATAAATCTTTCGTATCTTATGAACAGTCAATGCAACGTGCGGTATCTTCCTTTACGGTACATGTAACGCGCGGTACTTTCCTTTACGGTACATGTAACGTGTACATGTAACGTGCGGTACATTCCTTTACGGTACATGTAACGGGCGGTACATTCCTTTCCGATACATGTATGCGCAGTACTTTCCTTTACGGTACATGTAACGTGAGGTACCTTCCTTTACGGTACATGTAACGTGTGGTACATTCCTTTACGGTACATGTAACGTGCGGTACATTCCTTTACGGTACATGTAACGTGCGGTACCTTCCTTTACGGTACATGTAACGCGCGGTACTTTCCTTTACGGTACATGTAACGTGTGGTACTTCCTTTACGGTACATGTAACGCGCGGTACCTTCCTTTACGGTACATGTAACGTGTTGTACTTCCTTTACGGTACATTTAACGTGCGGTACATTCCTTTACGGTACATGTAACGTGTTGTACTTCCTTTACGGTACATGTAACGCGCGGTACTTTCCTTTACGGTACATGTAACGCGCGGTACTTTCCTTTACGGTACTGTACATGTAACGTGTGGTACATTCCTTTACGGTACATGTAACGTGCGGTACATTCCTTTACGGTACATGTATGTGCAGTACTTTCCTTTACGGCACATGTAACGCGCCGTACCTTCATTTACGGTGCAACGTGCAGTACCTATCTCTCGGTTCATGTATCGTGCGGTACCTTATCGGGAACGTCCGGTTCCTTTTCGTACGGCAATGTGCAGTGCCTAATCGTTCTTCATCGTCTGTTAACGTGCGGTACCCTTTTCTTTCATTTCTTTGTAGATTGCGATATCTTAATGTACGATACATGTACCATTCTATCCCAAAAAATTCGGTAAATGTATTTTGCAGTACCTAATCATACAGTTAAGTTCGGGACCTTATCATACGGTAACATGTGTTACCTCACCGTGCGGTACCTAATCGTCCGGTAATGTACGGTACCTAATCGTTCAGTAACGTGCGGTACCACATCGTTCAGTAACGCGCGGTACCACATCGTTCAGTAACGCGCGGTACCACATCGTTCAGTAATGTGCGGTACCTAATCGTCCGGTAACATGTGTTACCTAATCGTTCAGTAACGTGCTGTACCTAATCGTCCGGTAATGTTCGGTACCTAATCGTTCAGTAATGTGCGGTACCTAATCGTTCGGTAATGTGCGGTACCTAATCGTTCAGTAACGTGCGGTACCTAATCGTTCAGTAACGTGCTGTACCTAATCGTTCAGTAACGTGCGGTACCTAATCGTTCAGTAACGTGCGGTACCTAATCGTCCGGTAATGTTCGGTACCTAATCGTTCAGTAATGTGTGGTACCTAATCGATCAGTAACGTGCGGTACCTAATCGTTCAGTAATGTGTGGTACCTAATCGATCAGTAACGTGCGGTACCTAATCGTTCAGTAATGTGTGGTACCTAATCGTTCAGTAACGTGCGGTACCTAATCGTTCAGTAACGTGCGGTACCTAATCGTTCAGTAATGTGCTGTACCTGATCGTTCAGTAACGTGCGGTACCGAATCGTTCAGTAACGTGCTGTACGTAATCGTTCGGTAACTTGCGGTACATGGAATGTGCGTGTCCCGTAAATATTGATGTTATATGTAGTTTTCTGTCAAGAAATCTAATGATAAACACCAGCTATGTTATTTCCATTTGAATTGTAACTGTTATTTATAATCATTGTTTACATTGTAATGCATATACATACATTATTATTTCGTGTCCTGCCTCTACGTAAATTGTACGTGTATGTACATTTTGTATATATATCACCTTGGTATACACGTTACTCATACACTGAAGATCGACGTTATCATAACGCATCGATATGCTATTCATACACCTACATGATACATTATAACAAATTGGCAGGTCCCTGTGGTCTGAAGATGAGCGAGTCACAGTGTAGGTATAAACAGTTTTTATATGCACGATGCTTGTGCTATTCCAAGGACGCTTTTTCTCGAGGAGAAACAGTACTTAAAAGACATACAAATAACGACCAGGCAGTGGCAGTCGGACGCCAAGAATTTGGGTCAATGTCAGTTCTAACGACACGTCAGTGTCTGCTACATCGGTTCAAAACCCAATGCAGACCAAGACATAATCACATATAAAAAGAAAACCGGATTTGCTGTAAAAGCAACTGTCTTTCTGCTGTGTTATATCAAAATGCAACCGAACCCCTGGGATCTGTTAAGTAATGAAGTTATCCAATGATAGTTATTGTTGATGATCTGATGGGTTCTAATACACCGGAATTCACACACAGACTTTTTACTGTATTGATTTAGTGAAATGATGATAACAAGTGTAACAGTATTTTTAGAATTTCTTCAATTTCGTGTTTCACCCAAAGCTGAAAAAGAGCTAAATAAGAGTGTTTTGTCACATGATAATGAAGGCGGTTTGTGGATATTGTACAAAATGAATCTTTCCTTTTTCTTTGAATTCACTTATCTTGACTCCATATATAGTATCTCAAGTGTGTATCGAAATACAAATACGAAACAGATGACGTCATTTTATTACCATTTGCTAACATCATGATATTCATTTTCCATTATGGAATGAGTTTAAAACAAATTCCATAATTATCACAACATTCTTGTACATGTAATTACCGATTAAAGGATATATATATATATTCACAAGACATGGTTTATATTATATGTTACAAATGTACAACAGGGAATGAAGAAAAAACTCAGAGACGGAAATTACGACTTGAACGTTATAAACTCCATACGGGCAGAGTCTAGTACATGTACATGGTTATTTCATTAAAACTCATGCAGGTTCATGGCAAGATAAACTATACAGGCTATCGTGTCTAGAGGGTCAGTTGTACCAGCTTGTGATATGTGTAGCTTGCTCAAGATCCATATAGATGTTATTTACACTTATACAGCTACATGTACACTTCAAAAACAAACGGAAACCTTATATCATACTATAGATCCGACCAAAACTCCCACACAATCAGTCTCGTTTTATAGATCGAGTACATAGTTTTAATCCAAAACTGTTGAGCTATTTTACAGAAAATCGATTAACATAATACGGAAGTCATACTGTGTAGCTACCGACATACATGTATCAAGGGGGAGGTAACTCGTTATATCTCCCGGAACTATACTTCAACACAACATTACTCCGCCAGCTATCATCCCAGGTACAGTATCCGCCATTATATATCGATATGTCAATTTCCATTTTAAAGAAAACGTCTTTTTTATTCTAATGGTATCCTATGAAGTAGCCTTATAAGCTTAAAAGCCTCGCGCCAGTGGTGAGAACCATTAATTAAGAACGAGAGTACATGGCGTCATTAAATTACGAACGACACTGACTCCAGTCTCGAAACCGCGCGATCTGCACGTGGTACTGATTCTAACGTATACAAATTTATTACTGCTGTGATAAAAATAGTACGGCACCTGTATAAATCATAAATACACGTGCTGATACATGGTATACTATTTGATCTTTTTTTCTCTGCATCTATTGTTTTCAATTTGACACATATGTCATATAAATGTACATTTGTATGAAACTATTTCATTATATTTTCATGACGTCACAAGAGGTAATCGACATTAGTTCAGGTGTATTCACTGCTTTTTTACGACAACCTTGCGATAAAACAGCATACACCGGGAATCATAATAATACTTACTGAGCACGTGACACTCAAACGATGACGTAGGTAGGTAAAGCAACGTGTACAAACAAAAAAAAACATTCCTATTGAAATGATATTTTTATCTTCCTTCGAGTTCTAAAGAAAATAAATGTGTGGTTTTTTTTTGTTTTATTTACTAGAACTGTTTTTGATAATATAACATAATTCTAAACGTCATGGGAAATTAATATCAATGAGGGAAGTATGTAAAGCTAAGGCTATACAGTTTATATACTCTCGGACACATTAGAAACACATATAAAATAGACACACGCCTGGGAGTCGTTTATTTCAACTAGATCATGCGACCGGCGATTTTTTGTGTTTACTTTTTTCTTTCACGTCAATAACACAAAATGCAGATTGTTTACGTAAAGAATTGTAGAGTTTTTAAGTACGGAAACATATTGATGGGTACATTGCAGTAAATTTCTAAATGTACACAAATAGCAATGGCAACATAACACGACAATTGAACGTCCATCACATTTGATAGAACCCACGCTGCAGCTGAACATGTACGAGAAAGTGTGACTTTTTAAGACTAATGTAATATCAGCTGAAGATATGGCGTGTGGTTCGATCCCGACATGGGTCTGTTCGGAAGATCGTGAACCATCACTGCTGTTTTGGTTGTGTTTCTGACAAGACCCTTTATCCCACCTGCTCTGAAAAGCATGCTATTTTCCCCAGCATTTGTAAACTGAGGTAGCCATCAGCTACAGCAAGAAGATGCCGTATAAAATGGCACTAGCTGCGGTCATGGGAATAAACCAAACCAACAATGAACAATCAATCAAACACGTCGTTCTAATTAAATTATTTGCAGCACACAGAACTGATCTCAGGACATGCGTGTGATGTCATTGTCCAACAAACAGGACACGATAGAGGGATTGTAGAACACCACTGGAAGTCTAAATTACACCTATATCATACATTTAATATTTCGTTTCCCAGGGAATTTTTAACGTACAGATGTTATTCAGCAAGGAAATCAGTCCAAACTCTTGGCTTGTATCATTATCATTACAGTGTATCAACGTTAAATAGTTTGTTAATATGAGCCTTTTGTTACATGGACCACATTACACTAAGGGAACGGTATGCATGTAAATCACGCTAGCGTGTTAACTATGTCGTGACGTCATTCTGTGACGCGGTCTTAATGACTTTCGTGTCTTAACGTTTCCCCTTAACTCACCTGATTTGACTGAAAAGTTTTGTTAACTTTTATTCAAAAAAAGAATGGTATGCTTGCATGTGTTGATAGAGCTAAATGTACAGAGAGGTACATTTCTAAACGTAAAATGAAGATGTTTATCAGAATATATAATGCTGGTTATCTAATTATATTGAGAATTTTTACTGTCCGGTAACGGAAAAGGGTGTTTGTTTCTGTAACGAAGATAATGGAAACAGCAGATCACCGCTCTCATTTATACCAGTAATTGTGAGTCTTTCAACCATCTTTGCGCGTGAAGCATTACGATATAGACATGTAAAACGTAGCAATACAGCCAAGGTATAATGCAACAGCATCAACTGACTTGAGATAATGAAACGCAAATATTGAAACACTAATGAATGCGTTGTACCTGTATTCGTTCCATCTTTTTTTTTTTTTCGAGTTTTAGCTTAATGTGTACCAAAGATAAGTAGTGTTTATGTGTTTTAACTCTACTCTACACACGTGGATAGTCCAAACGTACAACATGAAGTCTCTATACCAGGCGATACGGACACCGAGGCAGTGTATACACACGGAGTAGTACCACGCCGTTAATTAAATGACGGGACATGTGTTTACTGTTACGTGGGACTAATCTGATTCTATACACTGTCGCGATAACTAGTATATACTTCAGCTAGGTCCAATCTATTAACTAATTCTCCATCATACATTGCTACTCTCATCCTATACTCTAGTGTATACATACATGTACATATAATTTTACCAGAGACAAACACCTAATCGACCAAGATGACACAAACACATAATTGACCAAGATGAGACAAACACATGACTAAAGTGAGACAACTTCTAATCGGCTAAGATGAGACAAACAACTAATCGACCGAGATGAGACAAACACCTAATTGACTGAGATGAGACAAACGCCTGATAGACAGGGAAGAAACAAACATGCAATCGACCAGGATCGACGATACAAAATAGTTGTGTGGGCGGGAAGCTGTGAAATAACGACCAATGCTACACATTTGTTTTTATCTTGTTTGTCATTTTTCCAACCAAATTATCATCCAGTGATAATACACTTGCACTTTACATTTCAAGCTTAAATCGCCATTATTGAGTGTAAATCTGGAATGTATTTATCTAAGGAAGCTTTGTAAAACATGTACGTGTGTATATAGAAACAGGAGGTATAGATTGCATATGCTACTACCTTCAAATTCCGAACGGGTGCCTAACACCTTTCCTACAAATAACAATTACAACAACCATCATCAATAATAACAAATCCCTTTCAAAGGAAATACAGTGGAATTGAAGAAGAATGTGAAAGAGAGGAAGACAGAAACAACAAACATGTCCATAGTTCCGGTGTTGAAGTACATTCAATAGTAAAACCTATCTGAGGTACAAATGTATATTAAATGTCCGGATAGTATTTCAGGGGATCATTACATTTAAATCAAAGCTAGGGTGTTCGTGACTGGGTCCCTTTGTTTTCGGTGTGATGTCAGTAAAATACTCTAGAGATCTACATGAACAGGTATACTGTATACATTTTACACGCCTCCTTGTGGTGTTTCCAGTGGTATAATCATATCACACCAATGGATGAAAAACAGAAGCAATATCATGTTGGAGCCATTCCTTTCAACAATTTATTGCCAAGGCAAAAATAAAGCAACTGACGAATGACTTCTGGATGAAAGTGTGAATATAAAATCACTAAAACACGATAACTTGTAACAAGTCAGAGTGTTCGGCACACGCAGGCGGTATCTGGAAACAAATTGATGAGTTTTTGTCTTGAATTGTTACCGACACGGAAGGCGTAAAGTGGGAATCGTTTAACAAGCTGTGGTAATTATTCAACAACACTACTGTGTGTTATAAAATGTTTACTCTTAGTCAGAGTGATGTCGATAAGTTTGCCATTTGAAATCAATAAGAGTATCTTTCTTACCTTGATTGAGTTAAGACATTGGTGATTGTCCTATCGGAAACCTGAATCAACTGGACTGTCAACCGAGGTGTGACCCTTGATCCTCTTCTGAGATATAATTATCTTTTCATTACTTTTTTTATTAAATTTTATCAATTTTTTTCTAACAACAAATGTTATCCTATCTCGTTAAAAGCTGGATACTATATGAAAACATATATAATGTTGGTCTTGATGTAACGTTATTGTTTCCATGATACAAACTTTATTGTTGCCATGACTAAACTATATTGTTCTCCTGACGTAATGTTATTACTGCCGAGATGTAACCTTTTTGTTGCCGTGACGTAATTGTTTTGTCCCCGCGACGTAACCTTTTGTTGCCGTGACGTAACTATATTGTTCCCGCGACGCAGCTTTTTGTTGCCGTGACGTAACTGTATTGTTCCCATGACGTAACCTTTTTGTTGCCGTGACGTAACTGTACTGTTCCCGCGACGTAACCTTTTTGCTGCCGTGACGTAACTATATTGTTCCCGCGACGCAGCCTTTTTGTTGCCGTGACGTAACTGTATTGTTCCCGTGACGTAACCTTTTTGTTGCCGTGACGTAATTGTATTGTTCCCGCGACGTAACCTTTTTGTTGCCGTGACGTAATTGTATTGTTCCCACGACGTAACCTTTTTGTTGCCGTGACGTAATTGTATTGTTCCCGCGACGTAACCTTTTTGTTGCCGTGACGTAACTGTATTGTTCCCGCGACGTAACTTTTTTGTTGCCTTGGCGTGAAATAATGGTACACGTGACGTAACATTTTTGTTTACGTGAAGTTAACTGATTCTTCTTGTCAATGCGACGTACCTACTTTATAACCTTATGGTACCCACCTTATTACTCATTACAAGGGTTTAAAAAGACATTACACGATAGTTCTATCGGCAGCATCTTAAAGACACACAAACCGTACGCTCTGGAAACGCCAAGTTATAAACGGTGTCAAGCGGACTGTTTATGTTAAGCATAATGTTTTGAAGTTTTTGTTTTTAAAGAGAAAACAAGCAATAAACATAAATATCCCTGCACCGAATTCGAATTCGAGACATTTGGCGTTTCTTATGATATCCATTCTGGGGTGATAGGGAATGTGCAGGTATAATGTTGAGTGATAGCATCAAGACATCGGTAAGTATTGGAGCCTAGAGAAATACACATTGTATTCGTGTGTGCCGAGACCGCAAAAATGTCAGCCATCAAACCATTGTTGTGACGTTTGTAAGCAATAGGAACATGGTTAGCATGCATAATTAATGTGCTAATCAATACTGTTGATAAATATTATAGCAAATCTGTCAGAGAGCAACATTAACGCGAGTCACTTCTACTCCCTCGACAGAACGGCTGCCATTTGTTTGCTTTTAATGTGAAGATCGATGTTGTACCTAGTCTGTGTCACTATGGGGTGTTCCCCTTCACGCGGAGGTTCCAGGTTTTTACTCTATAAATGTATCCTTCCTCCTCGTCCCAGAGTGTCCCGTGTATATGCCGTAGTAGTTTGCTGTATTGTTGACCAAGGGATATGACAACATACAATACTCTCAATAAACAAAAAATGGAACAGTTCCAATCCAAACATCTCATTGACGAAATGTGGATCAGTATTATGTTTTAATCGAATTTGCCTCATTGTTAACAAAGATAAATAGAGTTTTTGCATCTCACTCGAGAAAACATCGTTTCCGCTTCAGCCTAAAGTCGATAATTGCTTAATTAAAGTTACATGAGGTAAAAAATGAGTTTAATCTAAAATCGATATCTTTTGAAGGAATATAATGATTTTTTGGTGAAAAGCAGTGTTTTATAAATAGTGTTGGTCACGTTATAATAACGCTATAAACTTTAACTAGTCGGACAATGTAAAGGAGTTATGCCTGTGTATTTGTCTATAGGTATCACAACGGTGCTGATTATATTTCTGCGTTACATCTTCAAGAATGTCAAATCATCGGTAATTATCTACTTTTGAGTACCTTGCCCGTTTATAGAAGCAACGGTTCAACCAGAAAAAAAAAGCAAAAAAAACACATAATTAGTATATTTTCATTTTCTCACTAAAAAAACATAATTAAACCTGCCTGTTGCTACTCTTTACTAACATGACTTGTGAAAATATCGAAAACAGAAACTATCATATGAAAGACCATACTTTATAATATATATAGTAAAACCTGTTTATAACGAACACGCTTACAACGAACTCATGGTTATAACGTAGTGTTTTTCATTCCCCACCAGACACCCTATCATTTGTATATAAAATTGTAAATATATAACGAATTCGCCTAATGAGTTAATGCTGACAGCGTAGAATTTTCTAGGCTCGCCCAGGTACGTAAATACCAACGCTAATTATTAACCATTTATACGGGAGTAATACAGCTTATAATATGTCAATGATAATCATGTTAAACATGTCTATATAAAGAAATCAAAAAAGTTACTTTGGTAATATAGATGTTTTAAGTGAATGGATGGATTGATTCGGGATTGAAAAGAAATCATCATGATAATTTAATCATTACATCTAGTGAAAATGGAAACAGACACTGTCGATATTTTATATATGGTACAAGTGTTGAATGTACATTACATATGTCAGTGTATTTTCCCGTGTGGGTTTGGCCGTCTTACATGTAATAAAAAATCACTATCTAATTAACTCACACTCGTAAGATTTCGAACAAGTTCCGTAGGTTCAGTAAACAATGCCAGTTGGGATTGGAGGTTACATTTCTATATTTGGCATACATCCATCTGTGGGGTTTTATTGTTGTTCTGTGGTAGTATTTGTTTAATTATTCAAACGGGCTACTAAATCAGGACTGACCGGTGACCTGGAGTTTGACCTTTACACTTTGACCTTATTAATGATAATAATGATCTATGTTTATAGCATGTACTTTTTATTATAATCGTAGCAGATACGAGGACGTAGACACACAAATACATGTACACGTGCTTTGACTATCAGCGTAGAAGACAAACCAAACACTTTAAACTATAACTGAATAAATGCATTGTTGATTGGGAATCAGACCAGTATTTGTAAAATTGATGTCAATTCGATATCTTTGGGAGACGAGAATATGTATAGACACTCCGAGGTAGCCTGCACTTTGTGTACTGTAGGTTAGATCAAACATCTGACAATGGTACACATGTGTACTCTGTATCACAGGTGGTATTCTAAATAAATGATATCCTGTCAATTAATGCGATACCCAAATTAGCACAATACTATTCTCGTACTATAGATAAGCCAAATTAACTTGAATATACTCTAGAGATCAAATGTTTCTTTAAAGAGACCCAGAAACGTGTAAATATTCTT
This sequence comes from Pecten maximus, assembly GCF_902652985.1. Classification (NCBI taxonomy): domain Eukaryota; kingdom Metazoa; phylum Mollusca; class Bivalvia; order Pectinida; family Pectinidae; genus Pecten; species Pecten maximus. Next base: position 24,129,959 of record NC_047026.1, read on the forward strand.
TTGGGAGCATAACTTAATACAATTCGGCGTGTACATGTACAATTAATTAATTAGAGAACAGAATCGTATAAGCCCGGTGGCATGTACTGTTTATTTCGGTTTGTAATCACATTAATACAACCGCGGTTCTCACTTTAAGAACATGACACTACATGATATTGTAATATCATAATCCGGTTTGCCCGGTGCCGGATCCATTTTTATGTTCTAAGTCAACATCCGGATCATGCAATAGTCCCGCCTCGAATACAGCATGGTTAAAACATAGGTTGTGTCGAGTTTATCTGTTAAACATCTACAATAATATTACAGATGTTATCCATATTTCTATTGAAGTACATACCTTAAAGAAAACAGAATATGCTTGTATATATGGGTTTAACTGTTATTAACATTGCTTATTAATTCATAAAATCATTATTTTAGTATCCGTGTAAATATTTATTCGCCCATATTGCTGCCCGCCCTCGTTTCTTTAAGTTTGTACATTGTCACATGTAATAATGGGATCATATAGAATAACGATACCATAAAATAGCTTCTTCACGTGCCCACCAAAATCTACTTGATGTTGGATGCTTCATACAACGAAAACCTGTATCAGAATAAAAACATAACTTGTAAGCAAATATTGGTGTTATCGAAATTAAACAATAACTTTTCTATTCTTGGTGTCCGGATTGTTCAGCATTAAGGGAGTACCAAAATTGTCGGTAAGCGTATCACTCTCTCGAAGTCTTTTGTTTGAGTGCTTAACACCGAGGCTGCAGCTGTATGATTCGTTCCTATTGAGCAAACACGAAAAAGATATACGTATACGAGAAGGAGAAAGTATTTAAAAACATCACAATTGAAGCATGTGATCTATGTGTTCTCAGATCAGTACACTTCAGAGGACGTTCTTAAGGTCTATTGGAATTCAAGAACAATTTTGGCAGAACGAGACAGAACTAATTAGTAACCTCATCATCTGTATACGCCGTCATCTATTATCATATATTCTCATCCTGTGTTATAAGAATTTAAAGTGTAAAGTGATATAGCCCGAAAATTTGTATAATATAAATAAGCAAATGTTGTTTACCCTATCCCTCCAACCTTTTCCTCAAAAAGTAAAGGGATAATTTATTGGTAATGGTCTTGGACATAACCATGCAAAAAGTACTGGGGGTGTTCACATTCATCGAGGGATCCATTTGTCACAGTTTTGTGTTAAACCTCTTTGCGTGTCTCTTATATATATCTACCAATTTCTATACCTGTTTTATGTATGGCTACGTGATCTGCCATGTGAAGTTAATAGCTAATCTACAGTAAACACAAACGTCGGCTTGTGCTAACATCCAGCTCGAATAATGACCGTGGAACCACAGAGTTAAAATTCGCACGGACTCTTGTACTAAAGAAAACTGTTAGACTGATGAACATTGACGGGAAGGACAATTGATCTCTTAATTGAGATCTCTAGTAAGATAAAGTGGTCACACAGTATTACGGAAACATATTACATTTCCCAATAATCAATATATGTACATCTGTACAATTCTGATGGTCACTTCAGAGAATCATGTCTAGGCTACAGATACTCAGACATTGTTTGTTTGATAATACTAAACAAAATTATTTTGGTTTTGTTCTGAAAATTATCTACATAAATTTAAGTTTATATACCAAACTTTTGACCTGTGGTGGATCATATTGCTTCCTAGGAAATCCAGGTCTTTTACCCATTTTGTTTAATTTAAACATAACAAGACCTTGATATACAAAAAAATGTATGTACATTAATGTACTACTAAGACAATTGTGTTTCGTGCAGATCAATAAGGTAAACGTATAACACTGATATCCTCGTGTAGATATCACATATCATGACCAGCTATTTCCCTTGTTCCATACCTGTACACAGTATACCAATTAGATTTCTACCTGTGTGAATATCGCCAATCGGTAATGAAAACTGCGAGCATACATTTTGTTAGTATTATCGAGGAAGAACAAATTTACGATCAAATCCGGATCTTTAAAACGGATACACATTTCGTTTTAGGTGCATTTTTTATGCTTCCTTTTCAATATAATAGCTTCGATCTTGCAGACGTGAACTGAACTGAAGTATACCTGCTAATTCAATGGTTACCATCATGGTGCCACAAATAGTTTAAACGTTCCGGGTATGTAACTCAACATCACTGCTGTATATGTACCTTTTTGTATTTCTACATTTGTAATATCAGTACATGTGGTATTATCTTTTACACTTTTCCATCTTGGGACAACACTATCAGACCCTTGTGCCTTCAAAAGAAGGCAACATTCGTTTAGTACTTCACATTGATGTTTTACTTTGCTAAACTTAAATAGCAAAAGAAAAATTTCACCACGGGGGAAGGGGGAGGGGGAGGGCCTTCAGCATCAGCCATTGTTGTCGTCGGCATCCAGCACAACATTACAGTGACATCACACTAGGTTCACGTTCAATTTCGTGCAAAATGATGATAGTGGCCGGAGGAGCTCCTGGCACAACCGCCTAGTAGTACCCATGTGTCTAGCCAATGGGAAGTCAGTATTATGTCATGTGGTATAATGATATAATGGTACTGATATTGATAGATGCATATTCATTAGGTATTAGTATCATTACGTGTGTGATGTTTTGGCTGTGATGTACTATTGTTCCCGACGTATTGGTAAGAGAAAAAAAAAACCTATTTCGAACCGGAAGTGTGGGACATTCTGCTATGTGGGATAACAGCAGTGTTATAAGGAGTGTTATTCCATTACGGAGACATGTTTCGAAACGACATGTAGATTTTAAAATACTGCTAATGGCAAAATAGTATCGATGTTATCTGTCATGTGTGTGAAGCCACCAGGAGAATTTGTTAAAGTCTAGGAGCCATGTTCTCCGTAAAGAAATGGTGTAGCTATACTGGCCTGAGCTTTGAAACTTCATTCAAGTCATGTCCATTTTTATAACATCTTGCAGATAATGGTTCATTGTATGCGAAGTGATGTATACCAAAGAAAATTATACTCTCAGCCAACAAACGACCCTGGAGATAGGATCTGATTGTATTAAAATCGTTTGATAGATTAAACGTAAAGGTCGTGTTTTCACAAGGGAGTAATTCCCTTTCCAGTATGACCACACAAACAGTTATCGTATGGTATACTCTTTAATCATTCTAAACATATCCGATTTGGAAATGCTTGCAGAATGCAATCGAAGCGATATGGTTCCCTTTTTTAAGGATTTACCCTGCAATATATGTTGGACAGTCTCTAGAATATTTTCAATTTCAGCAACTATTTCCCTACATCTGTATGTACAATGTATGTTCATTGTTAGTCAACTAAATGTTTGGTTTTCAATACTCAATATGCCTATACCGTACGACTGTATCCTACCTCGTTTTTACAATGCTGGATTCATAGAAATAGTGTAAGTAGGTTTCCTTACTTGTCAACAGTCGACGGGCACTTGTCTGTTAGTAGCGCTAAATTATATCTATTGAAACAGTATGATGTCATGAGATAATAGTAGTTTAATATTTTGTGACATTGATATATTTATGAGCGTTAGAAAAGTCAATCTCGATGTTGTCAAATTTTGTTTTAAAATTGAGATCAAAAGAAGAGAACTATTTTAACTCACCGTTTGTTTTAGTAGGAACGAATTTAACAGTTCCCCTGATTGCCCCTATTTTGCCATGATAGCCAATGATTATATCTAGCAGACGAACTAGAATGCTATGCTGTATTATTTGGGGATTGCTGTTTTTTGGCGGAATCGTTCGAAACACAATAACATCAGAGAAAAACACGTGTGAAAACTAATTTACGTCTATCATTATATCTACTCTCCCGAAACATAAATGTAGTGATATCCCGACATAACATAGATACATAGAATATCTACTTTCCCTGGAGTACAAATAAAGCGATACCCCATTATAATGCATAAGTATACACATTGGATATGTACTCTCCCCGCAGTACAAATGTAGCGATAACTCCTTCAATAATCAATATACACAGTTGCGGGTCAAAGGTCTTTCCGCACGACCTAATTCTGCTACAATTTCTTTGTATTTTCAGATTTTTTCAATCACTTGCCCTGCCTTCATTCATGGTTGTGTTGAAAAAAATATCTAGGCAGACTTTATGTAAAATTTTGATACATAATAATATGTAGGTAGAAGTTAAAAGTAACAACATAAGAAAATTTCCTGTGGCACTGTCATTATTCATTAACTTACCAAGTTATCATTAAGATGGCGTTACAAAAATTCAAATTGTAAAATAAATTTGAATTTTTCATATAGATGACAACGGGAAATAATGAAAATATGATCAAAGGAAATCTAAATCAAACTCTTTCAGGATACAAACTTTTGCTAAAATCTGGCCATTAACATTCATTAAAATTCTTTGAAAAAATGTTTAAATAGCAAAATTAGAATATGCGGAAAGACTTTTGACCTGACAGTGCATATATTTATACTAAAAATAGCTGCTCTGCACTGAGTATAAATGTAGCGATACCCCCCGATAAGATATATATAGATACATAGGGTATCTACTCTCCCTGGATACCCCTAATAAGTACAAATATTAACATACGATATAGGCCTAGAACAATGTTGAGAGATGTAGGTGTCAGAATTATAAATAGATCGGATTATTATACATAATTTTAAACAGGAACATAGCTATCAAATGGTTAGCTTAATTAGTGCTTTTAAAATGCTCGATTCAGAATAGGGTATGGCTGCTTTGACAGCATGCATTAAAGTATAAGAATTACAACTTACATGTATTCAAGAAATGTAAAAATCTATAAAAGACAAAATCCAACAGATAATACTGACATGATGGGGATAGACCAGTTGCCTCGGAGGGGAAGCGTCATCAACAATACCGGTCACGAAATCAACTTTTTTCTGTACAACGAATATAGCATTTGGCCTTCACATTTGAACCGTACATATCAAATAAGTAATCAAATTATAAAATATAATAATTCATAGGCTTATCACCATCCCCTAGTTTAAGTTTTTAAAGCATTACCAAGTTGAATTCTAATACAAGATTATCCCCCACTTGTTCGAAACTCTAGACTCCGACAGGGGGCAGGCTAGTTGATTCAGTACTCGATAAGGTATTTCATGTCTGATTTGTATGAATGTATGTATCCACTATTCCACCTTTTATAACATTCCGCGACTTTTATTATGTATTCATGTGACCAATTTACAACCATTTGCAATCAAAAATCGGGTACAGTGGTAGAAAAGGGTGTGATGTATTATCTGTGACTTTATACAAATAGTAAATTATTACGTTTCTAATCTAGCAACTTGTACATGTCAATTATCATCACTTTTTTATGTGATAAATAACTTATATTATCATGCATTTACAACTGCATTGATTGTTTACCACGTGAAACAAAGAGCTTTAAAACATCTCTGTCAATGTCATATGAAATAAATATACAGGATAGATAAAGATGTACATGACTTTAAGTGTTATTTATGTTATTTGACTGGGTTATTGCAGTCTAAAAATCAAAATCTCTACTTTTCCAAACAGTTTTTTAAACAGAGAGAAATGCAGGTGCCATATCATATTTGAATATATTCCCTTTATGGACTTAATTTGAGTTGGATTTAAAAAAAAAAAAATGTAGCTAATCCTTTCGAATATATCACTGTTATTAAATATTCTCCAAATTTATGTTATAGTAGCCTATAGAAGTTAATAGACAAATCCGTCAATAACTTTTTTAAATGAATATCAAAATATATTCAAGGAAGAAAACGTTAACATATTTGAATTATCCACTTTTGACAAGATACGGTTTGAAAGTCAAAATGACAACCGTGACCAAAAAGAATTTAAGTCGTTTTGTATTAGGTCAAAATTAAATATTACAGCAAATGCAATCCAAATCAATAAACACACAAACTTAACATCAATCAAGCGTACGAATGTTGATGAAACTGAGGCGGAGCTGAGAATAATTCTGTTTCAGACTCATTTGGTGCCTCTATAGTTCCTGAGGGAGTTATTAATGGTAATAACAGTGGTTTGAAGACTTTAAAACTAAATCGCATATAATTGATTGGTTTTACAGTGAGAGATAGAGTATTTCCTCATATCCTTAATGGGTGTTATTAAGATCCTTTCGTAAATTGATGCACTTTAGAGAATGGTGAAGTGTTTTCTCTCAAAAACAGAACTGGGGAAATGTGGAACATGTATCATATTGAAATACACACAGGGTAATGATAAATTGTCAAAATGGACAAAAACAAAATAACAAACACATATCAGTCAGTGACATAGCGCACGCTTGGCCCTAGGGTGTCTTTCTAGGTCTGTTAACAGACTTATTCAGTAGCAAAACACAGACCGAAAGATTACCAAAGATGTATACGATAATCCCAAAGTGTAGCTCACTCCTTTCGGTGTTCCCTTGAAAGATTCATTTGTTAAACACAAAACAGTTTGTTCAAAGTTAAAAAAAAAATGATAACAGCCCAAGATTCAATTACATAGAATTTGTAGTATCCCAAAAGAATTTTGAAACTTCAACCACATGCAATCTTTATAACACAGAAAGGCCGGTTATTTTTTTATAAACGTTTGGATAATGTGGTAAATGTCTTCACACAGTTTACTATTCCGTGACAGGATGCATTAGATAAAGAAATATTTACGCGATAGCTCCATATACCGTCTTCATTATTTATCGACATGCACATTTTATTTTATGTAAAATATAATAGCACTCAAAATCTCGATCCATTGCCACACTACCCAGCACTTTTCCTTCCCAAAGATATATTTTCTATGTAACAGAACAATCAATAAGACTTTGGCATTTCACCCAGCGAGGTTTCTCAACCAGAAGCATACATTTTTTTGTAAATCGCCATAACGGTTTACACTGTATGTTAGTCACTACTCCCTATACGACTACACTAGGTTATTGTGCCTACGAATAATGGTATGTTTCTCGCTATATATGTGTTTTGATAACACACTGTAGGATGCTAAAACAACAGGGAACATCAATATAATAATGAAACCGTAATTCTAACTAGTTTTTATAGATAAAGCTTGAGAAAATACGATAAAATATATAGATTTGCATGGAGACTCTTGAAAACGCATGAAGAAAAAGTAGGCCAAGCGTAATATAATAACGTTTCTCCGCCGACATTTATCTTGAGTAAAGCTATTGTTGTGTGGCATACAAATAATGTAGTCCTGATATAATATAAATACCATTACTGCGCCATTAAATATAGTCATTATATGATATAAATGTCCCTACAACATTAAATATAGTCCTCGTATCAAATAAATGTCATAACTACACCATTAAATATAGTCCACATAAAATATAAATGTCATTACAATGTAAATATAGCGTAAAAATATAAATGTCATTACCACGCCATTACTATGAGTGATACTATTCGCTTTTATATTCTTTTACTTGAAAAATATACTCATGAAAAGGGCTGCACTTAGTGTGCATACTCTTTTAGTTAGCACCTGATATGCTCTAGTTTGTGAGAGAAAACAAAAATAACAAAATCAGAAATCAAACAATAGTGTAACATTAGCTAACACAAATATAATATTTGATGCATAAATAATTCTCTAGGAGGGTTTGGATATCTCAGTAACTAATGTACGACGAATGGTTTATCTTATTGATAGTGAATAAAATTTTATAATGAAAATGACATATATTGGAATAAATAATACTTCATATGAATCTACGAAGGGTGTTGATGACAAGTTGCACATTTCGCTTCATAATACACACATTTTTATTTACATTCAGTGTTTCATTTGACTGCATTATGTATACGCGCTAATAAATATAATTACAGTACATGAGACAGAATACAACAAGTCTAGTGGAGTAGTAATATAGATGTCCAAAAGGCAAACACTCACCTGCTACTATCTGTATAAAACACTCAACTATATGAATGTACACGTCTATAATAACAGTTATCAGGGAAAATATACTTAACAGATCTATAGTACTATGACATTACTAACATAATGCGGAAATATTATTATTCCAAATAGAGGTTTGTCAATTCTGACTGCTAGCGACACTGCCTTGTCTACCAAACTTCGTTTTATTTGAACGTCGCATTATTTTTTTTTAGATATAGTAGATATCAATGTCAAAATATAATTATTAATAGATTAACGATAAATACACTTTTATTATCTAAGAAACATGGAAAAATATTATTTTTTGCGGATCTTGAATTTCAATGTAACCTATTAAACGTTATTTAAGCATATGCAGTTGATATATATTGTTCGAAATGCATCTTCCTGGTCGCTATCGGGTGAATACCACCAGTGACGTCACATATTTGAGGCATAGTTATATCCGTTACCTGCGGTTTCCCAAAACTGCGCTTTCAATCGCATTTGCTTCCTGATTCGATTATTTCTTTATGGTATGAGTGCCGGTTATATACATGGTCGAAGGGAATATGGTCACATTAGGCTAATATAACAGCATCGACACAGAATATTTAAAACTAGATATTCGTAGATGATATGATAAAAAAAACCATTAACATCAATAGAACAGGTGTTCCCAATTACTGTTGATACAGCAAGTAGTCGGCAAAATTGTAAATAAAATTATATACTTGTGAATTTGTTTTCAGGGACGCAAACTATTTCATATTCTATTAGACATTTCACGAATATTAATTAATCCGAAACTCCAATTTAGCGTTATTCCCCTGTACTAGGTGCATTAGGTAATAAAGCCCTAAATGCAACAAGACAAGGCCTACAAAGTGTGACAAGCATTGCCGATGTCGGTAACACGTATAACTACGTGGAAACACGTGCATTGAGGAATGCACGGTCGTTGTGTTTAACACGTGTATATGATAGATTGAAGCCTACTACATGAGATACCCTGACACTGACGACCCCTGCTGCTAATTGTCTTAAGATATTCCATTCCTCATCCGTGTAACACTGTGGTCGTTTGTACCTGTAATAGAACGCACGTGCTATATGTATGAAGAGTGCGTGTGTGATCGAAGACGCATGTGCGATATGAATGGGGTTGGCAGCTGGCGACAAGCTATGTTGAATAAGTACATATGTAATGATCTACTACCGGAAACTGTAGAAATGCTGTATGTTAGTAATATATAACCCACAACTAAACGAGACATCCGAAAGCTTCTCAGCTACCATTACGCAAAAGATGGATTTATCTTAATGTAACGCCAGTATTAAGATACTTCTTACAATTTAATATGTACATTATATGTAGCTTGTGTGACCTCTTTTCTGAATTGTTCCATAATGATTGCGTCCTTACAATATCAAATATAATCTTTATACAAAGTAACAAATTACTCTTACGAGCACTCCCATATTATGCTATGCACATCATGTATAAACATATGTACATGTAGGTTGGGTTTTTGTTGCGAGAATGCAATGGAACCCCAGTAAGGTAAACAAAAATCATTGAACAAACGTGCTCAACATTAAACAGCTACATACATTTGTTCAACGTATGAACATACAAAAAAGCATACATGGCGAAAATTATATTTTATATCTTTATATCGGAGATAGAGTGATCTTTGTCAATGTTTATAAAATCCAGGATATTTCGTTGCATCAAATGAAATAGTTGAAGCCAACTGAAACTCCATAATTCATACGTATTCGCCATCAATTCCTGATGCAGTATTTTAACGTCAATCGTATACTGAAGGGGTTAATGCATATCGAGAACAGCGTCCTCAGTTTTATCATCAGTGGTTTGGCAAGACCTTCAGACATGGCATCAATCTTTCATTTGGGACAAGGATGGACTGTTTATCACGTCATTGCTGTAACAAAATATGTATGTTCAAGGGAGAGATTTACATGCTATGAGTAGACATCGTGTTTTTGGATCTTATACTATCGGTAATCCCTAAGGCTGTGTCAGGGGTTTCAACGTATGTTTTTCGATTGGACAAAGTGAAAAAAAAACGTATACAAACCAAATACTGCAGACAAATATATATTATGGCCTTTCTGGCATAAAAACCGAGATCCAGAAAGTATCTTTAAAAGCAGGTTTCTCTCCATACATATGCAACGTATTGGTCGTTTGATATACATGTACCAAGGGTAAGTCAATAATAAGCATGTGATGAGATAAAACAAATGTCAATAACCTTTATTTTCAAATATTACTTTTGTAAAATGTGTCATTTAATTTGTTTCTCCGTTTTTTTTTTTTTTGTTTTTTTTTTTTTTTTTGCTGGGTATTTTTTGTTTGTTTTTGTCTTTTTTTACTCAAACCACTAGCGCCTTGGATTCCTTCCGCGGGTTCTGATAAGCCAAAATTTAACTATTCTCCGACTCCGATCAAATGGTACGTAAATGAATTAAAGCGCTGAAATCACGACACCATTTCCGTTAACCGAAAACTAAATGTACGATGTCGATTGGATTTAGTATGTAGATGCATTATTACATAGCTAAGCTCTTCCTTATCGCGAGTTTACTACATTTACGACTGTTACGGTTATTGCGTGGACTCTCCGATACAATTAACTCTTGTTACTTCTGTTACATATCTTTAAAGCTTTCTTTCAAAACAGCCTAAGTTCAATTAACAAAACCATCCGAGAAAAGCATGTCAATCGATCGAATGACACAAACAAATAATAATGGCTGTTGTTATCTATATATTTGGAACAGATTTTCCTTAAAACTACTAAATTAATGGTAATGTTGTTTTTCTGAAGTTGAAACTTTGGCGACGAAAAATTAGAAAACACAAAGGCGCGTTGGATGAGAAAGATTTGGAAGGGATATCATGTGCTCCGTAATGTTGAACTGCAATGATCAACATAATCTATTTGTCATGTTAAGTCCAGTTTGTTTGCATGCTGGTTTAACGTCCCTGCAACAAGTAGACATATCACCAGCCAAGGTCATATGCTGGCAGAAGTCATCAAATATACTAACAGCCAGGGTCATAAGAAGGAAAATCTCCCGTAGAAATACCAAGATTGGTCATACATCGACAGATATCAACAGATATACCGATATCAAAGGTTTTACATCGGCAAATATCAATAGATATACTAATTACCAGCAGTCAAGGTCACACATAGACAACAGATTATCAACAGCCAAGATTATAAATAGGCAACAAATATATAAACAGTAAGGGTGATATGTAGGCAGGTGACCAACAGAACAAACACGAAATCACAGAAAAGCAAGACATGAAAAAGCGTACGATACATATTATAAACAAACGAGGCAGTCGATCTCGTTTGTTTTTTATATGTCCCCTGGATAAAATATCGTAATGAGTCTTGTTTAACTGATAACCCAGTAGTACTGGTCTTGATGACGCGTTAATGCTATGGAATATTTCATTTCCAAGCACCGATACATTGAAAATTGTACTTTACAGAGATATATTATTTAAAATACTGATGCATTGTTCGCATTAATTTGTGATGAATTAATTAAGCGATCTCGAAATCAATTTTATATCCATTATCGGAATATTAATTTCGAATATTGCGTAGTTCATTTTGTATCTTTTATTCTTCCTATATTTTTAGGAAGTATGTATCTTATAACAGAGGATGCAAAACCTGGCTAACATTAATGCTTTCTATCCTAAATCAAGGCTGCTTGATCATTTGCTCTCACCACCGGCTTGGTATTTTCACATAGTGCTATTCACGATTTTACGATGATATGAGCCCAGTATCTCACGACCATATCGTCATGGAGAGATTGTTTGATTTTCATTAACTGGATATAAACACTTGCTTCCAAACGTTCATGTGGTATCTACAATATCCTTCATTTCATTTAAAAACATATGTTCACCCCTTTTGCAGACATGGAAATAAATATACACATAAGCAATGCCATTGAAGGTTCTAATTAATTTCCATACTACCGTATGAACTATACACCCATTTAAACATACTAAATAACATATTACAAGAACAACACTTTCAGTCTTAAAAGCACATATTCATGTGTGTCAATAGACATTGTGTTTGTTGTTTTTTCAATGGATAACATCTTGCACAACGTTAATGTCATTCCTAATAATGTTGTGGTTGCTATTTAAACAACCCAATGGCCACTTTCATTTCACATGCACAATTATGATACATTTATGAGATATTTTAATATGTAGATATTTCATACCCTGTGCCATCACAATACTGATTACTTCTCGTCATATAAAATGACGTCATCAGCTAACCCTGTAAATATGTTTATAGCATACTCATTGTGAGCGTAGAGTTTAGTCATGTATATTGAAGTTACGGTCAGAATAACAACAGTGGATACGTAGCACTTGGTAACACAGAACTGCCGAACATGGATGTTTGGCATTGTCACTTGATGTATTACAATAAAGGTCACAATATGCAACTTCAGGAAAGTATATCATTAGTCCTACTAACAACACACGGAATCCCAACGGCCTGCACTTCTATCGTCGGCGTGGCTACATTTTCTCGTAATTATAGATAATAAATGCGGTTCTGGTATATGCATATGACATACAAACAGATGAAGCTGCATGGCGTTGGGGTGTTTGTAACGTTATTGAAGTAAAGTAGTAACCATAGGGAATTTCCCTACAGACCCTACCTAACAATCGATCTGAAAAACCGACCTAGAAAATACGGAGAACAGAAAATTTCTAAGACAATTATTGAGAGCTAATATAATTTGGAGTAAACAACTCTTCACGTTTGTATAATAATTAATGGTCGCATAGGCACGAACACTTTAAGGCAAGTCATGATGTATGTGTATGGAGCAGATGTTAAAAGTGCAGACGCATGCATCTAGTTTCGCAAATGAAGATATCTGTTTTAAGAATTACACAAAGACAAATTATTTGTTGTATAATAATTTAACGTCTTTGATAGTAAAGAATGTAATGTAATATGAATATCACTTGTTTGTCTTCAAGTCCTTTCGGTACACATGAACGATAGATAATGCTACACACGATACAATTTCTTTTTTATCCTGCTTTCCAACACAATCTCATAGGCAGATGCTTTTGAAATAAATGATCACACAGTTGGATAGATGTTTATAAATATCAGAAGAAAAAACAGATTGTATTATTTATAATGCCGTTTCAAATGAATTAAAAATTGGTTGGAGCGATAGAATAAAGTGTGTGGAAGGATATCATAAAGTGTGTGGAACGGTAAAAGTGTGTGAAATGATATAGCAACTTGTATGGAACGACAGAACAACTTGTGTGCAACAAAAGAATAAAGTATGCGGAACAAAACTTCGGTTAATGTATATATACACATGATATTCTAAAATCGCTAATCGTTGAGCAACTAACTGTCCCTTCGTCATTTGTGTTTCACAAATGGAACAGGTCGTTGTCGCTGGACGATTTTTAATCAACATAGTGGATGAACATATTAAAAATCAAATAAGCTTACAAGTGGTACACGTTCATAGTTATCTTACTATTAACATTATTTATTTTATGTTATTTATTTATTTTTATGCATGCTCCACATAAAACTAAAACCAATGATTGAATTGAAAAGGCCAGCTTATACAAGATGACAATTTATTATAGCAACATGAAAATTATTATCATCAGAAATATTTTGAAAAGCTCATCATAAGATGGCTAATTCCGCATCAGTATTAGAACAAAATACAAATTGTATGACAATTTAATTCTTAGGTGGGTATTCGACAGAATTACGCCAAAATACAAATTGTATGACAATAATCTTAGGTGGGCTATTCGACAGAATTACACCGACATAGAACAAAATACAAATTGAATGACAATTTACATCATAAGTGGATATTTGGCAGAATTACCCAAAACCGTATTACTTGTAAAATGGTGGAATGAGAGTGGGCTTCGAAAAAGCTTAATTTTAGATTTAGTGCTATATGCGTAAAAACAAAATGGCGATGATGAAACAAAAAATTTCAAGTGAAGAAAAGTAAACAGCCAATCAGCGACCAGCAAGTGCTGTATGCTGTGGGGCCCCCAACGGGATAAAAAGGCCCCATAAAGGGACATAACCCAAACAGAATAAAATTAAAAAAGAAAATTAATGTGTTACAGCATAAAATCAGCTATTTGCATAGCTTGCATATGTTTTACTGGAAAAAATGACTTTTTTCTTACGAAGACTTTTTTTTTTTTTCAAAGTGTAAACCGGAATAAATTTCGCGCGTGGATAGATTCACTTTACAACATCAAGCTGCCATTTGCATACAAAAATGAATGTGAATTTATTCATCTACCTCATAATAACCTGAAAACAGCTGACAGTTGCTACAGCAGTCCCATTTGTAGGCATTTTCAATGAACGCAATCCGACGGGCCAGGAATATTGAGGCAAACATGGCTGACGGGTTGGCCCACAAGGGTGGGCATGTCTGTACATGTACCACAGAGGCCTAGCTTCTTGAACACAACTTATATAAGTTTATAAAAATCCCCACTAACAAATAAATAATTAATTAGTATTGTGGGGATTTGTTCATAAACTTACATAGGTTATGCTCCAGAACACTGACATATGTGGTCACTAGCATATTGATTTGCATACGCTTGACTTGTTGCTTTCCCTTTGACTCCAGAGCTAAATAGACAACGCATGCGCGTTGATAGCCATACGGTAGTAACATGCCTCTGTAATACTTCCTTAGACGACCAGAGAGAAGAACGAAACGATATGTTTACAAACATCGAATGGCTGTTGTGAGTAAATTAAATGATATATTCATAAACATGGAATGATTCCACGATTTGGATGGAAGTTTATTGTCTCATAGACCGGAAATGTATCTACTTAGTTAGGTTTATAGCTTTGCCATACAAATGTTATGTTTTCTTTTTGTTATGATTTATGACGTCAAGGCCATTATTTGTATTTGTACCTATGAAAAAATATATTGTGTAATTAGTGGGTTTAAAATGTCAACCCGAAGAAAATGCAGAGGGTGATTCAAAGTCATTGAGAGATCGAAGCCGATATTCTTGTTTATCATCGACCATCTTTATTTCCATTCCATAGACGATGCAAACTAACCAAATAACTATGTTATCCAGGAACATTTCCAACAAAAATATATTACAAAATAGATAAAATGCAGATGTAACAAAAAGTATAAATAGGTTTTTGACTGTATTTTACTTTATCACTGAAGAAAGGCGTCGCTCACCATAATCACGTCTACAGTTGCATTATCATCATCATGTTGTTGGCTGTAGATGTCAACTGTGTGGTACGCAGGCTTTGGTCTTAGGTGTAAACAAATGACAAGTGCCCATAGAGATACATATACTACAGAAATACATAAGACATAATATATATCATGGTATTGATAAAACTGATACGTTCGCGGTTAGTCAAAACGAGTTCATGTTTATTTCCTTGTATATCATCTTTGATGAGACCTATATGTAAACATTCAAGGGAGGTCTACATTTGTGTTCTGTGGTTATGTGTTGACAGTCTTTCTATGATAAGACATGCTGGTAATATATATTTCCATGGTATTTTATCGATAATTGCATTATAAACCTTTTTACAGCAACACGTTATCACGAGAGACGAACGTCTCACAATTACGATTGACCATGTAAGTGTGTTAAGGTTTATGACCGTCGGTCGAATTAATCTTGACCAAAATAACATTGACCGACCCGAAAAGTATCAACAGCATATTGCCCGTAATCCGATAATGGTGCTGCTACCTTCGAGACTATCAGAGTGCAATGCAAGAGCCAGCATACATAAAGCAGTCGCCACGTACTTAACCTGCTTGTTGGGTAAATTAACTCATAGAAACCAAGGGAATCATTCAGCAAATTAGACAGTACAACGGAATACTCACCCAGCCGTTTTATTGCTATTGCTAAATGCATACCATACACACCACGATACATGTCTTACATTCCTTGAATCACTATCGGTTGTTGATATTGTTCTAATTTTATATATAAAAAAAACATGCTTTTTATAATTACAAAAATGATGTGGATTTTTTTTTTGTCATGATTTTTAGTAATGTGGTCATAAATTTGAACATATTTGAATGATTACGTTTCTTTTTTGTCCGGCAAATGCCATTAATAAACATTAATCAGGAACTGTATAGGTGTATACTGTATGAGCCATAATGTCGACCAAACATGGATTATATGACTGATCCTATTATAACCACTTACTGAATGCAAACAAACTAGCAAATGTTTCATTTTTGTAGCAATGTCACTGAATACATACATGTTCTTGGAAATAGCAAGGACTCGTTAAAATCTCCATTCTACAGACTATCTAATTGCTGATTGTGCTTGAAATGCTGAGGCATCAACACCTGAGGTTATAGTTGTTTTTGAAGCATTTAACGAAAACATCATTTGAAAGGAACATACAATATTACATCGACTTTGTTATTAATAGACGTATAAAATGTATTTTGAAATCCTTAGACTATGTTTACCATCGTTTCATCAATTTTGATTTGAGATTACAGTTTCGTAATTCTACACATATACTCTGATATTTTCATACCAATGCAAGGACAGAAAAGGATTATATAAATTTATTCACAATTTAAAAACAGAAAAAAGACACTAAATGCTTCCATATCCTGTTACATTTAAATGCACAATATTATTAGTATATCTATGTATCTTTATCTGTACATACAATTTGATGACATTCGTCAGTAGAATAACTCTATTTTATTGTGTCTAGAGGGTACATGTATATATATACATGTATATATATAGTGTATTATATTACCTGATTCATAATCATCAGGGTTGCTAAGGTAATGTTATTAAAATAAAAACCGTAAACTTATATCTTCAGCAAAAATGCGTTCTAGCATAACGTGTATTATATATTATTCCATTATCTGAAACCTCTCGTCTGTGACAAATGACAGATAAAAAAACACAAGTCAAACTAATACAAGGCTACACGACATGTGTCTGTCTCTTCCCTATCAATTATCCATAGACATCCAATGTACGTGTAGAGGTATGTCACATTTTAGTCGTCCGTGCTCACATACTCTCTTAACAGCTTTTAATATGTATCCATAGAGAATTGATTGCCTTTCGAACCGTTGTTAGTGTATCTACAGTAATCTATAAGTAGTTTCAAACGGTAGTGACTGCTTGCTGTTAGCGTAAAGGGCAACGGACTCATTATTGCTGCAGTATTTTATTTTAACCTCTAATTCTATCGTTATCGTAACAAAACCCCATGGAGCATTTGTCTTAAACAATAATAAACTTATGATTGGAGGCACACATCCTCGTCGTTATCCAATACCTATCGGCGTCTTTTAAAGCATTTCATCTAAAAACATCCGATACATTGGTCAGTCATTCAGATATCCGATCAAATGCAAAGTTAGCCAGTTGAAACGATAAACTAAGTATTTATATGAATAGTTTTAGGGCGCGAGGTTGATATAGAAGTTTGTATTTTGTAAATATAATGATGAGGTAAAAAAAATCTACGCAAAGGATTAGAAAAACGTAAAATTAATGTCGTGGATTGAAAATAGTCACAAGACAAAAAGACATAATTAACATAATAAGTTTTGTTTATTGCGACCAAGACGTATACTATAATATTATGTTACATATGACACACCAAAGATAAATTCCATGTTTCTGTGATTTCTAAATACATTCCACAGTATTCAAGATCGTATGTTTACCGATCGCGTTTTTATTTCTACCACTTCGCGTTTTTGGTTTTTTTTTCTCTTTCACTTCGTACTATACAGAAAAATATAAGATGATGCGGAATAGCATATCTCTTTAATGAGCACATACAACTCTTCTATGGCAATATCATCATGTTTTATATTGACATACATAATAAAACATTACCCGAACATCGACCGCCGATTGTCTACGGTATACCTTCTAATAAATGTACGGGGCGAATACTCCCGAGATACTTTTATGCAATGTCTGGTTTCGTATATTTCTATTATTGTAAAGCTTAATATACACCTAGAATATTGCACCATTGTATTAATCATCATAGAAATTTGTCAGCTTTATTCTAAATATTTCTATTGATATCCGAAATATATATGCATGCATTAAAGGTAACAATGCTTTGTGAAGGTTTGCAGAAGAAGAAGTCATATAGATAACGTAAAGGTATTACCGTTGTCTGTGACATGTTTATGCGCAATCTCTATTTTTTCTGTTTCTTTAAAGTTCACGACATACATTCGTATATTTGTGGTCCCGGTAATATCAGAATATAACACAGAATAATGATGATTGGAAAAACGGGATATCAACTTTGATTGACAAATAACCTTACGTATACAGCCGACAGGGGGACAGGGTCGTCATGGATACCATCTAAAACTTAAATTTAAGAGTGATTCTTACGAATAATGACACAAATGTTACTGAAGCAGTTTTCTACAACGATGCTAAGATTCAAACTGGTAACAATTTGGTACTCTATATTTGGATATCTCCATTGATATTTCAAACTGTTACATGTAAATAGGAGTATACTCAGGATATACAAGTTAATATTAGATATTGATCAACTGGAGGGAATAATAGTCCCAGTGGTCGAACATTGTATAGAGCTCTACAACCGATACTCAAATAAACAACATCTACAAATAAGATAGACGTCGATATAGTAAATAATGAATAAAACAACAGGTACAGCTGTTCGTGCTTCTAGGACTCGTTAGTGAATAGCAGGTCCAAAGGTGTAGAAGTCAGGAAAGGTAATAACGGAAGCCAGAAAGAGGTCTAAACAAAGGTAACACGATAGAAAGGTAGCTTATCTAACCTCATCTTTGAAAAAAAGATAGTTATTTAAACTAAACGAAAAGCGTATGATTTAGAAATATGTATCGAATATCTCAAATTCAGCAACTAAATGGTTACATCTAATCGAATAGCGTCTAAATGGTAATTATCCAGAAACTTTGGACAGCGAGTATCTGTTCTCGATGTTGTAATGCTGGTAAATAGGTTTCCTAGGTTCATTGATTTACTTGGGAAATGACCCAGCTTAGAGAATGAAACAAAGGATTTATAGTTCTTGCTTATGACGTACACGTATACATTGTATGCAGCATCAACTTCTGTAACGTGCTTCTTTGTTTACTATGTACTTCGATATTTAGTGTGTTATATTAATTTATGTTATGTGCATATGTTTATAAATAAATGCATTTACTAATGATTAAAAACGATCAAAGATTAGGGTAAATTTGAAAAAAAACAACATATTACCTGTGTGTCTGTTCCAAAGACATGATGCAATTTCATTTCACACAATTACTTGGTGTTATATTAGGTAAATAGTTTTAACAGTGGTCAATAAACGAGTCGATATACTTAATGGCTGTTATCCATAGATGGGAGAGATCATAATATTTTCATTACTGGCATGTACTATGACATACATTTACATATCCAGTGCTGCCATAAACATATTCACACGAGAGGGTCATATGTATATAGGCCGCTGTTATACCTTACCCCGGAGAGCATCAGCAACATAATGCAATATTCATCTCACCCTTCTGTTGTTCTAGACACACCTATCTGGGACACAACGTAATACAGAGGGATAATAATAACATCAAGACGCCCTGTATATGCAGTATATACATCCCAGCTACCGGGGGAAATTATTTGTATTAAGAGTCATGCATCATCACTCTACGCAGTTATTAGTTTTACACACGTGCAAAAGTGTACGCGTGACTACATCAACACCGCCGTGATATACACTGCCATCTGATTTGATAATCAAATTAGGTATATTAGATTTATTTATGTTGTTTAGATTAACGAGCTTATCTCTGTAATAAATAATGGTACTCGTAGAAATACTAACGTTGGCACGTTTCCGTATCAATATTTATGTATACTTTTATTACTTTTATGACAACATATTACGTATCAACAAGCTTACATGGTTTACCATTCCCAATATCATTGTATTGTAGGCCGTGATATTGTTATGTGTTGTGCATAATATATAACTGATGTGTAGTGCATAATATAAAACTTTACTTTCATTTACCGATATCGATATATTCCCCCACTTTCTCATACGCCGTAAACATAATTTGACCATTTATACCATACATTAACTATTTTTGCGTAATAACAATAGTAATTCAATATAAGACAAGCACATTATTTTCGAGCATTTATTTAATTGAATACACTTACAAAATATAAAAGTTTGATAAAAAATGTTCACATTACTTTATCAAATTAGATATGCAGGATGATACAGCAGTGGTCAAAAGATAACATTGGATATATTTTACATCGTTGGCACGTCACTGTTGGTATATCAAAACATATGACAGTTATAACGCCAAACATCAAATCAGCCGAAATATATATTACATGTCTCATCAGGTACCCAGTAAGACAATGTGACAGAGACATGTATTCAGTAGTGTGTACGTTGTATACATATGTCGTCTGTCAAGAGTTTCTGTTAACATGCATCGAGCATGCGCAGAATCCGTCATTTCAAAAACAAACGCTCGTAAGATCTTGACGTATTATTTAAACTGCTGTTATCAATGAATGTTTTAATCAAAATATATGTGTCTTCCAACGCCGATGGCGCTTAAGAAAACTAACTTGAAAAATAAAATATCTTAACAAACTAGTCTATTCTTGACAAGTTCGGTTGTGAGATGGCAAAACCATCGGCATAAGAGTACAAGGAAGTGCTAACTTTATCATATACAATCGTATATACGTACCTTTCGTTGCGAAGAACTGCAGAACAAACCAACGAACCACGAAACAGTTACATTTCTTAAGGAGAGAGTTAAGTATAGGAATATTGGTGGTGATGGTTGCCGCGTGCAATCCTGAACCTACAGAATTTTCCTTGGCGTCCGTATGAACTAATCCTGTGACTGCTGTATTCATGATTGCAGTTGTAAACAGATGCGATATTAA
Organism: Pecten maximus; assembly: GCF_902652985.1. Lineage (NCBI taxonomy): Eukaryota > Metazoa > Mollusca > Bivalvia > Pectinida > Pectinidae > Pecten > Pecten maximus. The sequence continues at coordinate 24,151,047 of NC_047026.1, forward strand.
TTCCTTCTTGATAATGAAACACAACCAACTTGTTGTCACAAACAACGTACACACGGCGCTAGCAAGCTCATATTAAAATTGCGCTAAAATGTAACAAAACAAGCACTCACTGCTTAAAGTATTCATACTAATCTCCAGAGAACACAATACCAATATATAATTAAAATCTACGTGTGATCTTTATCGATAGTACATCCCTTGGAAAAAACGTATCCGCTTCTAAAAACGATGATTGAAGGTGTCGTCAGATGTTAGGAGTTTAAATGCGAAGGTACCATAACACCACAATGGAGAAGGAAGCATACCCTGATGTTGCGGTAGGGTAACACACCGTGCTACTCAGCACCCTACGAGGACAAACGGGGACTGTGAGAAAAATTGAAACCAATCCAAGGCCAAAGTTGCTGCGCTGAGTGCTGTTTAACACCCAAAAGTACTCCGTCACGATGCTACGCTCTCCTCTCCGATATTGGAAGCACGTGTACACACAGTCATAGCTTACGATACTGTCGGGTGATTATTTCATCTGATAAATGCACACCGAAGCACTGAAGATATTTATTAGTATTTAGCGATGTTGTTGTACTGCTTACTATTGAAGACTATCCTCGTACAGATCCATAGGTGTATCACACATTAGGAAAGACGCTACAGGTACCCTCATACGCGACGACAATTTCATCAGGTAGAACACATTCCACAATTTGCCGTCAACCTCAGTAGTTAGTTAGTGTGCATGCATTATGACTTTTTTATCAGTTGGAACACATTCCCAAAATTGCCACCAACCTCGGTGGTTTTGGTACGGCTCTTTTATCAGTTGGTACACATTCCGAAATTCGCTATAAATCAAATGGCTAATGAAAAACATCCGTCCAATATAGGAAAATGTATTGTAAGGACCTAGTACATAGAACCATAAACAATGACACACCTTTGTGTACAAGTATTGATCTAGATAGTCCCTGAAACAATACGTTACACTAGACTACCAATTCATTCTGGTAGTAACCTTCTATCCTCTTCAATAATTAATGCTAACCAGCAAAATTACACAAGCATGGTAATTCGTTAAGATCAATAACAATTTTGATACATATACCATGACTAGAAAGAAAATATTATAATTTAAACAGACACCGAACATCAGAGTCGTTTTATCCACGAGTCACGACATTATAACATAGGTTACACGGTAGCCAGTTCAGCACGAAACTAACACCGATCAACAACCTATCATATACTTTAAACGTACAATGTAGTAATAAGAGTTACATTGTTAGTCCAGAGTTTTATTTCACAGAGTCATTTCTGTGCTTCTCGTTGCCATTATGGTAACTGTGCCGGGGTTGTTTCAGAGTGCCCGCAGACCATAACGTACTATCGATTTCTGTCAATTAAACGAATGTCAGTCAATTACAATACAATCTGATATGTACATTTCAATTCTGTACTCTCCCTGAGTGACGGTTAAAGGTCTTGGAACAATGAACCTTGACACTTGTAAGCAGGACATTATGTAATATTATTAATATGCGATTTGAGAATGGAATCGTATGGTTCTTTTCTTCGACAGTTGATGACGTATTGAATCAAGCAAATGTAGCTTTGTTCTAGGGTATGCAAAATGCAATTCAGTACTTAATCATTTCATGGAAAAATTTTGACATGTTAAGACATGTGATTCGTTATCAAGTTTTCCAAATGATCTCATTTTATTTTTTTTTAAATTTTGGCGATCTTTATACGGACCCGCCAAATAGCCAACTTAAAGCCCTGCTAAAATTTCCCGCTATACGGTATTATGTTTTATCTTCAGTACCCATGATTAATTTCAACATGGTCCCTCTGCTTTACTTAAAAGGAGGTAACAAGGAAGTTGGTGGCTCCAAGGGAGCTATAACACAGGCCCAATTCTAAGATAATGTAACATAAGGTATGTCTGTAACAATTACCTGGTAATGTAGTACAATACTTGTAAAAATGTACTAAATAAGCAAGTGGACAGGAATTATATTTTATAACGCATTTTACAGTTATATTAATGCACCAAACTCCTTCCAGTTTCACAAGTATTTATGACACACATGTACAGTACTTCAACTTCTACCGGATTTGACCCCTTCAGACTTCATGAGGATTCTGTCCAAGTCATCTAATCTAGGTTCAATATATTTATGTATAGGAGTACGTTATAAGATACCGTGATAAACTATGTACATGTACAATGTTTGTTGGTTACAAAACGTAATAGGTTGATATATTCCAAGAACACGGCTGATGATTTACTTTTAAAATCATCTGATTAAACATCATATTGTTGAGCAATCATTTCTAGTGGCTGTGAGTCCATAAGTATAATCACCAGGTTTGTTCCGAGAAAGGCACAATACGGGTAGCAGCACAAGCATAGCTGATTACCGGTAATGGCTATCATTCAGACAGGACAGTGTTTGTTTAACTTCACACATTGCCGGCTCTCAATAATGCTGATTTGGTGGGTAAATGTTTGTACTGGAACATAATAGTACGGAGTGCTCTACACACTTGTACGGGACTCTGCGTTTCTACTTTGATCAATAGCCTCTTATGTACATCAATGTATGACCGTATTACACGCAGGAATTATAGAGCAAATAACGCAATTTATAGAAAGCACTTTGCCTAATGTTGATTAATATATAGGCATTGTGTGCTTCCTTGAGCAGATCTGAGTTTAAACGACACATCTGTTATCGAGGAAATGGCCACTCGCTGCTCTCTTAATATTCCCCCATCACCGTACCGCTTCAGGACGATAATGTATAGTCCCCGTATAAATACAGGATACAGTATGATGCCATACTGAGGGAAAATTGAATTCCGTAGAGTTTGAAGATTGCAGATCCCTTGGCCTAAATGGTATGCCACGTTCAATAGTACGTGTTTATCATACATGTAATTGTAGAAGTTGAGGTAAAACACGTGCCTCATGTATACATGACGGACGTCTTCTGAGTTATTGATGAAACTATATTTGTCGTTGTTGTCAAGTCTTAAAATAGCCGCATTGTTTAATCAAAAAGAAAATACTACATTCTGTATCTGTGGTGTCAAAGTGCTGATTTGATGGTGTTTGATCAACATAATCTGCACACGTCGTCGAATTATTAGCTTTCTTTGGGGATGTCACCAGAGGCACTTCTACATGAATACGTAATTCCAAAATAATTTCTGTTCACATGACTCCTCAATAGACATACTGTTTACTGAATCGATAACAAAGTCTGTGATCACCTGGTCTTTGATTATTTGTTTTTCAGTCTATTTATGGGAACATGTGCAAACAGAACAGCTTTATTTGAGTTGACGTCAAACGTGTATGGTAGAGTAAATACATTTTACCTCACTAATGAGAAAACAATGTCCGGACATTTAGTTAACATAACACGTCCAACAAGTAGACAAGGTAACATCAACGCATTCAGATATGTTTGCCGTTCTCCGAAACTAGAATTGTGTTATACAATGCCTTTTTATCTTAAACTTGATCCCCGAAGTAGGTGGGACAAAGGTGGATCAAAAGGATTCGAGGGATCTGTTGATTATAGAACATGGTTTACTTAAGAATTAATTAACGATCATTCGTGTATTGTTGCAGGATATACAACGAGGACGAGGATATTTTGCAATTAAATTAATAACGAAGGCCGCAGACCTGAGTTATTAATTAAAATTGCAAAATGTCCGAGTTGTATATCCTGCAACAATACACGAGTCAAAGTTGATTATTTCTATTCTACCATGTACTGTTTAGTTCTGAGATCTACATGTACCTCTTTCTAATAGAAAAACGGCAACGAAACCCCGGGAAATGTGTCGCTACATGGCTGTTACAATTCACAAGAAACGATAAGGCGCGCGTGCTAATTAATATTCAAAAGCTGACGTCTTATCCAAGCCGTTTCGATAACTTTCGGGGATGTCGGCAAGCAATTCATATATAAATGCTCTCCAAAGCTTGCCTATGGAAATAGACCTTACAACATATTGTTTAGCGAAGTCTGCTCTGCTAAATTTCTCCGTTGTAAAATACACGGTCTCCGACGTTCAAACGTTTTGGCGCCGCCATGTTTGTTTACATATGCACGATTTCGGAGGGGAAAGATTTTAACGGCCGTGACTCACGAGCGTGTATTATTGACACGAGCGTGTATTATTGGAAAATAATACATGGTTTTAAACCAATCAAAACTGTCGTTGCATAGCAAACATGGTAGAATAATTTTTAATATATCTTAGCATGTACTATTTGCTTCAGTATGAATCACCAAGTCAAAGATGAACGTTAAACAGGTGTCCTATTTTCTTCTGTTTTTTATTTTACTTAAATGAAGGCTATACAGTCACAGAATTGAAAAACAGGAATTAGGAACCATACATGTATAGAATAAAAACTATTTGGAGAATGCTGATAGATTAAGATCATGACCACAACTTACGTAAATAACACTCTACCAGACGTATCGCCGAAGTGGGATGGCTCTCTAGACGATTATACGTCACATGTTGATCGAGGAGATTCCAAAGGAAACTGTCTTTTCGACAACTCCATCACGACATCGCCATCAAAGACCAAAAACACTAGCGATTTGTATCTTAGCGACATATCAACATTCGTTGTTTTTATATGTATACCATAGGAACGGGTTAAGCTGATTTGAAAAAATGGATAAAGTCCTTATGAAGGTATTTTGGTAACAACCCGAAGAACGAATTGTTAATAGAAAAACAAAACACAGTCCGAACGAACAAATTTCAGCACATCAAAAGTAATTGAATTATTAATATTCTACAGACAGGATTTCAAAGATTTATATTGTTAATTTCGCATCAAGAATGAAACAAGTTATACTAAAACACTTAGGTTTACTATGATTGTAGACAAAATAAACTGCACAGAGAAAATCTACAGTTTTGCTCCTTCGATGCTACCAACAATTAATATAAATACTGCCTATGATAACATTCATCAACATATATGTAAAGATTATTAAATTCTATTGAACAATAATATACAAATAATGACAACATTTTTTCTTTTTCTTTTTGGGGGATTATTTACGCCTAAAAAAATCTTATAAACGTCTTTGGTGTGCTTGTCATTTATGTCCGTTTAAAATACGTTACTGGTGACTAGACACAAGGACTAACGGACAATCAGACTTTAATCCATTACAATGCAATCTCATGAATGTAATTAAACAAACAATCACCTTATTCATGAAATAGCCAGTAACAATCACGTAAACCAATGTATGGATCATGGCGAATCGTTATATGTCTAAGGTCACAATGACGTGTGTGTGTGGTATTCACTCCCGCAAGATGACATTACGTGATATGTAGCTATCCAAAATCATATCGAATTTTGAAAAAAAACATAGCATTTTATGCGGTCTTATACATCACAACTTACTAGTTACTTCTTCCAATAGTTACCTCCCCTGAAAAATTATTACATCAAAATCCACACGAGGATCATCCGAGTGCATTTTATATACATGTAATAATGTAATTGTTCACACGTACACAGTATATTTAAATTCCATTATCGAAATACCTGGATAAGATCCAGGATGACACGGAGAGACATCGATGACGCAGAAGACGCTTACCTTCCAGGAACGCTTGGTTTAAATCAATGTTTGTGTTAAGTTCGGTAAGAATTTAGGTTTCTTGTATTCATCGAAGTTCTTATTTTTATTTATTTATTTATTCGTATTGCATATTCTCTATGCAAATATACTACCAATTGTATAGAGCACTGACTTTATCGACTGTAAATAATGGTCGAACGTTTATATTATCTACAAACTGAAAATACTTTGCTATTCGAAACTAAGGCATGCATTGTAGGTATACAGTTATATTGATAGATATACACTGTAGGTATATGGGCCGTTATATAGATATGTATACATTGTAGGTGTATAGACTGTTATACAGATATATATACATTATACAAATGTAGGTGTACAAGTATATAGCACAATTGACAACGAATCTAGTAATAAATTGACATATCAATGAAAGATACGGCTGTTTCTCTATTTCATGACAGAAAGACAGTTGGCGAAAGGAGGAAAGTTATGAAAATAAAAATATAGGTCTAAAAAAATGACAAAATATTGAACCTTAGTTAATCTAATGAAATAGATGGAAAGGCAATGATTAAACCGAGGCAAAAGGAGTAACTAATGATGTCGAAGACTCAATAACAGCTATTTAAAAAAGTTGGTTTGTAAAATTCAAACAAAAGATGTACCATAAGAAATGAGCATACAATACGTAGGTCCTTACACTAAACATGATATACTGTAACAAAGATGGGTATACAAAACAAATGATCGACTAAAATAACGTCCATATTTATCATAATTTTGTTTTACAGATTATGGTATATATATTTCACGCTGCGAACTGTGAAATATGTGGAGCGAGCCCATCCATGACTGACTAAACACGATGACCTCCTGGACTATATGTACCAAAATCAATGACACGTCCCTCTGCGGGCTACCGTTTCCGTGATGGAGCACAGCTGACAATCTAGACGGTATATATTCTGTTCATTTCTGGGTCTGACGTAAACCCAAGGGATGGATTGACTACACGCTCGGAGGTCTCATATGTACTTCCACAATGCGATTATTTCCAAATATGTGCTGAGGAAAACCAGTTCCGTCGATAAGAATGACCTATTCTATGCTTGGTATATGTAGTATTATATTATGATTATCAAAAATAAATATGACGCTATTCCAACAATAAATATATCAAATCGAATGGACAACATATTCCACATGCATGCAAATGCATAGACATTCTACGAAGTACAATGTGGTTTTATCAAGACGTTAAAAGAATCCATAATTTTGGCCATACTACCAACAGAATCCATATATTTACGGAAAAAACACTAACATAGTCCACTATCATAGTTTCTGCTTTTAAGAAAATGTCGAAGAATTTTCCCGGAAAACAATATGGAGGAAAATCATTCGTATTGGCCATCATTAAAATGACTTTTCAATGGCATAAATCAGCAACAGCACATTTAATTAAGAAATAATTAACGATGATTCGTGTATTATTGCAGGATATACAACGAGGACGAGGATATTTTGCAATTAAATTAATAACTCAGGCCTGCAGGCCTGAGTTATTAATTAAAATTGCAAAATATCCGAGTCCGAGTTGTATATCCTGCAACAATACACGAGTCAAAGTTGATTATTTCTATTCTACCATGTACTGTTTAGTTCTGAGATCAACCTCTTTCTAATAGAAAAACAGCAAAGAAACCCCGGAAAACCTTGTAATTTATTTCTTGAGTATTGCATTATTTGTTGATGAAATATACAGGCAATACAGTACTACGATGAAGAGCATCTATCATATGGCATTGATTTTGAAAATTAAAAAAAAGGGATAAAAAAAAGAAAAAAAAGTGGGGGCCTCCGTAGGATTCGAACTCGCGTCGTGATAAAAATATATTGAAAGACTAACCCATTTTTTTTTTATCTTAAAAGTAAAATTTTAATATCCCATACATAGGGCCTCAGGGGTTGGGGCCCCTGAGGTTCCTCACAGTTCAAACATAAATAAAATGCATAATAAGAAAGACATCATTAAAATATCACAGAATTTTTGTCAGGCAGTATAATCACAGATATCTAACTTTCAACATGAATGATGGCAGGTGACATATACCCGTATCCTTTTGTATTATATACTCAAAAACTGACAGTAACACCATCAAAATCGACAGAAACCATTCTATTATCATTTACAAAATATTTCTTAAAAAGCTTCATGTTATCCCGTTTGCGATAATATGTGAAAATAAAACTAATGAATTTTTTCACCGTAAATTTAAAAAATCGCAACATTGGAACATTTCCTTCACTGAGCATCATCATATTCCTACGCTTATAAATGCAGAACCTCGCCACACTAAGAATGAAATTAACAAAATAGCCATTCACATATTTCCATTTCTCACTAAAACCCAGGATAATAAGTCTTTCATAATTAAGTGAGCTAGCATTATCTGGACATACTTTCGAAAACAGATTCTCCAATATTTCAACCATAAAACCTTTTAAAACTGATAGCTCTGGACAGTATACAAATAGATGAAATACATCTTCTGACTGTTTCTGACAAACCGGACAATCAGCCGAATCCGAAAACCCGCACCTTAGAAGTTTCTGTCTCGTAAAAATCGCATTATGAACAACTTTATAGTGCAGTTCAACACATTCGACCGGATAATGAGGCACGTGTACAGCTCGAAAAATAGTATCCACTCGTTGGGCCGGAAAGCAACTCGACCAGAACGACAACGCGGCCGGTGTCGTAAAGTGCATTCTTACCAGGACACGATAGATATCCCGTGTGTGCCGTGGGACAGTGCGTGACCCCGATTCATTCATATTCAGTGATATAACGGGTTGTGTCAGACCAATGCACGTGTAACAGTTGTTTACAATGGTGTTTAAAAAATCTAGAGGCAACTGCCTAATGATATTTAAATACTTAGTGGATATTTCTGTCTTTTTGATGTGTGGATGATTTTCTTGGACTAATTCCACCACTGCACTGATGGGAAAGAAGCCCTCTACAACCTCGTAAGTAAAATCCTTTAAATATACAAGACCGGCATCTATAAATATTTTTTCGGATAAAGTGGTACCATTTTCATTTACAATCAATGGATTATAAAACACGGGCTGACAATAAATATTTTCCGGCCTTTTTTCAAAAATAATGGAGGCATAAATATCAGACCATGCTAGTAACATTTCTCTGTAGAATGGTGGGATACATTGAAGATATTTTGATTTAAAACAGCAATTAAAAACACTTAAACCAAGTTTCATATCACCAATTTTAGATAAAAAATACTTGCATGTTTCTTTCCAAGGAGTTGTTTCCGTACTATAAAACAATCTGAACACAAATTTTATTCTGAAGGACCTCAATTTAAGGTCTATATCCGGATACTGTAATCCCCCTTCAGACTTAGGTCCTATAAGGGTTTTGTAGCCAACCAGGTGAGCACCGTTGTTCCACAGGAAATCTAAGCATATTTTTTTTAATTGAATTTTGTACCTCTCAGGAATACTTGTAACAGTCAGAGTATACCAACATTTTGATAGTAATAATGAGGAGATTACAGTAGCTCTACCCTGGACAGTTAATTTCCTCTGAGACCACATGTTTAATATATTTCGTACAGATACAACCTTAGAATCCCAATTCAAAGATTCACATAATTGATGATTGGGACCTAAATATACACCAAGTACTAGAATCGACTCCTGTAATAATTTAACATTAAAAGACTGCGATTCGGCAGCCGACATTTGTCCTCTTCCAATGCACAATAATTCTGACTTTTCTCTGTTTATTTTAGCCCCCGAAGCTCTGCCATATTTATCGAATACCCTGAAGGCATGTTCAATAGAAGGTTTATTGGACAATGTCAGTGTGGAATCGTCAGCATGTTGAAATATTTTAGCAGAGTTATCACTCATAGGAATTGAAATACCAGCAATTTGATCATTTTTAAGTATGGCTTGACCTAAAGGTTCAGCTGCGAGCACGTATAGTAACGCAGATAGCGGACAACCTTGCCTTACTGAATTTTTGATAGGAAAATACTTAGTAAGGTGACCATTACATTTTACACTGCTATAAATGCCATTATAAAAAATTTTGATCCATTCAATAAAAAAATTGCAAAAACCAAATTTCTCTAATACTTTGACAAGATATGAGTGGCTTACACGATCAAAAGCCTTTTCTTGGTCTATTTTCATGATATATCCTTCTAAGTTATCCATAGTAGCTAAATCAATTATATCTCGCACATTACTGATATTATCTGCTATATCACGACCCATGATGCAACAGCTCTGATAAGGGGAGACAATTGACGGTAGCACTTTTTTCAATCTATCGGACATTATCCTAGCTAAAATTTTATAGTCAACGTTTAAAAGACTGATAGGTCTCCAGTTTTTTAGGTTTGACTTTTCCCCTCTTTTTTTATAAATAAGACTGATTACACCCAGTTTCATCGACCTAGAAAGCTCTCCCTTTTCTTGGATTCCGCTTATTAATCGCAATATAATACCTTTTAATTCAGGAAAGAACTTTCTATAAAACTCTACAGTTAACCCGTCCTGGCCCGGGCTTTTATTACTAGCCATGCCCTTTAAGGCTACCTCAATATCATCATCTGACATAATAGCCTCTAACGACTTATTGTTCTCCCTTGATACTTTTTTATCAAGACTATTTAAAAACTCATCTAGTTCATCTTCCTCCACTGTGACACAAGAATACAAATTGTGATAAAAATTGTAGATTTCATCTAACAAATCACTTGTTTGGTGTACCGAATCGCCATTAACAGTTTCAAGTAATTTTATAGTATTTATGTTTTGTCTATGTTTTTCCAAGCGGAGAAAGTAGGACGTGCCTCGGTCACTTTCTATTGCCCACTTGGCCTTAGACCGTAAAATTGCCCCCTTACATTTTTCTTCCTCTAAGACCTCTAATTCAGCCTTGACCTCATGTATTTTTTCCACCAGCACAGGGTTATCAGAGCCGGCTAACTTGGCAGAAAGGTCACTAAGCTTATTTTGTATTTTATAATACTGATTATTTAAAGTTTTTTTGCGGTTTTTACCATATATCTGTGAGGTCCTTTTAATACGGTACTTTAAGTTGTCCCACCACACCAAGATATCCTGCTCCATTAACTCTTCTTGTTGTGCATTAGATATAATATTTTTAATTTTGTGAATAAAATCTTCTTCCGACAAAAATGAATTATTAAGTACCCACATACCAGGACCTTTCTCAACATTATCAAGATCTAAATAAAGGGTAACAAAGCTATGATCACTGAAGGATGTGTCATTATAAAAAAGACTAACCCATTAGCCCACTCGGCTATAGTAGCCTTTTATGAAACGGGTGAATATTAGATATTTAAAATTGTAACAGCCGTGACTCACGAGCGTGTATTATTGGCACGAGCGTGGGTTATTGGAAAATAATACATGGTTTTTAACCAATCAAAACTGGCGTTACATAGCAAACATGGTAGAATGTAAAATAACAAATACTGGGACAACTTCCTTTAGGAATCATCCCCCAAATTTGGCAAAACCTCTGACTGGTGATATATTTTTCTTGACTAATATAGAAACAATAACTCGGGTGCTAAGATACAGAAGCGGAAAAATGTTTTGTTATGGACGGTATTATATATTATATGATATTGGAATGCGAGGGATATTTCTCCGCTATAAATCCCGACATAAACGTATCGTTTAAAATTTGAACTGAACAAGGTAAGAGTTTTGGAAATAGACGAATATGACATGGATAACCTACATTGTGATATTACAATCCTATTGGAAAAATGGAAATATAAGTATATGTATTGATAAAGTATTGTGTCTACCATTGAGTTTCATGACTTGATTGATATTCGCAGAAGCAACGAACTTTTAATGTTACCAAAATTCGTATGGTTATGACACAAATTGAAAACTTTTCCCGAAACGGATGGCCTCTTGGAGTGATTTCAGTAGACACGGGTACTCAGACATAAAGGATATATTTACAACAGTGAATGTACTTTAAATATGGCTGCTCCCTTAGTGATGTATTGGAGAAGGTAATGGTGCCGTAACTAATGTGTACAAACTTGTAAAAACCATCAATTTCAATCGCTGTAGCCCCTATTGTCTGTTTTTGCGTTCACAATAGATGTACATTTGTCTTCTCGGTGGCAATTCTGCCAACGGGTAAAAAGGGTCATACATACATCGTATGTGTAACATATGAATATCATAATACAATGTATATGCATCTTAAATGATAGTCCCTTAACAAAAAAAAAAAAAGCAAATGCTGAAGTTAAACAAAGTGTCTAAACAGATGACTGTAATTACATATGTACCACTGTTATCGAGATTTCTACTGTTACTATCGATATTATTGATATATCTATAATTAATTATACTTGTATCTGGAATTTATTCTTTTTCGAGTTTGATCATTTCTAATCAAATATATACACACTTTGTTGTATTCTATGTTTCAGAACGCTGTTTACATTGTTTTGTTTCCTAGACGTTTTATCTCTGTTCAACCATGAGTGGACGGTCATACGTAGACTTTTCTTTTTACTTTTCTTGGCCTTTCCGTGTTTACATCAAATATCTAGCGATTTTAGCTTTTTCCCTAGTGAATTAGATACTGTAATAGCACAGCAGGTATCAACCTAAAGCATCAGTTTAGGCCATTCTTCGCCGGAGATCAGTTTAGCTACGACATATCGTATGTGAAGCTGAAATAAAATATGTCGTGTATGTCATGCCGATATTGTACAGTTAGATTATGTATTGATGTAGAACATATGGAGTTTCTGTTGAACGTTCCATACACTTGCCTGTGGTGGCGTATAGCACATACATCTACCAACAAGAGCAAGATAGATCTTATATCAGATTCACCATTCATCGCTGTAAAAGTTCTAGTCATCGGTACTTGCATGTGATAAAACCCCATTAAATACAACGTAAAGGAAATTAATATTAAGTTAAAATATTTAAGGAAAATGCATTCGCTAAACATTAAGCGGGTATATAAATGAAATGCATCACAACACGATTTTTTTTATCAAGTAATGGATTTCCCCTACAATAGCCTATATATAAAATACTATCTATAAAGGATTGGCATACAGTTGAATCCTGTGATTTAAGTTTGGAAGCGCAAATATAACGAAGAGTACGTGAGAACACAAGGCTGCTCCAATATGATCATTTGATACAATGTCAATGTATGGAAAAAAGTTTGCAAAGGCGCATAATGGGTCTGGTATCCAGTGACGTCGCCCGTGTAATACTTTTTCATGTGTCACTAGTGTAATATACCTGCAGCGTTTTTCATTGGTTGAGCAAGTGACAAGTCTATTGTAAAATGGCAAACGATGTGACGTCGGGAATTATGAATCGCGAAACAATTGTCTGTCTCCGTTGGATTTGACTCCACAAATTTTTTAAGTTTTCTTACTTATTAGATAAATCGTTTCGAACATTTGTTTATGAATCTTGTGTCGCCAAGGCTAACACAGGATAAAAACGTCTAAGATCCTTTATTTAAAATTCACATGAAATTAAAACTCCAATTAAAAGCCTATATTCATTAGTATCGTCCATTTAATATATCGTGGAAATGGAAACGGACGCTAGGTTAATACTGTTTATGTTCGTACTTTTTATTATTAATCTTTAAGCGATTCAACAAATTTTAACATATTTTCACAATGATAGATTGTCGCTTACATATTTACGATATGAGTATAAGAATTGGAAACCGTCATTGTTTATAGCATGAATAGCGCGAAAATAGAATAATAACAATATTAAGATTAAAACCAAAAACCTCGGAGTCATTTTGCCAGCAACTGCTGTTATGTTCTAACGGAAATTAAATTTTGACTGCGAGTTGTTTCATTTATTAGTCACTTTTATTAGTTACATAAGGCAACTACTGTATAAGGATTGGTATATGATTGAAAATTCTATAAATAGAAGTACGTTGAAGAAAAACAAGTACCAGCATTTTGGTAATAATGCTATATTTATTGTCAATCATTACCCATATATCTGGATTTACTTCCCTCATAGGAATCGGTGATAGGATGTCTGCGTCTTTATCGGGTCGTGAGAGTACGTGTTGTTCGGTATACAGCAATATACAAATACATATATATACCATATAGCGGCGAGTATAATGGCCAGATCCTATTGTTATGTGATATCTCCTTCCCCTACCAACACTGTTTACATGTCCCAGTTGGTTCAATATCTAAGGACTTGTTCCAAGTATCGCGAGTTCAGTGGCGGATGTTGACTAGTGACGGGAGATGCAGGTTGATGAATACCATGGAAACATGTTATGGTCGTCATCCTGATCTCATTTTTTAACTTGTTCAATCCCAGATTGTGACATGTGTTCATTTTATTATTAAGCAGAATACGTCGTGGCCACAAAATGGCAGTACTTCAAATGCATTAACGCTAAACCACATAGAAGGTCCAAGGATGTTTGAAATTCAACATAAGGACAGAAAACCGTCCAAAACCCTCTATACTCCTAGCAATCCAATTATTTTATCGCGCAACCCTACATGTATTTACCATGATCTTTCGTATTTACTACACATGTCATAATAAGGCACATCTGAATAATCTTCTGTTAGTGCTCATAGATGTACTCTTAACGGAAATGTAAATATGATAGATTTGTACTGTATAGATAATAGAGGAATCGATTTGTTCTGGACTACTAAGATGGCAAGCAATCATCTGTGATGAACTTATTAGGGTGTTAAAACCAGTTGCGTGGTTTACCATCCATCCCCAAGAGAAACAGAAGAAAATGAATTCCTATGATTTTATTGTGATATTGAAACACGAAAGGTATAATTTTACTGTTTTTGAATTTACAGAAAAAGCACTTAAATTCACACATCCCGTATTATATTGGCAGGCATTTCCATCAGTTTGATATATGAAAGCCGGTAATTAAATGGTATTGTTCTACAGTTCATATATTTATATTTTCTAGTTATATGACACCTACATCACTTACAAAGGATAAATATAGAAAATTATTCATGTTCAGCATTGTATTCTAGCTTTTTTCGGCCTATGATAATTGTAGAGTAGATCATTGGATATAAAGTAAACAACGTACCCATGTCAAACATTTTCCGCGGTCATACGGACGGAATGACATATACAATCCAATCCAACTATAATAACTTCTTTGTATTATAAAAAGGCATCACTGAAGAAGAAATTGCTTTTATACCCTTAATGATTTTTCTTGAAAAAATCAAGAATCTTATATGTAATATAAAACTCTCCGTCATCTCCTAAAATGTACAGCTAATACAATTTTTGTGAATTATCATTATATAAACGGTGTTTTTTGGTTTAAGAATGAAACAACTTTTTGCAGCAGATCTATATTCATAACTCAGTAGATTGTTTATATATCACTAAAGCAAAGACGTTATTTCCTTGGTTGCGCCTTTTATACATTCCTTTCGTTTCGCTTTTAAGTACATTCATCTTTGACTAGTCCTAAAAGATGGAATTTTAAAATGAAATGTTGATATAAAAAAATATATTATATAGCAAATACTTATTTATTTATATTAAAATGTTGTATTTATTTATGCGCTTTTGTTTTTTTCTTTCAAACTATTACAATGTGTATCTTACTTTTATGTACACAATTTGTATACCAGCATATAACATAGTTTCGTCTTTCCAAATACCGTATAGCGGGAAATTTTAGCGGTAATAAAATTTGGCGATTTGGTCATGAAAACTGAAAGTTAAATTTTGGCGGGTTAAAATTTAGCGATTTCCTTCAAATCTAGGGTTTTAATTTGGCGTTGAGCATATGTAACACCTACCGGTAGGGGGAAACCAGCAGTGTTTCACAGGCTGGTTTTGTGGCGGAGTTTGGCAACCCCCACACAGGCTTTTGTTGTAATTGACTACCATTGTCATTTTTAGATGTTTATTTTTGGACGGTTTTTAATTATTGTGTTATGCTATGTTAATTTTGTATTGTTAATTTGTAATATGTTTAGAATTGATATTAAATGTCACCATATGCCATATATGGTGGCCATTTTCAATCTATACATTCTTTGTGTTGTCTGTGACAGGACCGAAGATGCATAAAGGGCAGCTAAGCACTTAGCTTAATTTATGCATCGTGAGGCCTGCACATTTCCAAATTTTCATATTATTTTGCTACAAATTATACACGAGTTATTCCCCTTTATAACTTATATTTCCATACATACTTATCTGCCCCTGTCAAGCAGCTAGGAATTATGGGTAGCAGCTTTCGACGCGCGCCATTAAAAAATTGTCAACAAAGTTTTGTAATTTGAAATATTCTACTAATTTCCTGAGTTCCTTTGGCCTTCACACTTAACCCACCCACTTCCTCCCCTGATTCTTTTATCTTCTTATTTTATGTTTACTATATTGAATGATGTTTCACATGCCTGTTTGCGGCGGAGTTTGGCAACCCCCACACAGGCTTTTGTTGTAATTGACTACCATTGTCATTTTTAGATGTTTATTTTTGGACGGTTTTTAATTATTGTGTTATGCTATGTTAATTTTGTATTGTTAATTTGTAATATGTTTAGAATTGATATTAAATGTCACCATATGCCATATATGGTGGCCATTTTCAATCTATACATTCTTTGTGTTGTCTGTGACAGGACCGAAGATGCATAAAGATAATTATGTTATGTCCATACATCCAATCCATGTTGATTAAGTGTGTTGTGTATTATCGATACTCTGTCTCAAAACCGGAAACTATTACCAAAAAATTTCAGACGAACACATACATGTAGATTTGTCAAATTAGTGTTTATATGAGTATGTGTACAAGCAACAGACAAAGAGAATTTAATCAACCGTAAGATATCGCCATGGTTATCTATTGTATGATGTGTATACGAACAGGAAAGTTAAACAATGGGTCTACAGGTAAAGTGTTAACATCAATTCATTGAATGGTATGGGTAGATAGATGGCTTTGTTTTCACAAAAAAATAATTATGATTTGATATATGTCATACTTGTATTGCTATACATATATCGTGAGTAGTTGTTCACTAGTTATTCGTATTACATGTACCTATCGGCATTTTAGCCGACAGTTGCCAGGCAACAACCAACGTTACGCACCAGTCGTTACTCACTTGAGTTATCAAAGGTAAATGGCGGTCGGAACGGAAACTATTGGCGAAATTGAAATTTTCGCGTCATTTTATTTGGCGGCGTTAAAATTTGACGGGTTAAATTTTGGCGATCTTTATACGGACCCGCCAAATCGCCAAATTAAAGCCCCGCTAAAATCAGAAGAAAATGAATTCCTATGATTTTATTGTGATATTGAAACACGAAAGGTATAATTTTACTGTTTTTGAATTTACAGAAAAAGCACTTAAATTCACACATCCCGTATTATATTGGCAGGCATTTCCATCAGTTTGATATATGAAAGCCGGTAATTAAATGGTATTGTTCTACAGTTCATATATTTATATTTTCTAGTTATATGACACCTACATCACTTACAAAGGATAAATATAGAAAATTATTCATGTTCAGCATTGTATTCTAGCTTTTTTCGGCCTATGATAATTGTAGAGTAGATCATTGGATATAAAGTAAACAACGTACCCATGTCAAACATTTTCCGCGGTCATACGGACGGAATGACATATACAATCCAATCCAACTATAATAACTTCTTTGTATTATAAAAAGGCATCACTGAAGAAGAAATTGCTTTTATACCCTTAATGATTTTTCTTGAAAAAATCAAGAATCTTATATGTAATATAAAACTCTCCGTCATCTCCTAAAATGTACAGCTAATACAATTTTTGTGAATTATCATTATATAAACGGTGTTTTTTGGTTTAAGAATGAAACAACTTTTTGCAGCAGATCTATATTCATAACTCAGTAGATTGTTTATATATCACTAAAGCAAAGACGTTATTTCCTTGGTTGCGCCTTTTATACATTCCTTTCGTTTCGCTTTTAAGTACATTCATCTTTGACTAGTCCTAAAAGATGGAATTTTAAAATGAAATGTTGATATAAAAAAATATATTATATAGCAAATACTTATTTATTTATATTAAAATGTTGTATTTATTTATGCGCTTTTGTTTTTTTCTTTCAAACTATTACAATGTGTATCTTACTTTTATGTACACAATTTGTATACCAGCATATAACATAGTTTCGTCTTTCCAAATACACAGTAGATAACATGACCTTGACCTGTATTCCCATCAATCCTGTGATTGATTTCCATTGTGTTATTTCTGTGACAGATATAATTTGGTGTCACAGTGTGATCCAAGACGACAACTGTGAATTGGTCAATTTGTAGGTTGTGTGAGAATTTCCGAAAGATGAATTACAATCACCTAGAATATATATTCATATCACTTAAGCTAACTGAACTCATTTTATGTGACATAACTTCGCGCTTCCAAGTCACTTTCTTAATGTTGCAATGTCCGTCTTTGGTCATTTTTTATATTGTTATATTTTGATAATATGTAATGTAATTGAAAACGAAAACACATACTAATTATATACATACAATGTACAAAGATTGTGCGAATGGTGTAGAGTTAAACGTGATGAATGAATTCAGAATGAGTCTTTATTGCTCACACTATATTGATTGCACATATTCACAGTTTCGATATTGTAATTATGATTTCAGAATCACGATCTGATAAACAGTCACTTATGAATAATGATAGCCAGTTTATTGCTCTGGAAAATATGGAAAGGACATCGCTTCCTGTCACGAACTAGCGAGACTTGGGATGTGATAAAGTAATATCCGTACCGGAAGTTTGTACCCCGACCGGACGTTAAGCCGGAAATGGACGTAAAAGTAGTAAAACAGTTATCAAACTCGTGTATTATTGATTTGTATAACCACGTAGCGAATTAGTAATGGAATTTTATTTTTGTAGGCACATTGACTGACTTATTAACGACCATATATATACCTAGCAACGATGCATACCTTCCCGTGTTAATGGAAATTCAATTTATTCTTATGAACTTGTGTCAAGAACAGCGAATCGAGATTCAATAAACCATTGTCTGTAGTCGTATGTCCGTGTCAGTAACCACCAGCGCATATGATTAGTTTATTCCTACGTTCACCACGCAATACCAACGATTGATATATTATCTTGTCCATTATTATTATAAACTTATTGACATTTTTTTCAAAATCTAAACAAGAGAAAATGTATATATATAATATATATTTATTTATATTTATATTTATTGATTTATATAAGTATATATGCCTATTATAAAAAAGCAGTATAAACATCAGTTCCCAACTCAACACTAAAACCTCCCACCTCACTCCCCATCCCTAATATCCCACACTAATAGTAAGAGAGGGCAAACTTGGGCTTCCCATGATCACGTAAATTGTGTTGCATACAAATATTGGTGAAATAAATAGTATAGTCTTGAGTGCTTTAAGACACTTTATCATTAACCGTTCACCTCTGCCTTGCGAGCTCGAAACCTATGTTGGGCAGTTCCCTGGTACCAACCGTAGGCCGGTGGTTTACTCCGGATATTCCGGCTTTCCTCCACCTCCTAAACCTGACACGTCCTTAAATGACTCTGGCTGTTAATACGATGTTAAACAAAAACAACCTAAGCTATATATTATTCGTATCATCTGGTAGCATTCTGTTGCCACGTGACCCTAGTCGTAACAAGAGCATTTGACGCTGAACAAACGAATAATAATAGGTAACGTGAATAGATTTGTGTTTGGAAGGAAGGTTCACACCATAACAATTATCAAGAAAGTATTAAACAGGAATGAAACACAAAGCGATTAGATACTAAACGTGTTTTACTGTAATACTACAGTCGAAGGACCATTTCCTCTAACATCGCTATTGTTTCCCAATAATTTTAGTTCACCACGCACATCATAGACTAGACGTTGCTACTTCATCGACACTACAGGATAAAGGTAAAATTGACACGCTGCACATTTCACAACGTAACACGCTTGTGCTTTCAGTACAAGTCAATATTTGTTAATAGTCTAATGTGAGGGCAGATTCAACTGTTATGCTGCATCGATAAAAACACAGTAACATGTTAAAAAAGCTAAAGTTTCAAATCCATGTTTGGTGCTTAGACGAGTTTGGAGTTGGTAGCAGTAATCATTCGGTGACATATAGGTTGGTTGGCAACAGCAGAGCGACCTTCAAACTAGGTAACGTTGCAAATGTATTATGACTAGTCAATTTGAAATGTCACCAGACGTCTGTTGCATACACGTGGTAACAATGACATTATTATCTTGTTGGTATTGTAATATACTATTCAGCGGGATGGAAACTAAAAATATCGGACGATGTGATTTGAGTAAGGTGAATGACGTGACCGCCTGTCGTAAAATCATGTGATAAGTGATACGTCCGTATTAAAATCGTATGAAATCATTGCTCAAATTCGTGCAATGTAATGAGACTTTGGACTTTGGGCTTGTTCATTCGTTTAAGTATTGGTGTATTGCCAATGTGTTCAATATATTATAATTGTATCTGCAACTTGCACCGAAGATGAAACATCACAAACGCCATCCAAAAGCTGACTACATTGCTTTAAATTTGCGACACGACACTCAACCGCCCAGCCGCAAACACTAGCTATTTGTTAGTGCACCAGAGATACCCATATCCACAAATCGTCACATATACACATAGTTCTTGACCTCTTATTTATCAAATGTTCAGTTTTCAAATGGTTTTGGAAAGAGCCTAATCCATGTTACAATAGCCCGTGTTTAATGATATTGGTTTTAATAGGTGTTCATTAAATGTATTTGGATACGAAACCGTATGCGTGCAGTAAAAAGCTTTTCCGCATGATGAAATCCAGTTGCCTTAGGTTAAATGTTGATGAATAAAATGTCCCAGGAAATCGTTTCATTTATTTCAATATGATTTTTATATTGTTGATATTCTTAGTAGATTGTGACTTAACCCTGATTTGACCTAAACTTTAAGCAGTAGTGGGTGGATTTAATCTAGGTTTAGCATGTAATAACCTTGATCCTACAGAAGACTCAAGGCAAATGACATTTCAGAAAACTACCTGAAAAAAAACAGATGAGTCATCTGGCAACATGATCACGAAACTACACGCATTCATTACGTCATTAGCACCTTTCTCACACAGGGGAAGGCAACACTGTTACTTAATATGACCGCCTCCTTCCAACAGGGGCATATAACACTGTTACTAAATATAACCTCTCTCAAACAGAGGTAAACAACACTGGTGCTAGAGGTAAATATAACCATCTATGGAATATCGGTGTGTTACTATGTAGTTAATGCATAATATATCCCGTTGTCCTGTTACAATGGTTCCTTTATGACATATGACGGTCCCTTTAGGTACACATCGAGAAAAATGAAAATTGTACTCAGATGTCTCAATTACATTATCTCGTATATTTCAGTAAACTTAGTACAATACCTTGACAAATTATCTATTTTATACCATTTTGAACACTGTGCTCGGCATTTCCCCTTACACTTGTCATTTAAGCACAGTTTCTTGTTTCTACCTGAATCGACCGCTTTATGGAAACCTATATAAAGCTATATCTTTGCGCTGATGGTGTTTTATTTAATATAGTCCAATACCTTCAACGTCCACAAAAACCAAAATAAAATCGCCAGTGTAAATATGTTGAGACAGTGGTAATTTATACCAGACGAAAAATATCAGAACATATTTTAACATCCAAAATATCCTTAAGATATGTATTAAAACAATTCGTTGGGTTGGGGTGTATATTGTTTATATGTTTTGTCCTCTGTTGTAAATAATACAACTCTTATCTAAATTGTATTGATAGATCGGTAATTGGGTTTGATGGAAGGACTGTCGGTCAGCGGGTAGGCGGGTTCGTTATGTAAGGTAAGTAGATACGTACAAAACACATAAAATAATGACTCCATATATCATATAAGTTATTGAATTTTCGGGTTCGAAGGCAGCATTCATTCATCATTCTATCCTGGAACACTTAAATAAATAAGACTTGCTGGGCTTTATACAGGACCTACACGAATGTTTATCACAACATCTGTTTTAATGTCCAGTACCACGTAAACACGCTAGTTGTACGACTATATCGGCAGATGAACCGGCTTTTTTTACCAATTACGTTCACCGCAGATGGCTCTATATACAAATTATTTATTCGTCAAAATAATCACTAGATCATTTCTTTGCAATGGCATTTACACTAACGGATACCAGGTTTCGAGAATTCGCGCCCACAGGACCGATTCATGTTCCTAATTTGTTATTCCGAGCCCTTCGTTTGTATTTGCTCCAATTTTTATGTTGGGAAAACACGTGAGTTAACAAATTGCAGGGTTCCTTTTGGGGTTTTCACTTCATTTTAATTAAGAATAGCACCATAGACAATGTTGCAAGCAGCGTTATCGTGGTGTCATTTGTGACAGAAAGTGATCCCTTTGTGGAAACTAATCTCGTTCAGAGATGATCTTAAAAGTGTTATATTCTTGGAGTCAGATAATAAACAGGCGATCTAACATTTACGCGGATGTGTTTTGTCGTTTTCTTTTTTCTTTGTTCCTGGAACTTATTAATGTTATCGACTGGCAATCCCCACTGAATTACACTCCAGTATCTGCCCTACCATTCCTAGTATCAAGTAATCATAGCATAACTTCATTTTCTATACATCGCTTGCTTAATCCACTAAGATTATTATCTGGAAATGTTCAAGACAATTCTCACCTTTCAAAACATGATCGTTAATGTCTTTCATTAGCCGGAAGACAGTTCAGTAACCACACATCAAATCCAGTCGGGAATGTGTGTGCATATACCGAACGGATACAACAGTAAAGTTCCAGTGTCGAATAAAAGTCAACTGGCATTTCAATGAACGTGTCGGAATTCGGTTCCATTCAATAAGCATTTCTGGCGATCTAAATAAATATTACATTTGCCAAAAGAAATCAGAGCATGCCAGGATTTTATTTCAGCAATTAACTATTCTCTTTGAAAACAACCAAAAAAGGAGGATTTGCAAGTGAAAGGAATGTAGCCAGGTAATATGAAATCTATCACTTTAATTTCCTCTGGTATGACAGGAATTGCAAATTCTAACAAAGCTACTTCATTTGTTTAATTCGAGATTCAAATCGCATACGTTTGATAAACGATGACGTCATCAGTATATCTATGTCCACATTTCTTTAATTACATTTTCAAAAATCAATTAAAACATTCTTATCATTTCTATTTTTCGATACGGGCTTAGCTAAGGCGACTGGAGTTGTGAATGTATTCAAATTAACGTCTCTCTTATCATGTTCTCTGACAGGGTAACTAATCATTGTTTAATGACTGGAGTATTTGGAGACATAATCAAGTCACAGTACTTCACTAGACTGCATAAACGCACAGTACGTTGAAGCGAACTTGTTTTCGGTAATAAATTTAATTAAAATCATAATATAGCATACACTTTAAAAAAAAATCCCTGAAAGCAAGTAATATTTGCGCCCCGGTCTAGTTGGTGCCATTTATCTTAGCAGCTTAGCAAACAGTACATGTACCACAGCATTACGTATGATTATATATTTTTTACTGTAAGATGTAAAGCGATGAAAAGCGAGCTTTTGGGAAATTGAAACGGACCGTGTGGTTCCCCAAAGTCATTTTGTAAACCTATCGTGCGAATAAAGATGAATGGATATGACTGTTTCGCTGTTAATTGTTTGCCTTTTTGCAGTCTTACCCCGTCGTAACCCGTAGTTCATATGAACAAGTTATCTGCAAAAGAGTCTCAGACTTCCCTGTAGATAGAGTGCACGGCATTCACGATGGTAACACAGCGTGTCACAGTGAGACACATTCGACAGTAAACGTACCATTAGATAACAAGCCGTAGTGATGACTTGTAGGGTCAGAACTTATAGGATGTCTTCCAGTAACGTGTTTATATTAATGTATGAAAGATCAAACATTAGGGGTATCAGTGGACAAAAAACCATTTACTTAAACTAACAATGGCGTTGGATACTCGTAGATTATTCTTGCACTGATGCTATGGACCAAAATGTGTAGAATCATGAATGGAATTTAAACAATTATATAGAGGTTACACAACGAGTGGTTGTTGGATATGGAATTTATTTTAGATGAGTAAGTTACAAAAGACACAAGCTTTAGCGGGTGTCATTGTTACTTTTAAAAAAATAACTTACGTGTGTGAAATAAATTTCATATCCAAAAATCACGAGTCGTGTGACCTGTTTCTACCACAATAATATCGGCTTGAATCAAAGGGAAATGTGGTCAAGTCTTATTTCGCGTATGCAAATAAGATGTACAGATGACGGCCGGGACCCGGTGATGTGACGTCATTCGATTATTCATGACGTCAATATCAATTGCAGCTCGGGTCGAAGTTCGAATTATTGACCAATCAAAAGACCGGAAGGTCATATTCCACTAATAGAGGTTACACAACGAGTGGTTGTTGGATATGGTATTTATTTCACGCGAGTAAGTTATTTTTTTAAGTTACAAGATACATGAGCTTTAACGAGTGTCTTTGGTAACTTTTAAAAATAACTTACGAGTGTGAAATAAATTTCATATCCAAAAATCACGAGTCGTGTGACCTGTTTCTACCACAATGATATCGGGTTCGAATTCTTGACCAATCAAAAGACCGGAAGGTCATATTCCAGTAGTAGTAATAACATACATATATATATATCTAGCCCGAGTTTCCTCTGGCCCCGACACATGTCTGGTGTAGGGCCCCTACACCAGATATGATGTCAGGGCCAGAGGAAACTCGGGCTACTATTTGTACAACAATACACTGTGTTATTCCACTCTCAAGCAATTGTATAAATGTGCAGACTGTTGGATAAATATATGTTATATACCACTAGTGCTATATGACCTTCCGGTCTTTTGATTGGTCAAGAATTCGAACTTTGACCCAAGCTGCAATGTTATTGACGTCATCAATAATCGAATGACGTCACATCACCGGGTACCGACGTCACCGGTACACTTTATTTGCATACGCGAAATTATACTTGGCCACGTGTAAAATAAATTCCATATCAAACAATCACTCGTTGTGTAACCTCTATATATCCAATAGTCGGCACATTTATAAAATGGCTTGAGAGTGGAATAATACAGCGTATTGTGGTAGAAATATATTTATATAATAAATGCACCTAACTGTTTGAATACAGAATGAATTTGGTGACATTGGATCGTTTCAAAAAATACACGAGGATATCACATCAGCTGAAAGACCGTACTTGAAGGCGTAAAACCCCTTAAATGAAACAATAGAGCGAGGATGTCCTGAATCGGTACAACCATTCAAAATAAGAAACTACACGGTATATTGGGCTGTGGTCTAGTTCAGAGAGTTATACTATTACTTGAATCCACAAGAGTTCAAACTTCAAGCGGTTGTGTTACAAAGTACGAGAAACAGTTAACATTAACCAATACTAAAGAAACACAATTCTTTCATGGTATGTTTCTATCATGAAGTGTGTTTGTACTTCATACGGACACAACTAGGCTACGGAGTCCTATTGAGTTGTATGTTGACTTTCCATGGAATCGTTACACTATGCCAAGACTTAGAGCATATGTTAATAGTGTAAATTAACGACACCTTTGTGAAAGGCAAACACCAATTAACAATTACATCGCATGTTATGTGGCTTTCTCTAGAAATACACTTCAATGGAGAGAGAAATGTGTTCTCTCAATTATCGTGACAGATAAGTTCAAAGTGCTTAATAATCCAATACCTCAATAGAACATAATTTGCCATTTTCACGCTAGTTAATGGGCGATTCCATTCATGTGTTCTGTTTATCTATACTAGGTGCTGGGTTCTTTGAGTTCTTTATTGATGCTTTGCTCTCAAAAGACTGACAGACATTCAATACAGCAAAACATTGGAACATACCGGTGAATAGTTTGCACTTTAAACAAACTCTGAATACAATTCATTACATTTTTCATGAAGACGTTAACGTCGGGAGTTTAATTAACGTTATAAAGGGAATTTCTAGGAGACAACAAAATGAAGATGATATAGTGTATGGTTAACATTCTACATTGCATCATAGCATGCATAATGATTGTAAAATCTGTGCCCGATATCTTTAATGTTCAACATTACAAAACGATGGCCTCATCCTGTGCCTCAATGTGTCTAAACAGAATCAAACACCTATGACAAACTGGCTGAACTCAGAGAAAGTTAGAAAGTTCAGCTGAAGAAGTAATCCCACAGGCGTTCGTTCCATTATCTACGCCATAAAGTGTCCTAAAGAGATATGTTTTTTAATAATTGATAGCTCGCATGGCTCTACTCTACTTTTAG
The DNA here is from genome assembly GCF_902652985.1 of Pecten maximus. NCBI lineage: Eukaryota > Metazoa > Mollusca > Bivalvia > Pectinida > Pectinidae > Pecten > Pecten maximus. Next base: position 24,177,246 of record NC_047026.1, read on the forward strand.
AAAAACAGGACAACATTTTAAAGTTACATAACGTTATTTTGATATACTTCTGATGATGATCAGAACCTTTACATTTAGATATCATAGCTATGTATTTATGCATGCTTTTTTCTAGACCCTTCGGACAGAAGACGTAAGCTTTACTGTTATCATTGTTAGGATTAACTAATTTTATTAGGCTCGATCAATGCATATCATCCTCTACATTGTGAATGGTCGTATACAATACTCCTGTCAAATGACCCACCAATACTACACATACTGACAACCACGTGTTCCTACTGTTATCGGTACATGTTCCATTTATATCATTTTAATTTATAGTGTAATATTATACATTGTGTAAGATAACAGGATTTTATATATGTTGTACAATGTATATATTTAAGTCATCTTTCTTTTCAATTCAGAACATTCATTGGAGGTAGTGTCTTTTAAAGGATCGTTCAGTAAATATTTTTGGATATTTGTTGAACATGGTTGTTGGAAATCCATAAAAAATAACTCATATGTAAAAATATGTTGTGAATTGCAGAAAAAAACATGCAGTATAAATGTAACCTTATGTTACAGTACCGATCAATGTCGACACAAAAATATCCAACTACTAACATATAGTTTTACAATTAAAAGAAACCTCAGAAAAAGAGCAAATGCACAGAAAAAACATAATTAGAATTCAAAATCGACGAAACGAGAAGTGAAGGAACAAGATATCCTGAAAAGTTGAGAGTTGTCAGTTTTGTCATCGACAACAACCATCATATAAATTTTGGCTTAAAAACCAAGCAAGAACTTAATTGTAGATTGATCAATTTAAAGATATTGGTAGGCTAATAGGTATTGAATATCCCGAGCTAGAAATGACACCAAAAAATGGAAGATTTTCTGACGAGATCATGGCGGTTACCATAAAAATTCCCCGTAGACTTCTTAAGCGCTTGAATGCATGTTTTTTTTTGTTTTTTTTATTATTATTATTATTTTTTGTCTTTTTTTTTTATCTTTCAAAATCTATAAAAAAAATTCGTAACTTTAGTATAGACAAAGTATCGTTGAATCGGCGAACCAGTCAATATTAAAAGGTGAATGTCTACCAGCCAGTAAGAAGTACGTATTTTATAGAATTTGAATTGTCAAGACCAGAAGTGCGCAGTCTGAATACCAAAGTAAGGCATGCCAAGGGAGACATTAGGGAGAAAGGTTTTTTGGAAATATTCACCGCTAACCAATGTTACAATGAGGCCGCGTGCAGATCTCATACGCTTAACAGGTACCTGAAGGAAATAATCTGTAGTGAAAATCATGATATTGGGAACAAGTAATTCAACAAGAACTGTAAGGAATGTAGGCGCGATAGTAGCATCTGGCATTTGGTTGTAAATGAGATTGCCTTAAAAAAAGGCGATGTAACACGAAAAACATTACAATTTAATCAATACATTGTCGCGAAAGTTTACATTGTCTCGGATCAAGAAAAAACCTCGCATCCTTTGGCGTTTATTGTGTGAACAGACCACATCGCTAGTGAAAAAAAAATATAATAACTAGTCAATGTTCGTTCATATGTAGAATGGATATTGACCAGACATAAACATCACAAAGAATTGAACAGTTTAGTGAGGATAGTCGGAGACACCGCATACATCTGGGCCACCCGTGGTAACCTCACGAGTACACTCGGGACCAATGGGTACCATTAACGGTGCAGTGATAGAGTGTCGTGACACCTTAACCACTTGGCCCCTTGTAAATGTTGTTGCTTAACATCATGTGGTGAGAATGTTGCCTGGTTACATGGTATGCTACCTTTCGTGTCTAAGATCAACCCATGGCATTGCAAAATTCTAAAAAAAATTATCCTTAATTATTTGTATGCCCGTTAACTGTAAAATTGCAATTATATGGAACGTCTGTTTGGGACATTGCTAAAATGAAGTATCCGTTTCCAACTCAGTTATTGAAATGTTGGTTTTAGCGTATAATGGCGAACAGGATTAATTCTGTATTTCGACAGAAAACGTGAGGTGAAAATTATTTCTCGAAGGTAATATTTCTAATGATATAAGTAGCAGCGAGTTGGAGGAAGGGTACGGATCAAAATGGTCTTTCTTGATGTTGTACAGTACATGTACACGCCAAAATATTAAACACCTTAAATTATATTTGATTATACAATGCATACACATTGTGACCAATTCCGCAATTAATTATTAAACATGATGTCGGAATATATATTTCACAATGTTATCAAATGCCTAATGTGTTCAAGAATCTAGAAGTCAGAAATAAATAGGGATAACACGTGTGGCAGTGCCTTTCACACGAAGTAAACTGCTAATGTTGGACTGATAGATCATTCCTAACTCTCTAGAGATGCTTGGGGAAAACTTCTGAATTTCACTCGATCTCAGGCGCAGTCTTATTAAATATTAATGTTATTATCAAGTTAAGTTTTATTGAAGTAAACAAAACTTCAAAATACAATTTCACTATCAATCATATAAGTATTAATAGAAATGTTCATATGTAACACCAGGCCAGCCAGGACGAGAAAAGTATTCGGGTTTTGGGGTAAAGTGTCTAACCCAAGGACACAACCACGAAAGCAAAGATCGGTCCGTCCCTCAGTTTCCCGAGAAACACAAAATTCAGTGGAATCTCTCCAACCGACCATCTCTATTAACTATATAGGAGACCCTCTGTTTAAGCGACCATTTCTATCCCCCAACTTTGTCCTCTGTTGGCGAGATCAGCTACCGTAAATTTTCTTCTGACGATCAAATCAAATTATCATAAATGACAAGAAGTCTCCAAAAATGTCTTCCATTCCCATTTTTCTCTGATAACACCTTGTACGAAACAACTTTACTTTTTTGTGAAAAGGGACGGAAGGATGGGCGAAGGATGGGCGAAGAGACCTTCTTGCAATTGAGAGATTTTTCAGACTTTTTGACGAATAAAAATACGTAATTTTACATGAGTATATAACAATGAGGTATTAAACAGTAAACTAACTGTATTTTCAATAAGCAATTATACGTTGATCTGTTGTAGTAAAGTATAAAAGACGCACATATTAAACCATTAAAAATGAATATGAAATTAATAACATATATATATAAATAAATATATACAACAAAACGTTTTTACAACATAACGATATTTATTGTTGTTTATACCCACTATATATGTCACTGTTCCATGTTCTATGTCTATAATTATGTGATCGTTTGTAATTTACCTGTGTCTTGATAAAGGCGCAGATTGCCTCGAAAATTCGACAATTTACTTGCCTGTACTGTCGATATTTCTACTTGACAATTATATATAAATATATATATAAATATTATTTGTCGAATCATTGATAAAGCTATGCCATACAGATATTTTAGTCATTCTCTAAAAGAGCCATAATACTATGCCGGAAGGGGAGCAACTCGTACATGTCTCAGTTGTTCAAACATAAGTGTTCTTTATACCACACACTTAATTACTGAAACATCTAATGACAAGACAAAATCAGGTAAACTTAAGTACGCATTTTTTTTAAAGGTGTAATAGAACCATAATTAAAAATTCTTACTTGAGCAAGTAGAGGTATTGGCGAACCATGCATGTACATGTACTGTACAAATGTACGTGTTTGCAAAGTAAAACTGACGTGCAAATATAAGACAAAGAGTACATTTTACTCTAGTCAGTATGTTTAGTACTTATTGATCGGACCACCATATCAGGTAGGATAAGTTAAAAGTTGTGCCACATTTCCTCGTAAAATACACAATCAGCCAGATCGTATCTCTGTTCGTGTCTTAGATATGGCCTTTATGGGACCAACCAAGCTATAGGTATAGACGGAAATCGGACTGTTATAGCATTGCCGGTTACGTTTGACCCTAATTTGCTGTGATAGGCTATAAAGATAAAACTTATTCAGCTCCGTACAAGTTATATCCTCCAAAAGGGAGTCCCTGTCCCGTTACACAACTATTTTATATCCACGGTGTTTCTGACTGAATCTGTATCATTCAATTACCTTATCCCTGATCTGGGAACCACCGATAAGACAAAAGTTCAACTATTAAAGCCAATCGAGTTGAGATTGATTTTTGCTTAAAATGTAAAACAAGAAAGTTCAGCTGTCCTATTCAGATAACAAATATCCCTTTGGCTACGTTATCATGACGTCACAAGTTACATATGGTACATTCCGATGATGTGCAATGCATACGGGATTTTTCAAAAATCCTCTATTTTTCCAATTTTTCCCAAACGCATTTCGTGATTTTCCACATTTTTGTCAGGAAACACATAACAAGATTTTTCTTTTTCAGAGTAGACGGGACTAAAACTTGAAAATAAATCGATGGATGAAAATATAATGACAAATACATAGACAAGAAACGTCTAAATGTTTATACAACAATATTTCAAAGCAATTTTAACAAGGAGAAAATATAGCACTTATCTTAGAAAGACACATCTAAAATCAATGGTTATCTTAAATTAGAACTCCTTTTGGATAACCTAGGACTATGGTGTATAGGGATATATATTGAGGTTTGAATTAACTTTTGTTATTTACATTTATCTTCTCCCTAGAAAGATACTTGATGTTTAGGTTGACTCTCATCTGTCAGACGGTTATTAAACACCCAATAGTTCGAGAGAAGAAGAAGACCTTATACCTAGTGTATTAATCCAGGTGAGTCCCAATATCACAATATAGAAGGACGGTACAATGTACATGTATAAAAGAAATAAATAATTAAAATGCAATTTTAATATCATTTATACATGCTAAGGAGTAAATTTAGATATATTTTGAAATATGTAGCATATATTAAAGGCTTAATATAGTCCCTATTAAGGGGTTTCATAATGGAGTGAGGGCGCAGGGTTATGGAGGTGAAAGGTCACGCGCAGAGATTTTACTATATATACCTATTACACGGTAACAGTAGCTACCCAGCCACTGAAACAGACTGCATCACTGTAATGGACACAAGTCAAGGTCAGTTTGTGTTTACATAATTTTAAGGTTGGAATTTATCTACCCGCCTCCTCCCCAGCATCCTCCTTTTGTTATACTATTTTACTTGTTATCAATTTTGAACATTTTATGTCGACTTGATTATGTCAAGGAATTTTCTGGAAATTGTATGTGGTCAATTTTTAAGTGTTTTTTTTTTTTTTTTTATGTAATTTAAGTTGATAGTTGAAAGAGGCGGTTTTGTATCCCCACCTTGGACCAAAGTTCGATTCATATGGTTGATTTTATGAATATCAACTTGTATTGGAAGATTATTTCAATTGTCGTTTAATAAATAAACGGCCAATTTCAATTCAATCGATGGTTTTAGTTGTTTGTCTTCTTTTGTCAACAAGCTTGTCATGTCCGAAGTCATGTATAAATCTTACTTAATAACTTCAAGGCGTTTCTCGAAAAGTAGTGGAATAATTAAGTAAGTTTTGTCTATGATATGGCCTAAAATTTTACCTTCAAATGCATAAAAGCAGTATGATCGGCATAGAAAATTGGTTAAGTTCTCCCGATAAGTAAAACACTTTGCACATTTAGATTTGCATGTTTAATTCAGAATATCGTTTCTACTCTAAAAGTAGTTTTTCACCTGTGCATTCCCGTTGCCATGAGATGCAGCGAAACACCAGAGGAAGGGAAACAACTCTCATATAATTTTGTGCATCGTCGAACATCGATTGATACCCGCAATGTAGTACTATGAACCCATCTTGATATTAGAGAATACGACACGGCCAGGAAATATTGAATCGATTGTCATTAAAAATGACACGAGTAATCTTTGTGCTACCATTTGCTTTTTTGCAAAAACTACCTAATGTTTTCTTTTTTTTCTCTCGATATAACAATCCTTTTAAGAAAGAAATGCATGTTTTTCAAAACCCGATTTTTTTTAAAAATCAGGGTTAAAAAATGCCACAGTCCTCTGTAAATGTTAAGTGGTACCAGAGAGAATATCTTTAGTTGAAAAATCTTTAACTGAGTGAAAGAAACCTATTTTTCGGGGAAATTGAATGAAATCCAACAGGTATTTTTTGTATAACTTTTCTTGAAGTGATACATATTAGATCGTGGAAGAGTAAAAGCTATCTTGCCATGAATTTAAGATAATGAAATACATTACTGTGGTTTCTCTTTTGATCAAATCGAATTAAGTTATCTCCCCTATACAGCTGTATTTCTTGTATCACAGTCCATCATGCCCACTGACTAAATCTAAAGGAAGAGGGTTAGGGTTACCCAAAGGTAGGTCTGACGTTCGATTGGAAATCTTTTTCTCAGGGGATAGAATTTTATGGATATTTTCCCTTTCGTCTATTCACATATACGAATGGTTAGGGACACAAACCGCATAAAATTTAATAACGAGGGTCCCCATTATAGAGTTCCCTCCCCTAGGTACATCTGTCTAGTAGCACACGTAACGTTATATACAGCGGGACGTCGTTGTGTCAGTAATGAGACAGACAATTTGGCAATGCTGCCTTAGGGATAAATATATCGGTCTAATACCAGACAGCTATTTTAGGAATAACGCCACACTGAGAATAACCAAGTGTCAACCAGAGTAAGTATCAAGTCTAACGTATTTCTTCTGGGAATGAGTGTAAAATGTTTGCTTGGTTTAATAAATTCTTCATCAAACTGAAGGAGTAATAAAACACTTTAATTATCAACAATATTTGTAAAGTATACTTATTGAAGAAACTATTTGAAAGAATACTGTAGACATTATTATATTTTGCAGTCATCTTAATTGATTGATTTTTTCCGCTAGAAGCATTTCGCTAAATTATTATTTTCTATTGAAGAAATTGTGGGTGAGCTAATTCATCATTCCGCTCAATATGTTTTACGTGCTGTTGGGTTATGCGCTAATATTTGAGTGCAGCAAAGTAAGTTTACAATAGTGTAATCTTTATTTATAAACTTTTTATTTATCTATTCATTCTTATTTTCATTTTTTTTTCATTATTTATTTTATCGAGTGCAGTAAAGTAAGTTTACAATATTGTAATCTTTATCTATAAACTTTTTATTTATCTATTCATTCTTATTTTCATTTTTTTTCCATTATTTATTTTATATATATATAATGTACAACACACTCATCAAACCAGATTATAGAATACTCATGCCATTTTGAAGTATCCGTGTGATAAACCTTAGAATATGGACTCGATTCTTCAATGAAGATACATATGTGGTGGTGGTGCAAGTTAAAACTGGTGTATCTCACTGCATGCCATATGTCTTTTGTCGTACTTTTTCGTGATCGGGGTGAAGTTTCTCCGACTACACTTACCATTTGTAAGATTGATTAAATGCCTAAATTAAATCTCATTTGTAAAACCAATCATCAATTAAACTTTTTTTTCATGTATAATTTTTTAAAGAGATAAGGTAGCTCTCTGTATTCTGTATCCAATAATACGAAGGAAGACTGTTTTTTGGGTGGTTTTTTGGTACGGGTTGTTTGACCGGATGCTTTTGTTCAAATAAGAATTTCGAAATATTTACCTTGTTGTAGAAACATAATGTTCAATCAATTAAGGACGAGTTATAAATGTATACATATATTTAGTTTGATATTAATCAACATAATTATGTTACAAAGCAGACGTAGAAAACACAGCTAATCAGAGTTGCCTCATTAACATAAGTTTTGCCGTACCTTTTTCATGTTATATATATCAATACATATATTATAACTATCAGAGATTAATAAAAACAATTTTTTTTAAAAAACATTTGACAAAAAACACTTCTGCCAAAGCTGATTCCAGGATAGGACACTAGGTGGGTATTTTTGATACAAGATATATCGGTTGAAGTGTATTACCATTGTGTGTTTAGTTTGTCATCACCTTTCATTTCATCTCCTAATCACTACTGCATTGTAAACGTAATTAAAGGTTGAACTTTATAACCTGTGTTGTCAGTCATTGATCCGTAGTCGGCTATAAAAGTCGAGACAGAACCATAGAGTGGTCCACATAAAATCTTTAACACGAGTAGCGCCCCTTAGTGCGTACGTGGCTCATGGCTGTTGTATCAGTTTAAACTAATTGAAATTCTTTTCCCCTAAAACTGTCAAAATTCAATTTGAAAGTCTGTTTTATAGTCCTAACCATAATAAGCCAGATACGAATCTATCTTTTACTTCAACTACTTCATGCCATGTATACGCGTGGAAATGATGCATTCAGCAGCACATTTGGAAGATGTTTTAATTAAACTCGGTGATAGACAAACATTTGCTGAAACATTTGCTGTCTTTTCATAACATAAACATCACGTTCTGTTTGTAAAGTCAGTTTTGATTGAGTAAAAGAGCTGCATAGTTATTTATCGAAGTTGATAAGTACCAATCACTTGGGACTAATCAATGAACATCAAAATTATGAGAAAAAACTTCGTCCATGGTTTACCCAAGAGTACATATACTTTTTTTTCAATAATAATCAAATAAAACAATTGTAGTTTTATTACAGGAATCCAATTCAAATGTTTGTTTTTGAAATGAAATATTCATGTAAATTGCCCAAACAGCGATCCAATGTAATTTTGCTCACTTTGTATAAATGCAATCTAACAAAAACACAATACAACTGAAGAAAATGGAGAATATTACTGGTCTTGCGTCAACGCTCTCGAGAGCTCCAATCAATGAGCTGACAACATTATGCGACTTAAAAAAAACATCCAAATGTCTGTTTAAAAAAAAGTAGGGACAGATATCACCGATAACTTCTACTCCGTTTTTTTTTAATTTTGTTGCCAAAACAACAATATGTAACGGAAACATTGAGTGTTCCAACGAAGGCTTCTTTCTTGTTATTGAGATGAAAGAGGAACTTAAGCTTTCTGGTAAGCAATTCCACGTGGACAGATGACCCCTGAATTCTAAAGGGTCACACACCGTAAGTCCTCTTATACCGTCATCAGACCAATGGCTTTCTGGCGATCCTGGAGGGAATCAATATGGCCAACATATACCGGACCAGCACGCTAGCCGGACATCTACACCGAGATACCATCTTCATCATGAGTCCATGTCACGCAAGTTAAGTTCATTACCCCTTGCTTTGTGGTCTATGTGATGGCATCAACACACTTCTCCGTGAAAATATACACATCTGTGTATTCTGAAACATCTTAACCGAAACTTGAAAGGAACCCAGGAAATTATCCATGACAGTGTTAGATTTTCGGTAAAATATTCGAATAACGTAAATTATAATAAATTTTCATCGTATTCACGTTTTATTCGTTGGGTTTCCCCTCTTTGTTCACGATAAAATTTCTCAGTGTGGAATTATTTCCGGTGTTATACATGTTGGTAAAATCCGTAGCGATAGCCTTTTTCTTTGCATTTCTTTATAAAACTGTATTTGCATCGGTCTAACACTTAGACGGAGGTGTCGGAACATTGCATTATAATCAGCACTGGAAGGATTTGTACGGACGATGCTTAGCCACCTGTGGGTCATCTAAAGGACCATTTTATAGTCTATTTCACCGAAATGCCATGCCGCATACACGTACCATGATATCTGCCCGTCATCATATACTACGGTAACACCGGGATAGGCCAGTTATGTTTTGTTTTACATCCCGTTTACTGTTAGTAAAGTGTCATCAGAGACGTGGTAAATACAATGAGTTAAGAAAACAGATATAAGATCCCACATAATGGTATACATAGTCGTCCGTTGTATACGGGGGGGGGGGGGGGGGGGGGGGGGGGGGGGGGGGGAATGGCGTCAAGTCACATGCAGCACGGATCGGTTGACGTTCTTCAGCTTCAGCTATTATATTGTTCTTTTAGCCATTCATTTCGTTTGTTTTCTTTCTCACTTATTTCTGTATATATCTTTAGCTATCGAATTAGAAATAGGATAATGTCATTTTGAATGATGTAGTATGTGACATTTGCGATTCATGTAGCATAACTATTGTTTTTTCGTTTAACTGCTCACCATCATGAAGATAGAAAACACTGACCAATCGACAGTAAATAAAACTTGACCTCCATTGATGACGTCATAAGGTTTCAACGTGTTTGAGTAAAGAAGATCTGCTGTAGTGTAAGACTGCCAAAGTGACTCCAAAAATAATAACTGGGGAACTGCGATGATTTGAAATGACGCCAATAGTTTGAATTCGATATCAAACTTGCTTACAGACTAAATCTCGACCTAACCAAATTATGAGTAAGCTCCCTTAGCCCGTTCACTGCAGTTTAGCAGCAACCGAATACCATCTTAGTACTGTGTGTTATAGTTAACTAGGTTTTTGACATCGTTTGATTAAGGCATATTCTCCTTGAATACATAAGCCGTGATAATTCAAAGACATCATCGAGTGTAAATAACATTCGATTCGTAAGGTGAAGTAAGAACGATGTAAGTGTGCCGTACTCATGAGCTTTCGCACGTGCATACTTCGCACAGGTAGTACAAAGGGCGTTTGACAGTACTGAAACACACGTACGGCAGATATACGGCGTATTCAGAAACATTCGAAGCAAATGCGACGCCCGTGCTTTATCCTTACGTCTCTCTTACTTTTAATAGTCAACACTCGTGTGGACGCAGTGGGCATACTGTCGTCTTAACTGTTCTTTACATCCCTGCGTCGACACACTTGCGTCCTTTAAGTTTCTTGGAAATCGTTTAGATTGTTGTGATGTATTATACGAATTCTCTTGTTCTATTCCGTTACGACACGAACCTGCTGCGAATTGTCACGATGCGAAGCGAGGATTCCCATCAAGTTCGCGCCAGTCCTCACATGGCCATCACGATATGGTATCACATCTAGCCGTATTCTGTTGCGATCTCGTACGCTCATTAAGTGAAGTTGAGCTTTCCGACGATTTAATGCAACATTTGGGGGAAGAATATCACGCTGTACACTCTCATCCCGTCCAGATATGTATGTACCGAATGTATGTAATTAATTTATATGTTTTGCTGCTTTCTTGTTATGTAGGTATACACTAATTATCGTAACATTCAAACAAATATATTTACATTTGGTGCTGCGGTCTCCCATAGCCTCAAAATAAATCTGGACTGCATCTTTGAACGGATAGATGCAGTAAAGATCACAAGTTGTGATTGTTACGCCATTTTGATTAACGTCATGGAAATGCTTCGCTAATCGCTATGCGCTACGAAGGAATCAGGAACCATTCTATTTATCTGTCACCCAGATCCAGATTCCATAGATATTGACAATAAATACAATCTAACAGGCGTTTAATTGTTCCATATGAGATATTATTTTACAACGTTTATTACAACACACTTATCCCTATTTAATCTCTTATTAAATTCATGTTGTCCTGTCAGGTATTTTTTCTACTATTATTTGAGTCTAATAACGCCCTAATATTACTCCCGTCCATTGGTGTGGTTGATATGATTACATACGTTTGTGTACGTTTATAGAATCGCTGTAAACCTTAAGGAAACCGTATTACCAGGAATTCGGATTTGCCTCGTTTATATAGGCGTCCGAAACTTCATTAGAATCTTTATTGACAGCACTTTAATGCTGGCTCAAGAAATTACTGAATTAAGACTGTATACAAACTTCTGATTACCACTGTTAGTACGTTAAGGTCATGGCTCAACAGTGTACAGTACAAGTTCCCATTCCATACCTAAGGAAAGCAATCGTTATCTTGTAACGATTGTGTTGTTAAGACTGAATAGTTGTGAAGTACATAGGGCGTAAATCGTTATGACTAGGTCCCATAGAAAATACTCCGAAAATGGAATCGTGAGAAGGATTGAATTTGACCGCCAACAACTTTTTTGAGTAACGACTCGATCTTCCAACAGACTATTGGCATGCTCATGGGAACAAACTGTGCCACTCTGTGGCCGACTTGTTTTTGTTTTCATCCTGTAGAAATTTAACTCATGGACACCACATATTCAATATCAGCCGCTTACTTCGATCTTTCCTTGCAATGTTACCAACAGGAACAGATTACAACTAGGGTACATGAAGAGCACGATGAATAATAAATCTTTTCCGAACCATTAATTTCCCATTTCTAAATAACAACATCCCTGTATTCCTTACCTTATAGTCAAGGTTTTCCCCATTACTATTCGTATCAAAATTACAGTGATACATATCGACTACTGGCAACAACACGAAAGACACAAGGTTTTGAAAGGTATAGGCTGATGGAGACCACGGTAATGTTTTCTGGTAGGCATTATGGTCGCATGGGGAAATATTAAATTTTCCTTAGTAATATGAAGTATAAACCAAGTATACTATCTTAACATTTTTTTACTACCTATGACAAGATATCTCAGGAGAAGCGGGATAGGACTGTGTCCGATAAGTTGACAAATAGAGACCAACATTCCACATTAGTTCTTAACCTCATACATGTACCATGACCATGAACCATCAAATACAGAATGTGGACAACTCCAGCCTCCAGACGAAATATAAAGAAGATCTACCCGGAGTTAAAACATTTATCTACCCGGTAGTATGTCCAAACAAGTGATGGGTTACGATCAATGATAATGGCAGTCAGTCACGCCAGTGTCGTGAGGTGTGGCAGTAAAACATTCTTAAGTAGGAAGGTCATTTTATTGATTGAGATATTAGTCTACAAACATAGATAGACGACGAAGGACATTTAACAAATACACCACCAGACTCTGACACTTGGTTTGTACACAAGAGGCCAATTTAGTTATTTATGCATTCCGGAATGTGTCATTGGAATACGATATAATGCTGGACCTGTCTATCAAGTATTGTAATATTAAAAAAATATCTGTATCTTGCTACTCCGGGTTGTCGAACGCGTGAACCCACACGTGCCGTGAGATACGTCTTGAGCTGCATACACAGACAAGACAGTGATGAACAATATAATTGTTACAAACTTCATTATACCTAGGTAGATAACATTTACGTCTTTCCGTGGTAGAGGTATATATTACAAAGATACATCATACAATGCAATGACAAAATATATGTGAAAACTACTCCCTCAAATATAGGTAATTTATATACAATTTATACAACACATAGTTTGCACTTCACACGGTATAAATTATACACTTCCAAACTATTATTACATAATGCGTTTGATTTTCCTTAACTATACACATAAGCTATATTTTGAATTGTTATTTGACTCAATATATAGATGTACAATAACCAAATTTGTCTGTTTTTCCAAAAAGATTAGTTATAAAACATGTTTAACCGTGAATGCTAGCCATGAACTGTTGCCCGATCACGCGCTGCCTAATTCAACGCGCCTAATTACAAACGTTCAGATGACAATGACTACACTACTTGTCGTCTGTTTGTAAACATCGGTCGACTGTAAACATGGTTTCTAGATTTGAAGACATCAACGATGACGGGCTTTTAAATCCCATAGAGAACAGAGACTCAGCTAATACCAAGAATATCATTAAGGGTTTTGTGAGGATTATGCATGCTTATTGCGAATCAAAAGATGTACGAAGCAGCGACTTTGAGCCAGCGGGCAAATATCAGACTTAAACGAAAAACTGAAGAGGTTTTACGCTGAGTTAAGGACACAAAAACGGAGGCTGTACATTAAGAAATATTCGCTTTCGGTAAGGTAGATGTCCAGTTCAATTCCATAGATCAGTCCATCAAGTCTTTATTCATTATCACTAAAGTTGTAACTTGCTGAAATACTCCTACCTTTACGTTATTAAATTTTGAATTTTAGACTGGTTTTTTGTTGTAATTTATTCACCTCAATGGTCAGATAATAAAACAGTTGTTTCGTGCCTCATCAGTCAACAGTCAAAACAGTTTTTCACCCGGTGTTGGTACTGAGAAGGTGAGTGCCAAACACCTCGTGAAAACAGTTTTGACTGTCGACTGATGAGACATGAAACAACTGTAAACTATTGCACGGCTAAATGACTATTGTTCAGTCACGTGCGAACTATTGAACACCTGTGACGTTCCGAAATTTTGTCCTACCCTTTCGAGTGTCTAAGTCACTTAAATGTCAACACTGCCCACTTCAGTCATGGTGACTTCTAGGCCTACAGTTAAGTCGAAATGGCAGTGATTCTAACTTGGTTTAAGTGATTATGTAATAAAACAAGTATATCATTGGTGTCTGTGCAATAGTCCAGAATATTTTACCCTCGGTACTGGTAATCGCGACCGATGTTCTATTGGACTCGGCCTTCGGCCTCGTACAATAAAATTGGTCGATTACCAGTACCTCGTGTCAAAAATTCTGGAGTATTGCATAGACACCTATGATATATGCGTATACTATTGCACGGCTTAAATGACTATTGCACGGTCACGTGCGAACTGTTGAAGACCTGTGACGCTTTGAAATTCGGTCACGTGCGAAATATTGAACACCTGTGACGTTTCGGAATGTCGTCCTAACCTTTCAAGCGTCTAAGTAACTCATATGTCAACACTTCCGACGACAGTAATAGCGACTTCTACGCTTACAGAAAAGTCTTGATGTCAGTGATTCTAAGTGTGTTGTAGTGATTATGTAATAAAACAAGTATATCATAGGTGTCTGTCCTTCGACCTAGTGCAATAGAACATCGGTCGATTAACAGTACCGAGAGTCAAATATTCTGGACTATTGCACAGATACACGGTATATTTGTGTACTGTACTGTACTTACCGTACCATACCGTACTGCACTGTACTGTACTGTACTGTACTGCTTTACATTATACCGTACTATACTATACTATACTATACTGTATTGTACTGCTCTGTTCTGTACTGTACTGTACTCACTGTACTGTACACACTGTATTATAATGCACTGTACTGTAATGCACTGCACTGTTTTGTGCGCTAAAATATGATTTAATAACAAATATGAAACGAGTTACTAGTATATAAGATTCATTTTTGATAGGGTTTTTTATTTTGAAATCACAAAGAGAACGTTAATTTTGAAAGAAACGATAATTGCCGGGAAAATAAAATTGTATAATCAGGCTGAAGACCATAATGTCAAATCAGAGATTCGAACCTAGGTCGGGTGGCCTCGCTAAAAAGGCGATTGGGACATCCACTTCGCCTGCCGACCAAATGAAATTACACGACGCATAACTTAGAACATTATATAATACGATCGTAGCATGCCACACGTATCAGCATTGCAGTATTAACAACAACACATCGTCTTATCCATGGTCCATTACCACCAATTCCAGATAACTGACTGTCAGTGCGTTGGCGGTAGAGACCCTGATAGCTATTATCAATATTTCAGGCGGTGTCGATAGGATTCTGTAAGGTATCATTGAAGAGGAGCATGAACGCTCTGTAACACTTCCAATATCGCTGATTTAGCATCGCAACAAGACTATCACTTCATTGAAGGTTACGTCGACTTTTTATATGGAATATTTAGAATGTTATTAGGCAGTTCTAATAAACAATGCTAATTAGACCATAGAGCGTTAACGGCTGATCATTGGTGAAACGTAATGCTACATAACAGACATGCCATCTTAATACAAATGGGGATCTCAGAACACGTTATTTCATTTTCGTTTCATATAATTTTTTTTCTTATGCGTTCTTCCACGAACTATGTACATTTTGTAGATAAGAGAGAAACGGGTAGTCCGCATATCACAGTTCTTTTTATTGATCCCAAGGTCAAAAGATCGGAGCCGCAGACGCCATAATAAAGCTTTGTCCTTGAGTAAGACACTTTACTCTTGCTACTCTTTTCCACCTGAACACCTGAGTATGGCAGGGTTTGTTTTGTACATTAGGTATTCGTTCTGTTGCAATAAAGCAATAGCCATTGTAAATACAAACCCGTAAGAAGCAATGGTAACATTACAACTTCCAACACACAATTATCATACAATGTTTTAAACACAGGCGCTAACAGACTCTCTCAACAAACACATCAGCATCCAGAATATTACCCCCAACACCACCTCGCTACCCCAACACACATGTGCAACAATACAATTCAGATGTGCTGGAGGAGATTCCGCACTCTCCTGTTTTCTGTATAAATTTTCCGTTGATTTCTGAGAATATGAAGTTGTTAGGAAATATTAAATGCTTTTTAAACGAAAAACTTTAAACCAAACTTAAGTTTAAATATTGTTCTAAACTTCTACAAAGTAGATTTTCAGGTCAAACTGGCAGTTTCTGACTGTATGCTGGATTTCAACATGATTTGCCCCTATCGTCATTGAAAATTAGCCGCATACTGTCAAAATAGTTGCAGGATGCATTTTACTAACTGTTCGGCTTTCACTGTATTCATCATTTAATTCTATTACAAAACTAGTATATGACCAACATACTAGCTCCGACTAGTGGGAATTCCCCTTAAATCTAATGGTAGGGTATATGCCCGGAGAGGTCGCTAGTTCGAGCGCCAGCGTGGACAGGTACTGTATTTTTCTGATATTTTTCATTAATCCTTCCTATTAAACACGTTTACAAGATATTGTGCAAATATCTCGGCACGCCGTTATAAAAGGCATTGAAATGTACAATGAAAATCTGTTATCTCCCAATTGACTTAACTGTTGACCTGTTGGTGGCCTTTGCCGTACAAACAATTGTGTCCAGAAGTCATGATCGCTTTGGTGATGACGTGATCATTGAATTGGTTGTCCATCACTTCCTTCCAATTGGCCGCCATTGTTGATTGATTAAAGTGTTCCCTTAACATCGATCGATGGTCTTTTTGCTGTTGTAATCAATTATTCCTCACCACCAACACTGGAGATGAGAAACTGTTTAATGTAATAATTTTATCTTGTCAAAACGAAAGCGAAATATAGCGTGATATGTCCGAAATCATTATCAAAGGTGAAAACATGTCAAAATCAACCCACTTACTACCATAATGGTTTTTGTTGCACATTGTGTTATTATGATGTATGTCTTAACACTGTTCCTAAAGATTAATTGTTTTGTAATTGTATTATGGACTGATGGTGACCTTTATCATTTATAGCATGGCAAAACTAATCGTACCTATGTGTTTAAGTAGACACCTTGTTGAATTTAAAATATCTGAAGTGATATTCGTGAGGTTTTGTTCTCAGTCTCATCACAGTAGCTCTTATGAAATGATATTTGTTTTGCTATTTTAATGACTCAAATTGCACAATTGTCTTTAAATCGTAGATATTTTGATTGGTGTAACATGCTATTGTTTGAAACATTCTTAACAAACAAATTACACGTAGCGATGTACGGTCTGTCTTTGAAAATACATATGATAAACTAAATATAGTCAATTGGAAGTATCTAAAAAGTTGTAGTTAATACATAACACCTTTAAATAGGAAACCAGTCACGAATACAACACTTTGCCAGGCAGCTGTTTTGTGCTTCTATGAATCGTCAGTGATGCTAGGGACCAAAAATGGTAGAAATTCTGAAAGGGAATTATCAAGAACATATCTGAAGATATAGAAGGAGATGGATTTTTTTATCCATAATCTATGTAATTTCGTATACATTTAAACAGATCATGATAAACGTGTCTATAGTGTGGGAACGGTGCCAATTCTGAAGGAATTCTAAAACGACATCAAGGGTAATAGCAAACCTGGAGGACCTACAGTCTATCTGTATATATAACTTACCATACATAAATCTTAACTGATTGTACACGACTAAACAACACTTTTAAGTAGTAATGTTGTAAAGCAATAATAGATAGAAATGCATCATACAGATGTTTTGTCCTCCTAGAACTCGTCTTCGTTGGCAGCGGCCTAATTTGAGGAAATTCGCAAGGGAAGTTCAAAAACAAGATGGTGTCCAATCGCCAGTAACCGCTTATAAAGCTTCTTTCCATCAAATGTCGGATTCCAAGGAAACTGGCCTTTTTGAAACACATCATTCATTCAGTTCATCCTTTATAACATATTTCAAAACAGTTTGAGAGTTATACATTATATCCAAAATTAATTAAACTTCATTTCATACAACTGCATCGATAGGACTCGTAAATGTCAGTGCAGATTAAAGCCGCCGACAAAAAAAGATATGAAAATAGGTCGAGAGAAATGTTGAAATATGGCTAGGTAAAGGTGGGACAAGCGACCGATAATGCAATAAATGTTATAATTTCATATAATTTAATTTCACTATTAAAACGAATTTATTATGCCAAGCAGGTCCGCTGCAGCTACGGCACTGCAGATGTGACACTTCTTTTCAGCAAAGGCAACGCATGCATGCTTTTTGAAATCTAATTGTAAGGGATCCTAAAGATGTGTGAACATACAACGCAAAGTTTTAATACTCATCACCTTTTCTTCTTCCCGTAACATGAAGCTGAAAATTGTCATTTGGTGTTAACCATGTTCTATCTGATTTAAGAAATTGAAAATTATAGTCGTTTATTTGGACAGAAGCCAAATCAATGAGCTTGCACTAAAGACATATTTGCAATTGAGTCCCGCACGCAGAACAGAAACACATGTCGAGTCGTGCTGGTTCATAGATCAATGAGTTCATACAAATGCCATTATGACTTGATGAAGTGCAAATCGATCACTACATATCCTTAGTCAGTTACGTTGTACATGTATATATACACTAGCATTGCCGAGAGATGTTACCGGTGAGGATGAAACAAGCTACCCTCCGTTCATTCATCATTCTTTGTGGACCATCCATATCATCCCACTCAAAGTGTTTGAGAAGCAAGAATGCCAGTAAAACATACCCAAGAGACTTGGTATCATATCACGCAATCAATGGTTTAATTTGCTACAATAACGACACAGAAACGTTACATTGTTCCTTTGTGGATTATGTTTTATCTTTAAAGAGCTATTCTAATCGTAATAAAATTAATGCCTCATTTTCATTCAGCAAGCCATGGTTAAGTATTCTTTTCTAGTCATAAACGGCTTCTAAATCGGTAATGTTCAATTTAACATTCATCACATTGCATAATATAATTTAAAGACGTCATGTAGTATACGTTTAAAATCAATAGCGAAGAAGGCGAACCAGTAGATCAGAAAAGCAGATTAGTCGTTACTGCCTACAGTCAACATTGGAAATAATGATTTGTAGGGCAGCATTGGCAATGAACGTAAGAACTTGAAAATATAGGTACTATTCGAGAAAAAGTTCTTATCTTATAGCCCGTGCGAATAGTATACGTTATATTTAATTTATTATTAATTATAATAATTGCTAATTGACATTGGAGAAAATCTTCGTTGTCGAACAGGTAGCCCCGAGCCATTTTTATACGGAAGTGATATCGAACCCCTGTTGTTTTAGGAAAGGCAAAAGCGCTTTCCGCCACACGGCTACTCAATATAGGTCATCTATATCGATTTATCATTACATGTTTTAATTGATTCTCATTCCGAAAATGTTGATATTCCATTTATGAGCGTCTCTGTCTTTCCACATATTACATAGTTACTAACATGATTATATATAGGAGACCGTGGACGTAATTGGAATCCATATAGTGCTGATAAAGTTTATTATATCGTTCAATACATTTATACTGACATGAAATCGATCGTAATAGGATAGCAAAACAAATAAACGTATTATTTAACCTACATTTGCGTAACTGCTATTCTGCTGTCGTATCTGTAACGGTATTGATAAGATGTAACAATGATCCAATATAAATCTCTTGGACAATAACTGCTTGTGCACGACCATGATATTTGGAGTAATGATATCTCCTGTCAGTAATATAATTTTCTATACAATACTGCCAATTATCTAGACTCTATTACTTTCTTCATCTTTTAACGGTATTATAATGTCCTATACCGAAGATATTTCATATTTCTGTTATTATATTTGTACACTGTATACATGTATATGTATATATGGGGCAAAGAAGTAATTCTAACAGTGCGGACATGAAAAATGTCAAGTTGTCGAGGCAATCCGCCCCTTTATCAAGACAAAAAGAAATCAAATATAAACACATGATATATAAACAGTATTAGAAAATATAATAAGATACGGTAAGAGTTTTTTTTTTTTTTTTTTTTGAGGTAGTGGAAATAATAACAACCATGAACCCTTCGGCTTGCGTGGGCCGAAGGCGGTGGCTAGCGTGACATGTACAAAGCCATGTTCTATGATGGAACGCTATGTGACCAACGGCCAAGACATGCCAAAGTGTTAAAATGAAATGAAAGTTTTGTCCCAAAATGATTGTATATGGACACAGCGTATAGGAACAGGTGGCAAAGTTATATAAAAAAAAGTTTTATCAGGACTGTGCAAACCGAAATTTACCATTACCGAAATGTCACTATGGGATACACTACAGACTGTTGGGGACTCGAGAAAAACGTCGACGACGAGAGGCGACTAAATTTGAGTATTGGTGCAGCAGTGTAATGTAAAGATACTGTCGACGACGGGAGACACCCCAAATTGAGTATCGGTGCAGCAGTGTATTGTCGCCAGCGGGAGGCGACCACATTGATTATCGAATAGAAGCAATGCAATGTGGGATATATGAGAAATGCTGTTTGGGATGTCCAAAAAACAATAGCTCAAGAATTAAGAAAATATTTACAAATTGAATTATTAATAAGATGAATTGTCAGATACCAGCATAGGGTCAAGTAGAGAACAAGTATGTATTTATATATATATATATATATACATGTACATATATATATATATATGAATAAATGTTTATTATCAATCAAACAATAATCAATGTATATAGATATATTAATAGTCATATTTAGTATCATGTTACACACAATAATTTGTATAAAGTTGAAATGTTCAGTTTCTGTCGAGAACATTTTTTCATGCAGAGGCAATATACTTAATTATTACAAATTGATTCATCTGAAATATGACAGTATGATACTAATTAATGATTAACTGCATAATCCTCACATATATGGTTGAACGCCTTTGCGTGTGCCATCTAAAGCAATTTTCTCAAAATTACGAAGAACTGCTGACTGACAGCAGGAAATACATATTCCTTGTTATTGACTTGTTAGTGTTTATATAATCTCACGAGATCCTGTGAATGAATCAAGTGTTATGTAAATATTTGTGACAACATTACAATTCTGTTAAGAGTTAGCGATCTGATAAATACGAAGGGTGGCGCAATGCACCAAACAGTACCGCTACCTGACTCTCTATGTTAAGGTTAGGTAAGTACATAATGTATTTCGACAATCGTAACACACCACACAACAGAGACACCGTTGGCCGACATTGAACATCTAAAGCATTCAAATGATTATGACGAAGCGTCTTTCTGATCGTGATTGCCGCTAAACAACATGGCTGCCTAGGCTAAGGTCGGTTAGATTATATATCAAACACATTTCTTCTTTTTTAGTACTTAAATGTAACATATATGATTGTTTTGGACTATTCAGGTAACAACAGAATTGTTAGTTGCCCCATGCCTTTAATATAATCAAAATATTGTCCCTAGGTGTGACACAACAGTTACATGTACTACATGTATGTAATATTGCATGTTCTATTGACATGTAAAGATAAAAAATACAATTCCCCAGCTTTCGGTCTTATTGGTATCTAGATTACGTCATGTAGTAATAACAACGAGAGAATAATCAGACGATAATGATTTAGATGACGCGAGAAGAATTCCAACCCGGCTCTAAATGGTTCTACAGAAGTACTCATCTATAATTGATTAAACTAAGAAATGCTGAATATCGTATGATAATTCCCACTGGCCATCAAGTAATACGCTTCATTGGATCAATGCTGGATATACAATGTAGCTATTTCAACATTTTTGATTTCTTCCCAAACGACGAACTATATAACATGTGATAGTTTTTTAATTCTGAGATGTACATTTACATGACAAAAAATGAAAAACATAACTGAGACATAACAAACTTAGAAATGATATAGAAAAATAAGTGTTTGTTTTAATTAAATGAAAGAAATCGACAAAGTAATTTGAATTGATGTTGTTTTGTATCTTAATTACAATCGTATACAAAGGTTGTGTCAAGAGACTACCGGGCCACTAAAGACCTACTTTCAGACACGGAAGTAATCACAGGATTTCAGTGAAGAGAATCTAAGTGTTGAAAATAAGTACATAAAACACATATTATGACAGTGAGAGCAACTCAATTATTTCGCCACGGGCCCTAACATATCAGAAGAGAAATACAGTACAGTATATTCGTTTTCATGCTACACGCCCATACACCATCTGCTTTTATGTTTTATGAAGGAGGGAGGGGTGAAATCAACAACGAGTTTAAGATACATAAATAAAGTCAATTTAAGGTAACCGAACACGAGCTTGGCAGGTGTAGGAATTTCTGATAAGATGTACATATGTGCTCTTAAAAATCATAAAAAATCATTAAATTTAGTGACAGGCTCCCTGCAATTTGTAGATAACAAATATTGTCTGAAACATTCCTTAAATATTTGTAGCATTCATGGTGTATCATATTTTTGAAAGTTTTTATTTTCAAACTCTTCCTGTGTTGCATAAAACAGCTTACGAAGCTTCCCCACGGATATGCATAAACATCAATACAGCCTGAAATCCTCAAAGGGAAAATTAATCTTATACATTATCACAATTCTGACAAGAACAAGTATAATAACCCTTGTTGTTCCATGTTACTTGTTTTATTTTTTTAATTTATTTATCCTTTTATTTATTTGTTTTATTATTATTATTTTTTTTTTCATTTTTCTCATCATTCACACATTAGTTTTACAATATAAATTCAATAATGATTAGAAAACAAGCTTAAATTAAGCTTAGCATATAAATGGTATTGGCTACACAAATAGTAATATTTGTAACTCTCTGACAAACATGTTGTAGCAGTTATTGTGTTTACACCTAAGAGCAATTTATTCTAAATGTCTAACTCTTAAGAAAAAAATTGTTGTAACACATACATGACGTTTACGTACTAAAATACACCTCACAAATTACCTATTGGAGTTGATGACCCTCCCAACTGACAGTTATATGACATATGTTCATGCTAAGCTGTTCAGACACGTAGTAACACCAATACTAAGAGCCGGGACCGGATTCATCTGCCTTAACATATACAGGATCAATATAGGCTGCCGTGTGGTTAGCGATACCGGGATATACGATTTGACAGAGAATGCTGATCCCACTGCACCGTAATTAGCGTATTTAAAACACGCGTACATAAATATTCAACTCACATATTGACGGATCTGTATAACGTCATCGAGATAATTATTTAAACAAAATGTCTCAAAAGTCGAATATTTCATGAAGATTGGCGATATCATAATATCGACATAGCATGAGACGATCGATTACTTTTTTCTTGAAATGTATTTTGGCAATAACAAGACATTATCAATTGTTTTGGGCATGTATAATTCTGCTTAGATCTACAGAGCTTATGGGGCTATCAAAGACCACTGTGAAGTGCAGTCTCACTGGACTGCCATATCCGCCACCTAATCCGCCTTGGTCTTATCATTGTATTATTGTAAGAACATTTCTTGATGGTGTTTCATTCCAATTTGTTCCGCTTTGATTTTTTTACCTTTGCGTAGAGAATAATAATCGTGTACTTGCATGTATTAACATTTATGTAGATATATTGGAATGGTAATGTCCTAATACACTACCTGGATAGCCTTGTTATCAGTATGTGCATGTAGTGTGGAAATAGCCGTTGTGAAATAGCCGTGGGGAAATAGCCGTGGGAAATGGCCGTGGAAAGGATAACTGACATCTGAAGGGACCGTTAATCAACTTTGACGTAAAACTAGGTATCATTGCAATACAGAGAAGAAGCAGGAACACCCACCTGGCTCTACAGTAATCAACTTACGCCTTATCTGTTTACCATAGCCTTACAATTCGTTAAGTTTGCAATTAATCTCATGCGACCAGTATCAGTTACATCAAATACACATGAAGTAATAATAATTTCAAATATGAGAGCATCATAATCATTAAATACACTTGTTACATTGCAACGTATATCACATTTTAAAATTGTCTTGCATTGTACCTGAATTGCGTGTTGATTGTTCATGCTAGATCAGCGAAGAAAAATAAATGACTCACAATACCACTTGTCTGCCGACAGCAAAAACTGTGACATCATACAACAACAATGGCCACCACGGATGTAACCGGATTTAATACACCTCAGACAAAATATATTCACGCTATTAGTCGCATGTACTTCCTCCAATAATAGTTATGGTATCATGCTTGAAGATAGCCACATGCGTCTGTGTTTATTGTTTGGAGGGAACACAACACTTCACTTGGTGTTGAGAAATCCCTTAAGGGGTTTCATGTCATTTTACTTTAGCGTGATGCTACTGTGTTTTCCGAACGTTTGAAAACCGGCCTAAGGAAGAGGTTTTATGTAGCTTTCTTCTCATCATGTCCTTACAGTCCGTCATCACGTTTATCAAAGTTATGATGCAATCTCGCTCTGTTAGTGACCGTCACTATCTACATAAAAGTTGTGTGTTTTTCCAGGACGGAAAGCGCAACAATTGTACATGAATATGATTATTTATAGATATCAATTATGTGTTATAAATACTTGGATTTTTCCTTATTATCGCATATCATACTTGCTTTATACTTCATAATTTCGTATTATATACATTAAAGGCAAAATGGAACACTCACATACACCCGCACAAAAGCAAAAGTTGAAAATAAGGGAAATCATTGAAATTACTTTAATTTCGTAACAAAAACGATGCATATAAAAGGATTTAATCAATAGTGATTGTTAACAAAATCTATTCAAAGAATAATATCTCGACGTCGGGACACGCTAATGTAATATATTCAATAAATAATCAAGTCCTATCATGTTCTGTAGTAGTGCGAGTACTTAGCCATGAGCACGTTAGCAGGCGAGTTGGATATCAAACAAGAATATGTAACAACTACACGCAGTTTGTACAAGTATCTTATTTGTAGAATGTTAAAATTCATGTTAGTAATAAAACGGTAATAAACCATTACCAAATGGCTTCTAACTTGATACAAATGTATTACCCAACGGTCCCCAGTCTGCATACTGTGCAGCCGGCCACAAACTGGTCCTGACTAAAGATTGAACATCTAATTGATAACACACATCTCGTGGCTTACTTTAGTCGATAACCATTTGATTACAGAAATCAATAGGAATGGCGCGAAACTCTCCAGAAAGATTTAAATATGACATCGGAATAGCAATTCGGAATCTCCTACACGCCAAAATGATGTTTGCATGACTTCAATAACTCTCTTAATACAACAAGGGACAAGGCACGGCAATTGGGTTATCTAGTGCGACGCCCTAGCATGGAACGTGGAACTAATTGAAAGCATCTTCAGAGTAAAAATTTGATTTAGCGGCAGTTAATGCTTTTTGGTATGTGTGTGTGTGTAAAGCTATTACATCAGTTTGACGTCCCTAACTGAGACAATTTAGGACGGTAAATATCATCACACCTTTATTCTGACCCTTGGGGAGTTAGGTCTTTTTAAAAACCTGTTCAGGATTCTGACACAGAAATATCTGATGAATTAGTCTTTGGAAGAACATATTTCGAACATGTTACATGTATAGACTATCACTCGGGTTGATATATCCTTTCCTCTCACCCTGGACAGGGATATCCGCAGTTTTACCGGAGTGAGATTTTCCTTTCTTTCACCCTGGGCATGGATATCCGCAGTTTTACCGGGTGGGATTTTCTTTTCTCTCACCCTGGACAGGGATATCTGCAGTTTTACCAGGGTGAGATTGTCTTATCTCACCTAGGGAAAAGACAAGCTACACGTGCTCTTTGAACGTGCTCTTGTTCTCGATAGGGTGACGTCACTATGACCTGACCCGGAACATTTGAATGCTAAATATCAATATTATTTACAAAAGAAATTAAAATAAGTATCAATTATCAGAGTTAACTGAGTGTTTGGTGTTCTTTTTGACAAGCTAAATCGGAACTATATTTTGTATGAAATCAACATCGTAAGGTGCAAAGCGTCTGCTGCAGCCTTATCACAACAGACATCCGCCTTCCACGTGTTGTTTACATAACGTTTGGATTTGGTCCACATTTCGATTGGAAAACAGGGTAAGAGAAAAAAAATCATACACACCTTTTTGGGATGACATAGGGGGATCTCAACGCTCGGAGAGAGATTGTTAAGTTCCCAAACAATCGGTAAGCCTCGTGTTTGGAAATTTAACAATCTCCCTCCTCGGGTTGAGATCCCCCTATCTCACCCCAAAAGGGGTAAAATATTCTATTATTCTCACATACTTCACAGGGTTATCCGGCGGCTGCTAGGGAAAAGATTAATAGAATCTTTCCCTACCTTGAGGGTGTGGCAGAGAAATCTCTGAGATTTCTTTGTTACACCCTCAAGGTAGGGAATGATTATATTTCTCCCACCTCTTTTCTTTATGTGTTTTCCCATCGGCGATCTCCGTCTGTTTGTAAACAAGTACACATGCATGTCAAAAAAACCGCGGGAAATATGCACACATTTCCATTCATCCATTTCACGCGGGGTGACGTCACTCACTCATTACTGTCCGACTCGGAGTAAATCACATGAGGTCGCTTTGAAATCGACTTTGGGTTGTCATTATGGCTGTGGAAATATATGTTAAATGTTCCCCCACTGATTGTGGATCCATAAAACACCGATCTTGTGACATCGGACGGAGTTGGGCACAAGGAAATGCTGTTGTGCGATCTTTTTACTTGTGACAGTTGAACAATTTTGTCGCGATCGGTGCAGGTAGGTGCACTTGTGCTCTCAGTTTCAGTTGTAGGCCTACAGTTGGGGGATTCATTTGTATTTGAAAGAATGGCAGGCATTTTTTGTTTTTGGAAACTGTTCAGTTGTCTGTAGTTGTTTAGAGACTGGGAATTTTTGTATTATTGTGTACACAATTTGTTTGTTGACGTAGCAGACGACGTAATGTAAACAAAAAAAGTAGTTCCGGTAGTACTTCCGGTGAAGAAAGTGAGCGCGTGCAATCTGTCACACCCAAGGGTATGACAGATTGCACGCGCTAAAAAAGACAGAGAAATCTTGTACACTCAAAACGGGAGACAAATCAGTGAAAGGTGGGAGAAAACTCGATCTCACACAGGGGTAAAGACAACCGGCACGTGCTATATGACGCTGCGCACAATAAGCCAGCGTCATCATTTTACGTTGAGTAATCATGTCGTAAATGATGACGTCATCAACTTTGACGCACAATCCAAGAAACATTGAAGATGGCGCTATGAAAAACTTTCATAAAATCTTGGACAGGGACAGGGATATCAGCAGTTTTACCGAGGAGATTTTCTTATCTCAGCCTATGGAAAAGACAAGCTACACGTGCTCTTTGAACGTGCTCAACAATGGTTCTTCGTCACGTCAACAGTACAATGACGTCGTGTCGACAATTCAATCACGCCACATCAACATTTCTTTGCATTGATATAACGTCAATATCAGATAAATAAGAGGGTGAATAGGGTAAGAGAAAAGTAATCATTCACCCCCATGGAAGTGAGACAGGGGAATCTCAACCCTCGGGGTAAGCCTTGTGTTTGGCAACTTAAGAATCTTCCCCTCGGGTTGAGGTTCCCCTGTCTCATCCACCAAGAAAGGGGTGGTTAGACACAGATTATATTCATCCTTTTATTCTTAGCCGGTGTCACAATTCACAATAAATTAAATGGGGCATACATAGATACAGCAAAAATCGGCTTATTTTAACCAGCAAGCTCGAAAGAATGTCCAAAAGACAGAAAAGCAAAGTTTGACAGCGCCTCAGCTATCTATGCCTTCTAGATAATGATATGTTTGACTGTATATACAGTTTATCTCCTGGGAAGAATCAATGAGATTTATACGTGTAACATAGACAGTCGGGCAATCCCGGAACATGCCTGTCAACATACGACAATACTGTGTTTCACCAGACAGCGGTTTACAGACATCCCCTTATATGTGAATGCAATCTTTGTTCGTTTTTGGATAAACGCATCAATCGAATTAAAATCGAACAAAGATCTAAATGCGTTATATATTAACGGAACGAGGTTTATTTATTCTAGGAATGTAACTTGTACATGCCAATGAAAGAATGGCTTATACTCAGTATATATGAACTATATCAATCGAAAATATTTGTGTTATATAGAGGTTTTCAAACGATTGGAGATTGTTTATCATTTTTATCCAACTCGAGTTAGTTAATTTTCTAATTTTGAAAAGACACGAGCTTTAGCGAGAGTTCGATAAAAATGATAAACAATCGTCACGAGTAGGGGAACTTGTTTTTCCCATAACTTCTTTTCTTACAAATGTAAGCTTGTCAAATTCAAATTATTCAAACGTGGAAACTAAAATCCGTGAACCAAATCACTACGCGACAAAATATAGGTCGTTATGAACGAAAGCTTATCATCCTATTTAAGATGCACGACTCATATCTCCGGTACTTTATTTGTAAATGATATACTTTTACAGAACGAGATATTAGTTTGGCAATCCTTGTGTCTGTGTGATTTATTGATAGGTAACTTGTTTAAATGACTCCGCTCAAATAAATATCGACACAGCTGAATATTACGCTAATCATTGTCAGATTCAATTATCGGTCCTTTCCTGGAATTTCGTGGGTATGCTATCTATTACTAGTTTTTGTGATGTTAAAAGTTCATTCTGGAAACCAGAACTTTTATCATCGGTACAGATACAGAAACAGAACCCTTGTCGTCGGTACAGATACAGAAACAGAACCCTTGTCGTCGGTACAAACACAAAAACAGAACCCTTGTCATCGGTACAAATACAAAAACAGAACCCTTGTCGTCGGTACAAATACAAAAACAGAACCCTTGTCGTCGGTACAGATACAGAAACAGAACCCTTGTCGCCGGTACAGATACAAAAACAGAACCCTTGTCGTCGGTACAGATACAGAAACGGAACCCTTGTCGTCGGTACAGATACAGAAACGGAACCCTTGTCGTCGGTACAAATACAGAAACAGAACCCTTGTCGTCGGTACAAATACAAAAACAGAACCCTTGTCGTCGGTACAGATACAGAAACAGAACCCTTGTCGTCGGTACAGATACAGAAACAGAACCCTTGTCGTCGGTACAGATACAGAAACGGAAACCTTGTCGTCGGTACAGATACAAAACCAGAACCCTTGTCGTCGGTACAGATACAAAAACAGAACCCTTGTCATCGGTACAAATACAAAAACGGAACCCTTGTCGTCGGTACAGATACAGAAACAGAACCCTTGTCGTCGGTACAGATACAAAAACAGAAACCTTGTCGTCGGTACAGATACAAAACCAGAACCCTTGTCGTCGGTACAGATACAAAAACAGAACCCTTGTCGTCGGTACAGATACAGAAACGGAACACTTGTCGTCGGTACAGATACAGAAACGGAACCCTTGTCGTCGGTACAGATACAGAAACAGAACTCTTGTCGTCGGTACAGATACAGAAACAGAACCCTTGTCGTCGGTACAGATACAAAAACAGAACCCTTGTCGTCGGTACAAATACAAAACATAACCCTTGTCGTCGGTACAAATACAGAAACAGAACCCCTGTCGTCGGTACAAATACAAAAACAGAACCCTTGTCGTTGGTACAGATACAGAAACAGAAACCTTGTCGTCGGTACAGATACAGAAACAGAACCCTTGTCGTCGGTACAAATACAGAAACAGAACCCTTGTCGTCGGTACAGATACAGAAACAGAACCCTTGTCGTCGGTACAGATACAGAAACGGAACCCTTGTCGTCGGTACAGATACAGAAACGGAACCCTTGTCGTCGGTACAGATACAGAAACAGAACTCTTGTCGTCGGTACAGATACAGAAACAGAACCCTTGTCGTCGGTAAAGGTACAGAAAGAGAAGTCACAACGTCAGCACAAGTTGAGTTGATTAAGAGGCGGGAGGTGAGATAAAAAAAAAAGAGGTCTAAATAAAAAGTCTACACCAGGTGTTCTCAAAAGATCCTTCCTGAATCATGAGATATACATATAATCACATTGAAAAAATTGATAATTATATCTAATTCATATATTAAGCGTTATCATTTAAAATATATATCTGTAGAATCCAGCGTAAAGTTATTTGTTCATCTATTGCCATTTTTTACTTTCCCCCTCCAGAGAAAACGGACGATATCTCTTATCAAATATATGCCATAACAATAGAATAATTGAATACATTCCATCCAATTTATATTTCGGCATTTCATTGGTAATGTTTTACAAGGAGATTTAACATTTTATGAATACAAGCGACACGTGTATACATCAAAGGTTTTTTGTGTATTGATTTCCATTAAGGTCTCCAATACAGGTTTATTCGGAAGAACACGCTCCTAGGGGTTGTTACTCAGATCGATAAGGTGATCCTGATGTCTGTGAGACCTAGCACGAGACATTGTTGTAGTGTTAACGTTACTCAAGGGAGTCGAGGACAGTTAGGTAATCCTCGCTGTTCTAACTTCTGTACAAGCCAGTTACCCACAAAAACATTTGACGTCAGAAACACTGTATTATGCAACATCCTCTATGACGTCAAAATCCAGACTGAACATCAATAATGCACCAAGAGTTTACGATTTTTCGGAGTTCGTAGTCCTCTGTGACATCCTAGTCCTTATCAGGTAGTTACTTTGCGCAGTATGTTAATGGTCTAATAAAGTATGACGTCATAACCCGCGAATTTCCGTCAGAATATTACACAGTGGCTCTATACACGGTATTCAAAGCCAACAAATGTATCAGGGTACATTATACACAACCTGCCGTGATATTAATCTCCGTATCGTGGTAAATTATACACGACTGGTCGTGATATTAAAGACCGTACCAGGGTACATTATACACGACCTGCCGTGATATTAATCTCCGTATTAGGGTACATTATACACGACCTGTCATGATACAATGTATTAATCTCTGTATCAGGGTACATTATACACAACCTGTCGTGATATTAATGTTTGTATCATGGTACATTATACACGACCTGTCGTGATATTAATCTTTGTATCATGGTACATTATACACGACCTGTCTTGATATTAATCTCTGTATCAGGGTACATTATACACGACCTGTCATGGTATTAATATCCGTATCAGGGTACATTGTACACGACCTGTAGTGATATTAATCTCCGTATCAGGGTACATTGTACACGACTTGTAGTGATATTAATCTCCGCATCAGGGTACATTGTACACGACCTGTCTTGATATTAATCTCCGTATCAGGGTACATTGTACACGACCTGTAGTGATATTAATCTCCGCATCAGGGTACATTGTACACGACCTGTCTTGATATTAATCTCCGTATCAGGGTACATTATACATGACCTGTAGTGATTTTAATCTCCGTATTAGGGTACATTGTACACGACCTGTATAGTGATATTAATCTCCGTATCAGGGTACATTATACACAACCTGTCGTGATAAATAATCTCCGTATCTGGGAACATTATACACGACCTGTCGTGATATTAATCTCTGTATCAGGGTACATTATACACGACCTGCCGTGATATTAATCTCCGTATCAGGGTACATTATACACGACCTGTAGTGATATTAATCTCCGTATCAGGGTACATTATACACGACCTGTCGTGATATTAATCTCCGTATCAGGGTACATTATACACGACCTGTCGTGATATTAATCTCCGTATCAGGGTACATTATACACGACCAGTCGTGATATTAATCTCCGTATCAGGGTACATTGTACACGACCTGTAGTGATATTAATCTCCGTATCAGGGTACATTGTACACGACCTGTAGTGATATTAATCTCCGTATCAGGGTACATTATACACGACCTGTAGTGATATTAATCTCCGTATCAGGGTACATTGTACACGACCTGTAGTGATATTAATCTCCGTATCAGGGTACATTGTACACGACCTGTAGTGATATTAATCTCCGTATCAGGGTACATTATACACGACCTGTCGTGATATTAATCTCTGTATCAGGGTACATTATACACGACCTGTCGTGATATTAATCTCCGTTTCAGGGTACATTATACACGACCAGTCGTGATATTAATCTCCGTATCAGGGTACATTATACACGACCTGTAGTGATATTAATCTCCGTATCAGGGTACATTATACACGACCTGTACTGATATTAATCTCCGTATCAGGATACATTATACACGACCTGTCGTGATATGAATCTCTGTATCGGGGTACATTATACACAACCTGTCGTGATAAATAATCTCCGTATCAGGGTACATTATACACGACCTGTCGTGATATGAATCTCTGTATCGGGGTACATTATACACGTCATGTAGTGATATTAATCTCCGTATCAGGGTACATTATACACGACCTGTCGTGATATTAATATCTGTATCAGGGTACATTATACACGACTTGTCATGATATTAATCTCCGTATCGTGGTACATTATTGACGACAATTGCGAAACAAGTTATATCAGTTTATCTCAATCACGCTTGCTAGCCCGAATAGAAGCGCGCGAAAGGTCTTTCTGTGGGAGGGAACGAGAGTACCTAGGAAAAACCCGCATAGTCGGGCAGGTTACCCCATACCTTCCACGTCCAATCAGGGAATCGAGCCCACTTCGCCTAAGTCAAAGGCCAGTGTATTTCCATTGTGACATCCGACCACACCCAAAATTGATATGCATTCACATAGACGATGGAATAAATAAAAGAGCTGTTCCGTGTTAAGTCAATTACCTTACTGGTAATATAAATATTGCAATAATTTGCTGCTTTCTCGCACCTTCATTGTGTTTCTTATATTTCCGCATACCACACTGTACAGTGATCTATCTTGACAATACTTGGGTACTTCAAGTCAAGATCTGTTTATGATTCATTCGAGTGTTAAATATATGTTTTGAAAAAAAAACTTTAAAAAAAACCCAACTTACTACTTGACTAATTGAGAGTTGAAAACGGAAACATACAATTATTTTGTTTGGTCTGCAGAACAACTTCCGAAGAAAAACTTGAGCGTGTGATGTTATGTTATGCATGTTGAATCTAATGGAATAGTGCCAGGTTTAGAATGCAAGAGGCATTTGTTGTAGCATAATATTAAATGCAATGTGATACACATCTAACAGAGCCTCCGTAATCCGGTCTACTTCACATTCAGCAATGGTGTCTTAAGACAACTGGGCTACATGTAGCTTATATTATACGGTAGAAGTTTAATCACTTCACAAATAAGCTAACTAGGATAAACATGGATGGTAGCTAACCAGGGTTTGGCTATGAACCAGATGCTAAAATAAGTTTACAGCAAATGTATAACACTTTTGATATTGTGTCCCATTCGTCTATTGTTTTGGATATTTTTTTGCAAGTTTACAAAACTGCACATCAAACAATGTTTGAAGGTTTTAATAGCTCACGGAATTAAATACCGGGAACATACCAAATTTCACACACAAATGCATTTTGCCTCGAGTTGTCCATTCCTTTCTATCATTTACTTTATTGGACAGTCTGGTGTCTAGCTTGACCAGGAAAATATTTTCCTACAAATAGTCTCGTCTAAGGCTTTATTTGAGCGAGTGACGCGATTATATGGAAAGCGAGGAACTATGTAACATTGGATTGGATGAAAACTGCACGGTGGTCCAGGGAAAGAACTTTGTTTTCATTTCAACAGAAGCTTCATTAATGATCGAATGTTTAAGTTATCTTTGATGGAAGGTTTGATTCCTTGCAAAAAGCCCTCACCGTGTTACAGATGTAAGAAAAAAACCCCATTTGGTTCATATTGCAGGAATAACGAAGTGAAACGGTGAAACGTAGACTTTCACCAACCTGTAAGTACGTGCGTTATCAAGTAGGATGCAGTCCTCTCCATATCTTGTTTGATGACATCCCCACAATCTATCCCCCCTATTGATAGGTCTGAGATTTGCATCTTTATTTGCAAGGACGATTTTGATAGGTCAGGGATTTACATCAATATTCATTTCATGTTTTTCAGAACCCGACGTTACGTGACATTTTATTAAGGGTATGGGCAACCTTAGATTATTATTTTTTCCCATTTGATCAGAAGATTGTAATTCGCTTTGCGGCACTACCTTTGCTGAGGTGAATTCACTACGTGGTATACATTTTAATATTTGTTATGTTTGACCTTGAAGCTGTCCTCTCCGCTGGATTTCACAACTTTTGCAACCCACATGCTCCTATAATTTTCCCCGAGCTATCACATTATCATA
This sequence comes from Pecten maximus, assembly GCF_902652985.1. Classification (NCBI taxonomy): domain Eukaryota; kingdom Metazoa; phylum Mollusca; class Bivalvia; order Pectinida; family Pectinidae; genus Pecten; species Pecten maximus. The sequence continues at coordinate 24,211,658 of NC_047026.1, forward strand.
TGCCTTTGACTGAGTTATTTCATGCTCAAACATTTGTATATCATTGTCCGAACTAGCACAGGATCATATGCAACTGCCCAAATAACTAAATGCTCTATTATGCACGAGTTACCATATGTTCATATGTCTCTGCCCGAATTACCGTATGCTCACATACCTCTGCTGAAGCCACCTCTTGCTCATATGCCTCTGCCCAAGTTAAATTTAGACATTTTTCGTCAGCAATGCAGACCTTAAATAACAAACTGATGCTGCATTTTCGTCTTCACTCAATAAGAGGTGTGTATGATCTCGTAATTAAGTTTAATGGCATGGTACACGAACTACGTTGAGAATAACATGTCATTAAGCATAATGTGTGTAGCCTTGGAAGTTTTGAGAGAAGAAATTGGCATGTATTCACACCGCATTTACTATTCTGAAGCGTCCTCCGAATGAAGTCGTCTGAATCAAGTCAGGTTTTGTTTCATGTTGCTTGTTTCATTAGCTCGGTAGAAGAGACCTACATTGTAACTATAACTGCTGTATGTTTGTAGTTTAAAGCACAATATGCTACTTATCCGGCCAGGTCGTATTATTCCACATTGAATGAGATGTGCATAAATATTGCTTTACTTCATATTTGTGCAACTTCCTGTCATCGTTCTAATTAGAATTGTAATTTTATTTCATATATCTATGTATATTTACGTAACGCATGTTTAAGATATATCATGTTCGTGTCCATGGCTTTATCCGCTGATATCATACCACTATGGAAAGTGTGTGTAAATCTGACAGACGACCTGATTTTAGGAAATGTTCCTTATCGAAAGTTTGTTCAAAACCATTTATTGTCATTTTGATCACAATTTTAACTAGACTTAATCATCACAAACTCTTATTTGCGATTATTTATTTACTGATAATCTACTTTCACGAATATGTGTCATCCTAAATAATGCCTACACGTGTATTAACATACATTGTAGATAAATACTTATTCGCAATGTTACTTCAAACGCCCTATTAGTAATTGATTCTTCGAAAAAACGACAAAACATATCAATACATTATCCTTATAAGCATTCAAGCTGTTCTTGAATATTCGCTTAGCTCTCCTTCATTGACAACGTTACGCGAACGAAGTCTACACTTATAATAATACCATGTGATGCTATTGGAGATCACCAAGTTGGTCTGTTCATACACGTTTCATCTGTGTGTGTGATCAGTATATTAATGATAAAGTAGTGGCATTGTTTACACTATTAAACGTGTTGTCTACGTTAGGTATGGCACCATCTTGTACTCCTCTTGTCGTATAGCCTTAACAACTAAAGTCTATATGGTTTGTCGGAATAAAGCTGATTTCATACTGGTGAAGAGACACCCTTAAGTGTATATAATTAAGAAAACTCCGCTTGACACGATCGATGTCTAAAAGACCTTATAACAATAGAATACAGTCTAGCCTCATTTATAAAGAAACACTCAGAAAAATTCCAAGCAAGTGGGTACGTTTATGCACGATATTTATTTTGCTTTCTATGGAGTGATGTTGTATTAGTTTAAAAAGCACCCAAACCGTATACATATAATCAATATCTTTGTGCATGGTCTAGGGGAAATATTCGTCTCATAGATAAGCTGTACACAAACAGAACGTCAGACGCACCGCGACGAAGATAAATGTACACCTATTCTTCGATATGAAACCTTTTAAAATATATCTTCCTGTGTAGAGTCAGAGAATAAGTAACATTTCACAGAGATCAATCAGAGCGAACATTATAGATCGTTAAGGAAGTATACAGAAGGCACCTAACCAGCATGTCTGACCATATCTATCGTGGTAGGTCTGTAACCATTATGATATCGAACGTGGCACTCAGTCTAAAACCTATACTTATAGTCTATAACCCAGAACAGACGTGTTATGGTTTTGATATAATTCAAATATACACAGTATATGTTCACATGTTCAGCAGGATGTCAGTATTTCATTGTTAGGAAACGAAATTATAAAACGTATTTCTACTAAATACTTGAAATATCAGGGAATGACTTTGTCTGCAAAATTAAATGCATATGAATACAATGAAGATACTTATTTCCTTTGTCTGAAAACCGCATATGCATATCGATTGATTCAATGAGCATTAATTTAAAATATAGTAATCAATACCATTGCCTCTTACAAGTATATATAGCATTGTTACTGGGATATCTATAAAAAAAATCTATAAGAAAATATTAAATATATTGAGACTTGTACAAGTATGTATACTGTAGCGAACAATGAATGTGGCAAACATTCGTCATTTAAATGATATTTTTTGTAAACAAGGGTATTTAATTCTTCAAATCTTCATAACCAAAACGAACGTTAACTTTTTATGAACAACATACAGTAACTGTCACCGGTGTAGATATGGGCAGGGATAAAAACATTATCGAGTTTTAAAAAATTGCATTGACTTTCTACAAGGAAAGTATCAATTCATCAGCATTGTCAACATACTTAGGTATGTAGGGTACGACTAGCGAATGCGAGGATGTTTAACGATTATGGTATATCCATGCCCTTGCCCCTATCGCGAAGCCTCATCATCACCACAAATTCTACATATAGACTGTTTTTCTCCAAAAGTAAATGCGAGTAATATAGCTACATTTTAAGCGGAGGTTATTGTGGATAAATTGGATTAAGAAGTCACTCACGATTGGTAATAATACTTTTAACCTTGAGATAACACGTTATTTTTGTTTTCCAGCAACGTTTAACTTCTTTTCCTACAGTTTTTGCCTTTTAACGAGAATGTCGCATGTTGCTAAGTGAAATAAATCCACGATCTGCTAGTTACATTCTAACACAATGCCAGATTATAGACAAATTCTGTGATGAGCCAATCAGTCAGCTTTACTGATATATCATACTAAAGATGATAATTCCAGGATGGCTACAAGAATGAAATAAGTCGAAAACATATAGCAAAACGAACTAAGATCGAAGTAATTAAACTAAACAGAATCAACGATAAAAAACAAACAAACAGGATAATGGCTCAAAACGTGTCAAGGACCAACACACCTGATGGGGTCCATAGTATGGCAGTCCTCTGGTAAAATAGAATATAGGCAGGTGTAAAGATGTAACGCTAGCTTGTTTCTGATTTAATTTTCTGATTTCATTTTATAAATCAGCACATTGGGACACACCTAGTAACTGAAAAATAATGAGAGATCCATGGACTTTAACAGGCAACTGAGTTTGAAATATGTCTGCTAATTTGACCTTTCTGGTCTCAGCAATCATCCCCTGAGAGTCAGTAAGGCAGTCATTTGCGTACCATCAAACTGTCTTCAAAAACTGCAAATTTTAACAATGACAAAAAAAATCCAACAATTGATATGACAAAAGAAATCCAACAATTGATATGACAAAAGAAATCCAACAACTGATAGTCAAAGTGTGATTTCATTTACTGAACTATATTTAAGTTAACCTCTTCCCAAGGGGCAAACATGAGACTCAAGGGTCATGACATTCACAATTTCGATAAATCACATGGAGACCCTTCCTACTATAGGGAGTATTTGATTCTACCTTATTTGGGTCTTGCAAAGATGTTTTTTGAAATTTCAGTTGATGAAACCCGTTTTGGATCCGCCAATTAGCTCCTGGGGTCTTTCAGGGCCAACATTTGCATACCATCACATTGTAATCCCATACCTATAATGTTAACCAAGTCAGAAAGAATTCCAATAGAATCAAACAAATGATGGTCAAAAATTTGATTTCCTTATATAAACTATAATATTTACATTTGTCTGGCATTGTCACTATATAGTCTGTTTGAGAGCTCTGGCATTGGTGTACGTTTAAATGCCATCCATCAAGCGCTACATTTATCAACGTATCAATACAACACAAACCGGAACTACAATATCCAAGATAAACAAATTTAACGACTAATTATTTGGTTTAGATTATTTTTTATAAAAAATATGCCATTTACGCATTACATATGTACGTTGATAATAAAATGATTAACAAAATTGAGTTGTTGTTTTTTTAATTTTCCATGTACTATTTTGTTTGCCAAAAAGCACGCGACCATCTTCCGACTGTTCCAACAACTGACAAAACATCCGCTGACTTTCGGTAAGGCGGGAATTTTAAATATGAATTATAGCATTTAAAAATTAAAAGTAATATAAATATAAGCGTTGAACTGTTGAAGTAATGCACATTATGTTGTTTGCTTGCAAAGCTCTGGCATTCAAATCATAAATACCATACAAAACATTTCAATGCTTAAGTAAAGTTTACCCCCTCTCAAGGGGCAAACGTGAGACCCTTGGGTCATGAAATTCACAAACTTGGTAAATCACCTGAAGACCCTTCCCTCTATAGGGAGTATTTTATTCTACCTTTTTTTGGGTATTGAGGTCTTTTTTTAAAAGTTGAGTTAATTCGACAGTCTTTGGCCCCGCCCCTCAGTCCTCCGGGGATGAGGGACCATATCATTCACCATTTTGGTTGCCTTGGGGAATGGAAGATTTCTCCTAATGAGAAGAAGTCGAAAATAATATGGACGCACGACAACGGACAAATTGTGATCAGAATGGGTCACATGAGCTTTGTCTCAGGTGACCTAATAAAAAAATCTAAAAGCAAACAAACTAAAGTCCTCATTTTAACACAGACGGAATTAGTGAAAAATAAAAAGTGTGAATTGACATTTCAAGGAGACCTGTTGTTATAAGGAAAATAATACCATGTGAATGGTAAGGTTCGCTTACTTGTTTGAATAAGAGTTTAAAAGAGTTATGTCTGAGATAGCAATCCAGTTATAGTTATCGGTGATGCGAACTCAGAAAAGGACACGGGGGAAATATCCTCATCCGCAGACACGAGGGAAATATCCTCGTCAGCAGAGGCCTCTAGAGAAATATCTTCGTCAACAGAGGCCTCGAGGGAAATATCTTCGTCAACAGAGGCCACGAGGGAAATACCCCTGCCAACAGAGGCCACGAGCAAAATCTTATCATCAACAGAGATTACCAGCGAAATTCCATTGTCAACAGAGCCCCTATATTAGCGCATGCTACGAAAGTAGGTGCATTGAGATGAAACAGAAGTATATGCATGTACCCTAGATACTTAGGAAGAAAAATCGAGACACAAACACAATATGAATGCAAAAGAAGCGCCAAAACAAATACTCAAGATATGCATGCACGCTGCCAATCAGTCGAAGGTGAAACGTCAAGTACGACATTGGAACAAAGGATGAAAGGAATATGATGACGATATGAAATAATGCACTTGGGACAGCAGATCAGTTTGAGTCACCTAACCAATAAACACATCCAATGTGTCGTGTTGCTACTGCAATACTCTGGATATCGGAGTCCCACAGAGCTTCTAATTTCAGCACACAAGCCTGCCAAATCATGAATGAAACACTGTATACACAATTACTACTACCGTTCAGCGAAACGTTTGTGATCGATGAATATATCACTCCGGTAAACAAAGCATTCCCACGTGATTAACGACGGCATTATTCTTTAAACTAACACCAGAGCTCGAGTTCACAATCAATTACGGAGTAATAAATCTAGAAAACTGTACACAAGGTCAATGTAGCAAATTGTATCCTTGGAAGTTCCTGCAATTGAATGATTTGTTTTGCCAAATATATACATCTTTATACGTTGGTTCATTATGCCATACACAAGGCGGAATTGATACGTTTTTATAAGGGTTTAAAGTCCCGACAACAACCAGGGTTGTATGAAGGCGGATATCTTGACATGTACTAACAAAAGCTAGAAAGACAGAGGGAAGTTTTTAAAAAAAATCTAATACTGCAAAAAAGATGATAGAGGGGTCGGGGGTGTAGGAAATATTTTAAAGGCACCTTCCCTCATACAAACACTAGTAAATGTCTGTCCTGTATGGGGACCACATTAGCATTACGATCGCATGCAGTGAATCTGCGCGAGTGTTTTTTGTTTTTATGTTTTTGTTTTGGTAAAAAAAAAACGCCGGCCTGTAGCCACAGCAATGATGTTAAAGGTCATTACAATTCCTCATGCAGCCCGTATATATATCGCGTACATTCATTACCCACATTGACTGACAGACATGCGCACTAATATATTTTATTGCCTTGCTTTTGTATTTTTGCACCATTTTGTATGAAATAATGGGCTTGATGGATACAGAAGATGCTGAGGTGAATTTTGCCGTATATCATTTTGTTAGGGTCTATTTGGGGAGTAGACGCCACGCAGACACGAATGGTTAGCCACACATTACCAGCTAATCACTGCCTTCCATTGTGATACATTGCCAAGTTCTCCAATATGATATATGACCTTAGATCACTCCTACATATAAATTCTGTCCACAATAATCCTAGGCATCAATGTTTTATCGATAAGGAGATATTCCTTATAGATGTGATAATTGTTAACCCCAACACATACTGCTGTTCCTTAAATCTATATCCCTAAGGACGATTATATTAAACAATACACCATGTAGTCTTATATACGTTTATATTAAACAATACACTATGCATTCTTATATGAATATATTAAACAAAACACAATGTAATCTTGTAGATGTTTATATTAAACAATACACCATGTATTCCTGTAGATGTTTATATTAAACAAACACAATGTAATCTTGTAGATGTTTATATTAAACAATACACCATGTATTCCTGTAGATGTTTATATTAAACAAACACTATGTATTCTTGTTGATGTTTATATTATACAATACACAATGTATTCCTGTAGATGTTTATATTATACAATACACAATGTATCCTTGTATATGTTTATATCATACAATACACTATGTATTCCTGTAGATGTTTATATTATACAATACACAATGTATCCTTGTATATGTTTATATTATACAATACACAATGAATTCTTGTAGATGTTTATATCATACAATACACTATGCAATATTGTAAATGCTGCTGTAAATAATAGACAAACTGTCCTTGTGATGAGTTTATTATAAATACGAGTACGTATTCAAAAGAACGGTTTTCTTTTTTATCATATATCAACATCAATTTGTGAAGAACTTTGTTGTTGAAGATTAATTATGGGATATCAGTGACACAATACTGCAATGTATTTGTATTCATTCATTATGTCCCAAATTATTTTGGCATTTTCTTCTTATGATGCTGTGATATGAAGTAAGCCATCACGTGTCGGATGATATCTTGTAATATTTAATGATTGTTGCGATGGGAATGAAGAAGCATTACTTGGTTTGGTTTGTTTGTTTTGTTTAATGTCCTATTAACAGCCAGGGCCATTTAAAGGACGTGCCAGGTTTTGGAGGTGGTTTTGGAGTACCCGGAGAAAAACCATCGGCCTACGGTCAGTACCTGGCAACTGCCCCACGTAGGTTTCGAACTCGAAACCCAGAGGTAGAGGGATAGTGATAAAGTGTCCAGCATTCCAGACTTCTGTTACTTCATAATATAGACGATTTCATTGTGGAGACAGTGAGACAAAAATGCCCAGTACATGTATGACATTCAGAAAGGAATTGATTTAAAAAAAAAGATAAAACAAGTGTTTGTATTCCTTAATGAAATATCCAGGTCAGGTGCTTGATATGTTCAGATTCCTTCCATGACACTCTCTCTTACCTGGTTCCAGGAACAATATAATATATATTAACTTTGAGGATCCCCGTCACCAACATTTTGCATTATACATGGAATGATATTCATTTACTTTTATTGTATAAATAAATGTTCACAATCAATGTATACATAAACACAACCATAGTCCCGTCAAACGTTATGTCTTATAGTGGGGAATTATCATAGCACGAAACAAAAGAATTAAAACAACGAAAGCCGCGAACACGTCAGAATAATAGAAGTACTATAATACAAGAGGAAAGGACCCAAACAATGGACCGTTAGTAATACAGATTCCAGAATAGTAAATATTCCCTGTACCATGTGTAACACCAAGCCCGCTAATCCATCGCTAAAGCAAGACACATTAAATGATAACAATGAATAATGTGTTTTAAAGAACAGTCGAAGAGAGTTAATTCAGAACTGAACCGTTTTCTGAATTTGATATTCTTATATGATTTATACATTTAAACGACGAGTAACGTTTATTTTACGAGACAAGTCTGTTCTGTTCTAAATTGTACAGTATTTTCAATCGCACACGTCACGACATGTATTTCTATAGATAACGGGTTGGATGTCAATTTTAAAGACTGATTCCCTCGAAGCAATAAAATCCCAATGGTATTGACTAACCGAACATTGATAGTAATATAATACATGGGTTAGTTTTAATCGATGTTCCCCGACATACCAGATAGTCTTACACTGTGCACCAGCTGTGCACTATCTGTTGCGATAAATAAAAAGTAATAAGAAATGAATGCCAATATTTATAGGAAAATGTCAATTGATGTTATTTCATCTACTACGTGTACGGCGGATGAATATTTAAGAGATAACATGACGGAGCAATTTTGATTTAAATATAAATTATACTTAGATCAATTTGGCATATACATACAAACATACCATCAATAATTTTAGGATTGTGAACGGTGCGTGATCCAAAGCATAAACTGATGAAAATTAGCCAGGTAAGCTAAGCAATCAATTTATTAATTGGTTTTATATGGTTAACCTTGTTTAACGTCATATTAACAGCTAAGGTCATTTAAGGATGGTCTCCCGTGCGTGCGACATGCATGCGTGTGGCGAGTGCGTACGTGTGTTTTGGGAGGCTGCGGTATGTTCGTGTAATGTCTCCTTGTGATAGGCCGCAACTTTTGCCGATTTATAGTGCTACCTCACTGAAGCATACTGCCGAAGACACCCAGCAGCACACCCCACCCGGTCACATTATACTGACAGCGGGCGAACCAATTTATTAAAAGGCCAAATAAACAGCTTGTACGACCTAAAATGCTTCATATTGAGCAATCCATGTATGAATTATCTCATAATAAAACTATGTTAATGAGGTAGCTATTAAACGTATCAGGAATGTAACCATGGTATATAATTGTATAAATTGTTATTGTCTGTTTCAAGTGAATGCGTTGTAACGAATCGTTTTAAGCGATTCGTTTACAGTTCAATTTCAGAATTTCAATCCGTTCCCTAACCGCCGTCTATTTGAAGTAACCGCTGCCCTATTCGTTGAACTGCAGTTAGTTCCGTTAATAAAACAATGGTTCATAAAATTATATTGTATTTATATTGAATAGTTCAGACTGAAATATCATTCATAACAAATTGTTGATATAATTACTGTTAACACGTAATTCTGACCTTTGAGCCATTCAAGGACTCACAAGGGGCTGAGATAACTCAGTCGGTTAGAGCGTTGGCTTTCATACACACACACACATGTATATGTATAAGTAACCTCATGTGAAGATCCGAGGTAGTTGGCTCAACGCCCCTTATGTACCCACGGCGGTCGGTATTTCTCGGGTAGTTGACCAATGGACCGGTCTGGGCTGGGCAAGACACTCAATTATTGCTCCGGACGCGATGGGTATCAAATGTGTCGTTCAGTGAGGTTGTCACTATCTACTACAAGGATACATGTTTTAAAATTGACCTGGCTGTTCATGGGCGGTAAACCTAACCAAAACAAGAATAGAGCGATACACAATCCAAGGCCTTCACAAGCATGTTAGACATGTGTAACGTTTTGTTTCGACACTAAGAGATACTAAGTGATAACTAGCATGTTTATACATCTCTCGCTATATAAATTATTTGTATATCATTAATACTATTTAGTCGCATGTCCGATGTTTTATACCATATCTCCTGAATAGCAAAATTACAGTAGTTACCATGGTAACGACTTCATGTTAACCGTCTAACGCCCACATACAAGATACTTTTCTAAGTGCCAGCAGGTCGACATAGTTTCGGGTTTTGTGTACTGCATCGCTTGGAACAGAAAATCTTCCCTACTGGACCACCTTTTTTACCCTATATAATTTTGTGGGAGTCGGGTTTTTTCCTTGAAATTTCCCTCAATACATCTTTTGTGATAACAGTATGTATAAACAACTAATCATTGACATCCGGTTTAATTCAATTTCTTCAGGTTTGGAAATATATGCCTAAATAGAATTCAAGCTTTGGAACTATGTGATATTTTGAATGTCTGTTTGATATCTAACAAAATTAATATTTTATAATTTATTTGGCGCATTTTGCATCTTGCACCTTTCACATATCTTTAGATACACCGTGTCTGCAGCGAGCACGTGATTTGAACAGACGCAGCTAAATACATATTTCACCTACTGAGCTCTACTATATATATACATGTCGCCAAAGATCATAACTCTGCCTGTCGGCGACTAAAGTATAAGGTGCCGTTGATTTTGTACATTGCATTGCCGACTTGTGACAGGCCTACCGAAAAAGAATAGGGCCTATGGAACAAATCAATAAAGAGACTCATAAATTCTGCTCAACCCCCTCTTACAGTAACGCCGCACATACTACACAGCTTTCTATATACCGCGCCAACTCATTGAGAAGTTAAAGCACCGAGCGAGATGTATCGTTCTTGGTGTGTAACGAATCTAGCATAACAAGGTAGCAACGACCACATATTTAATTATGTAATTTAGAAAGCATTCAAAATGTGTTCCCGTTTTAAAACGAGATAGATAATAGTAGCTTCATATTAGTCAGGTTTGCCGTGAAAAGGTGTTACACCTACAAGGTAATTTATCATCAAATTGATAAGAACAGAAGATTATGTTGACTTCTTCAAATGAAAGAGAACATTTTATATGATGCATGTGTCACTTTAAATTTTTAATATAAGCATTGGTAGTAGACTTGACCTCTGCATTGGTAGTAGACTTGACCTCTGCAATAGTCTGCCCTGCAGGTAGGGCGTAAGAATTGTACCTGCTGTCCCCATTGCATGATCGTAAGAGGCGACTTAATTTGGGATCTTATATTTTCTCCTCTTTCTTGACATTTCTTCTTCTTAATGTCCCCCTTGACAATGCCTCACATTTGGCCTTTAGTTGAGCGTTCGCCGCTGTGAGGAAGGCTTTTGGTTCTCTTCCCTAGCCGAGACATACCAGAGTCTTTAAAAATGGTAGTTGCTGCTCCTGCTTAGCGCTCAGCATATTAGAAGTGGGACGACTGGTTCGCCCGTTGTCAGTATAATGTGACCGGGTGGGGTGTGCTGCTAGGTGTCTCCGGCAGTATGCTTCAGCGAGGTAGCACTATAAATTGGCAAAAGTTCCGGCATCTCACAAGGAGACTTAACAAGAACATACCGCAGCCTCCCAAAACACACATACGCACTCGCCACACGCATGCATGTCGCACGCACGGGAGGCCGTCCTTAAATGACCTTAGCTGTAAATAGGACGTTAAACAAAATAAACCAAACTCTGCAATAGTGCTTCAAGTATTAATAGTAGACTCGACCTCTCCAAGGATGTTTGAATTATTGATAGTATTCTGGATCTCTGAGATGGTGTTAAAGTATTGATAGTGGTCTGGATCTCTGACAGGGTGTTTAAAGTATTGATAGTATTCTGGATCTCTGAGATGGTGTTTAAATTATTGATAGTAGTCTGGACCTCTGACATGGTGTTTCAAGAACTCTCGTAGGTTGTTTAAAGTATTGATAGTAGTGTGGATGTCTGACATGGTGTTTAAAGTATTGATAGTAGTCCGGATCTCTGGGATCGTGTTTAAAGTATTGATAGTAGTCTGGATCTCTGACATGGTGTTTAGAGTATTGATAGTAGTGTGGATGTCTGACATGGTGTTTAAAGTATTGATAGTAGTCCGGATCTCTGGGATCGTGTTTAAAGTATTGATAGTAGTCTGGATCTCTGACATGGTGTTTAGAGTATTGATAGTATTCTGGATCTCTGAGATGGTGTTTATAGTATTGATAGTAGTCTGGACCTCTGGGATGGTGCTTCAATTATTGATAGTATTCTGGATCTCTGCAATGGTGTTTAAAACATTGATAGTAGTCTGGATCTCTGAGATAGTGTTTAAAGTATTGATGGTAGTCTGGATGTCTGATATGGTGTTTAAAGTATTGATAGTGGTCTGGATCTCTGATATGGTGTTTAAAGTATTGATAGTAGTCTTGATCTCTGAGATGGTGTTTAAGGTATTGATAGTGGTCTGGATCTCTCACATGGTGTTTAAAGTATTGATAGTGGTCTGGACCTCTCACATGGTGTTTAAAGTATTGATAGTAGTCTGGATCTCGGAGATGGTGTTTAAGGTATTGATAGTGGTCTGGATGTCTGAGATGGTGTTTAAAGTATTGATAGTGGTCTGGACCTCTGACATGGTGTTTAAAGTATTGATAGTAGTCTGGGCCTCTGACATGGTGTTTAAAGGATTGATCGTAGACGAGAACTCTCGGGGGGGGTTTGAATTATTGATAGTTGCCTGTAACTCTAAAGGGTGTGTTGAAAGTATTGGTTGTTGACTTGACCTTTCAGAAGGTTTTTAAAGTATTTATAGTAGAATGGACATCTCAGAGTTTTTTTTTTTAAATATTGATAGTAACAGGACTTATGAGAGGATATTTAAATTATTGATAGTAATGAGGACCTCTAAAAAAGACGTTTGAAGTATTGGTAGTAGACTGGACATCTGGAAGGGTGTTAACAGTTTTAATAGTGCTTTTATTAACTTTAGATTATGATATATCGGTTATCCATTAAATGTACTCACATATATAATCGTCAATAGGGGATTGACATTGATTAGCATTTGTCTACAAATTATCATGGTTTACATTGGAGTCTGCATTTCAGTTTTACATATCTTAGGAAAACTCGAGGAATATTTTCTATTTTATTTCATTTGATCTATCTCAATTTTTAGCCAAATTTTAACTCTTTCAACAAAGAAACTTACAGTATATGTCTTTATCATGAGATATATATTGATTTGGAGTCTCTCTCCCTCTTACACTTCTCCTGGCACTTAATGTAATAGGGACCGGCATTATCAGACATCCAAGTGCTCTATACTGAAGCACGCTTGACCATTCTGCCACATCTCTCTGCGATTTTATTCCACAAAGTGACTTATGATAGCTGGGGCTAAATCGGACGATCACGATGGGGACGATTAATACCTCTGCTCTCGAAGTAAGTTGGTTACGACTCTGCCAAGGGACTCTCTGAATCACTCTCTCGTTAACGTGTAGCAAACCGGCAATACGTAATCCAATATACTTTTCCGGAACTAAGTACCTGCTCCATCTCGTTAATTACAAAATACTGATGGAACTATTCCAGGTTCAGCTAAGCATTGCGACAATGTTGCGATAATCTCCCGTATGAAATAAATAGCAACTTTGTCCAGTGTTCAGGCAAAGTTGCCTTTTGACACCCATTTATGATCATGAAACTAGCACATACTATATAATTAAATCATAACCCAATCCATCAATCGGATGTTCCATAAATAGAACTGTATATGCAAATGCACAGTGGGACTGTTACAAAGTGATAGAAATGTGTGGTGTCCGTTCATATTGTTCAGAAATACCTAAAGGGACTGTTTCATATAATAATATGCAATATTTGGTACTTTATTTAAATAATCCTTTTTACCTCCTGGGTGATCTATAGATAACACTTTAGGTGTATAATTACTCATAATTACAGCTATAGTGCTGCAAGTGTACATTTTATATAATTTTAGAGGTGTTTTGGGACCTTTCAGTAGGTGACGAAATTTTCGAAAAAAAACCACTAAGGAGTGTACTTTTTGGTGAGTTTAATACATTCATGTACCGGTATGTCTGTAGTAAACGTATCAGGCACCAAGCAGCAGTATTGTCGTTGTATCAGATGTACTATAACGTACATTTTTGTGCGAGATTAATATCTTAAAGATAACTCTCGTTTACTATCTATCAGACAAAGTAGTCTTGTTTAACGATATATTCGTGATTACAGCTTTACGCAAATATCGTTTCATTTCATGCAAACCAATCTTTGATGTGAAATCATCGCACAAAAATGTTTTCCATCAATCATATATGTTTTCAAGACTGCCAAAAAAAGCTCTGATATCGTAGTTTACATGTGGTCAACAGCTACATGTATTGTTACAAAACTGACAACTCATAATATGACCCCAATATCATTATTTCAAAAACCAATGATACTTATTCATTAAGCACGTAACATCAACAGCTAAAATAATGTAACTTCTAAGAACACATATCCTATTGTTTTACGCTGTTTATATATCAATTAGAATGTTACAGACCGTAACACCAAAGTTAACCCCTGGACGTTCATAGCGACCAAACTATCACATAAATGATGGTATGCCATGTGATAATACTGAAACCTATCTTGTAAATAAACATCTTGTCTCCCTAACTGAACAAACATGCCTTATAAAAAAATCATCAATGGTAAAATACCAAAGCTCTCTCGGGGATTCTTATACAGCGACGCACTTTATATCCTGGTCTTTAAGGCTTGTGAAATAACGATAGGGAACGACACACTACACCGAGCCATCGTTAATAGTGCGCCACAGATCACAAATACACTGTCACATATAAAAGCTAGATATATCTTCTGGCACGAATGCTGTCGCACTAAATGCAACAAGAGATCTGTCGAACATTTCCATAGATCTTAAGAGGAATTTTTGCTTATGTCGTATTCAACAAAGTGCATAATGATATATGCACATTTTCATTTGCTCTGTAGTTTATTGAGAAGAACGACATTGTCATAATGTGACTTTCATCATTACTGCCAGGTTTGTGTATCGCTTAATCATGTTTCAGTAAAGTCTTACGGTAACTCACATTCATATAATGGACTGGTTGTCTTATAACTGCGAAATGAATACATTCCTTGTCATTCTTATGTGATGCGTAATTCTCATGTTTGGACTGATGGTAAACACGGTTACGTACATACATATATAAAACAATAAACACAAAATATGGGCCTACTAGTTAGAAACGAGACCGAAAATGATAGAGAAGAAATTAATTCGTAAGTTAATTATCGATGCCGATGATAAAACATACATAAAACGAAACAAAAACATCCACACACATCTCACTAATACTGAGTTATACAATAAAAGAATATTAACATTCGTCTTAATACGTTAACACGTTTGACTCATAGCTGATGCGATGTATGTTTTCCTAAGCGAAACAATAAATCGCACATCAAGTAAGCCATTTTAAAATGACATAACTGTAAAATATATATCCATGTATATAAATATATTACTTAAATAATATAGATAAATAAGAACGCATCTCTAAACAGATAAAATATATGGACGCTCTTTAAATGAAATCTTAAGAGAAATAGAAAAATCTTTGTTTTGGTATTATTCTTTTGTGCTGTGTTTGATATATTGTTGTCATATGATATAAATGTATAATTTAAAAAGCAAAGGGAATCTTGAGTGTTTTTTCTTCGTTGGAGTTGGCTATCTCGAATTCAAAATTATGCAGTGGTTGATGTATTGGGTACTTAATATACTATCTTATGACTAAAACGGCGGAAACAAAGAGAGCTGTGGATCTTTTAAAGTCCCCTTGGGTATTATCTGGTTATATCTACAGGCGATAGTTAACTGAGGATACTGCGAATGCCTGGGTTGTAAAGCTTAGACGGCGACGCAGATTATTCTTTAAAAAACGGGAATTTGAAACCAAGGGTTTTACGGATTGTTCACATTAGCAGCATTTCTTGATTTGTATTAACAACATAAACGAAAGACAGCGGTTGTCACTTATGATACGCGTTATTATTTCAATATCTCCATTATAAACATTCCGTTCATTGACAGTTACATCATAGTTTCTACTAACAACGGTGTTCATATCTCATACTTCGATATTCAAGAAATTGTTCCTAATACATTTGCGTCTTCCGTAATAGATTTTGACCGATACAATGTATGTAAAATGGCCGATGTACGATTCTTTTACCTATCTGGATTTACTTAGTGGGCGCCTGTTGATGGCATAGAAGACGCTTACGCTTCCGGGACATATGGCATTTTCCCCTACGTTTTAGTATTATCTCGTGTTAATAACTCTTGCTATTGCATAGAAATTGATACATCACCATGATAACTGCCCGTATTATTTATTTTATAGCAGAATGTTGCCAAGGTTATAGGTAATTTTTTCTAAATTATAAATACATGTAAATCAGTAAACATCAATGCTGGCAATTGTATATTCTACTCGCATATTTATATTACGCATAATATTTATTGATTGGAGCAATAGCTTTTTAGCAATACGTTTCAATTGTCTTTTCGGGGTACACTTTTAATGACACGGAATTAATATCAAGGCAGCTAAATAATAAGCTTAATCTATGTTTGTATCCACCTGACAAGCCTACTTATTTCTTTTTCTTGATTTGGTATCCGTCGATGTGAAAGTTTTTTTTATTGAACATGTTTAAGTACATAACTGTATTTTGAATATATATCTGAGCTTGTCATGCTGCTAGCTAATTATTGGCTGCTGATGAGCTCATCGATGTTTTATAAGTACTGGTCACTGATTGGTCAGCTAGCGTTAGGGTCCTCGACATCTTCCTAATCCAGCGGCCATCTTCAATATTGCATCACGAGCTCTCACTATTTGTCGGTTTAGAAAAAACACCCGCTGTCTACACTGTATTAACACTTTTGCTGACTTCATAATGTGTACCACATTTCCATTAATTATGTAATCAGTAAAACAGCATTTTATGTCAGATGGGCAGATTTTAGTCCTCTTGCGCTAAATTTTCATTGTACTTGTGTAGTTGTTGCTTTTTTGAGTGCAAAAACAACAGAAATATCGCCATACTACCAAACCAGTATTTCCAACTCAGAATCGATAAAACGAGGGGGAAATGTGAACGAAATATATCGGAATGGTCTGTTCGTATTATATTTTTGTTTTTGGGTCCTGTCTAGTGTATAAGATAAATGTTAATGTAGCCAATTTGGTGGCCGTTTTCATTCGAACCTGTTGTCGAAGTTTTCTGGTTAGGAGTGTAGAACATACAAATATATTATAATTAATTCATATATCACAGTTCATTAGGACATTTTTCTTACATTTGATGTTGTTGGATTTGAAATAAAATACCAAAAGAAATAATCAGCTAGGCACGATTTCTTACGGTTGCTAAGGCAGACATGTGTCATAACACATTTGACGTCATAGTATAAGCTCAACATTATCATGCTTTATCTTAAAATCTTGGCAAATATTTCTTCTACAACTACTCTAATCGATCACTGAAATTGTACCTCAACAACAAGAGAACTACATGATATTTTGTATATCGAGCTTTTCAGAACACAGAACAATGGGAATATTTTATTCAAACATACTTTCTTTTGTCCACATATTGAAAGTTTTCATAGCGATCTACCCGACTACTGTGTCCACAGGTTTAAATACCCCGAATGTTTACTCGGCACTCAATTATACAAAAGATCTGTTTCAACATCTTGTTTGCAAATGTTCTAATTGTTATAATTATATCGGGTTTCATGGAATTCGTTATTCGCTGACTTCAAAACCTGAACGAACAGGTTTGTTATTCTGATTGATTGAATTATTGTACAAACTACAACCTGTTTGGAATAATTAATACGGAACGATTGACTTAAGAATCTTTCGTAACACAGGCATCAATTCTAAATTTCACAGTAATCCAATTTATTAAATTTTTACCAGTGAAATATCGAAAATTATTCATTCTACAAAAGCTCACTAGTGGAAAATATCACTTCACTTTTTTCTGAGTTGACTAATCAGTGTTCTGCTTCCAAACAACAATGGGGAAAATGAAGATTTACATATAGTTATCCGAGATGTTATATGACGTCATAATGCAAGATAAAATACATAACGTCACGACTACATTTGTGAGCCGGGGACCGCAATGAATTCTGAGAGAGGTTGATCTTTATCGGTATATTTTGCAATAAAATGTAATACACATAAAATCTAACTGTACATTGCACGAGTGTGTGTGTGTGTGTGTGTGTGTGGGGGGGGGGGGGGGGGGGGGGGGGGGGGGGGGGCGCTAATATTCGATATTTCACGAGAGCATAGCACGAATATAGAGGATATAAAATAATATAGAAAATATTAGCCGCACGAGTTAAATATATCAGGTATTACTGAAGATAATGATGGATATCCGCTATATATCTTATCACACTTTTTCTTCGGGTTGGTAAGGTACGTATGTATGCATACAAAGACATCTAAAAAAAGCGTGTCTGAGAAACTCTGCAGCAGTTTTGTCTTCGGATTGTAACGATTAAAGTAACAACATTGAACTTCCGTTAAAAACATTGTACATGTAAAGTGATAGAGATCATGTTTAACGCCAAATACAACGAAATGCTAATAAAATGCTCTCTTATCGCATAATATCATACACGTTAATTATTTAATGATAATTCAAATAATAATATATTGGTATGGAATGCATTACAGGAAACGTAATGGGACTTTTGATTAATGCCTAATATATTCCAATAGTGTAAATCCAACGACATACAGTTGCACTATATGTAATTTATTTCATTCATTTATTTTAAGATTTTGTTGCAGTAAAAACACTATTTATTTATGTTGCGATCCTAAGGAAACATATCAAGTCGTTTATAGATATCCTATAAGGTGCCTAGTTGCCTTTAGTAGTGAACGTTTCCGTATGATGCACTATGGAGCTCATACAACAGAAACTCATGCTCAAACTATATACAATTCGATATGTTTCAACAAAAACCCATGCTTCCGTACCAACACTTCTATAGGGTACATAAGTAAATCTAACAATGCCATATGAAGTATTAAACAAAAATAGATTGGTGTCTGAAAATACTTTATGACTCATAAATAATGGAAGGTAGACTATATAAAAAAAAAAATTAAAACAAAATACAATTTTCATTCAGAACGACATAATACCAGCATGCCTTCAATGCAGTGCAAATTATTATAAAGTGAAACGTACCTGAAAAAACAAGAGTAAAATGAGTATCTCAAACATTAACTCATATATAGAAAGGTGAAAACGGCTTATTTCATAAACAGCACGTGCTACATTTAGCAATGTATTTATCCAAATATAAATTTAAACTCAGATCAGTCATTCATGCTTTTTTCGAAGGAAAATGCATTTTGAAGGTCAATGGTCGTCACCAGGACAATATTTACGACGTCATAACGGATGACACTGCATGACATTTGCAATAATTAATTTATCGCAAAGTATTCTTATGGTACACTATTCTGGGTTTTGTTTTCGCTTGCTATTTGATTAGGAAGGAAATAGCTTTATATATAAAGGTATAAATAAAAAATAATCGACTACCACATGCATGCAAAACAGTTAAATAGCGAAACCTCGGTTTGATTGTGCTTTAAATCTGACGGGAATATGTATTAAACAATACTGTTTGTAAACGAGTCACCGACAGAGCATGTGTTCCTCCAGAGACAAGACAACCGTTCCTAAATTCCTAGTAATTGCTTTGGAATAAACGGTGTGTAATTAGTTAAACCTTGATATATATTCTTTTAGCATGCAACAATTCAGCAATTATCCACCAAACCTGCATAATTTTCTGTTCGGAACAATATATAACGATCTGAGCCCATTGCATCTCGACACACAAACAAACAGTAATGGTAATTAGCGGTACCAGGGTTAATGTTGTAATTAATCTCCCCAATCAAACACTAGAATTCATATAATGTAATATATCAATACAAATTACACTACGAGGTATTTACGAATTCATGCATGAAATTATTTGCATTATTGTCATCATAATAATGATACATTTTTTTTACAAATTAGCTATTTCATGTATTTTTCCTTGACGCCAAAGTGTCTGAGCTACTCAAATCATCCTAGTGTTTATACAAGATTCTAATTTCGGTCTCTTGAGGATGTTTCCAAAGATAATCAAGTTATGCCAAATGTTATCGACAAAGTTATATTAAGATATACCATTCAAAAGCTTGGTACAATATCAAACAACATATCACCCTCACCTTCCATATTTATCTGCCAGAGTTGTCGAACTTCAGGTACTGAAGATGCCGTTTAATCCAAGCGCGACCATCAATGTTTGAAATAAAACTTCGTCCAGATTATGACAGATTGTTGGACACGGAACTCAGAGTGATCATTAGGGTGGGTTTTACATTGTAACACACATCTCTGTACTGCGGTGTCCTATCTGTGAAACAATCGGGGGTAACAACACACGCGGGATATAATGCAAAATTGATCCAGCTTAAAAATGCTACCAGACGGGACAGGAGAGTGATCACCACATCAAACCCCCTGCTGAGTTATCTCCCATTATCTTACATAGTTCCCAAGTTTCATATGCCATGACGTCATCACATACACCACACAAAGCAAAATATATAGCATTGTATAAAATTGTTTGACCAATAACAATCAAAATATACTGTGTTTGATAGTAGAATTGTTGTTTTTAATTCATACATCTTACTTGATTGGATAATATATAGTTACCAAATTATTGTATAGAACAATATCTAGTTAACATAATAAAACTCATAATTCCTATCTAAACTAAAAACGTAGGATGACAGTAGGACGATTTGCGTTTTGTTTCTATTTATGTAAATTTCTTATATAAAGATAATTGAGACAGACATGGCGCGTCAATAGATCCATATACCTGGGTGCGGCCTTGAACTCTGCCTGTTCTGGGCGGTCCTGGACTCATAACGTTTGTTACGTCAATATTTAGAACCTTATTACCAAGAGACAATGGAAGAAACCAAACGGCAATACTTCACAAACAATCACGGGTCTACTTCAAAACTAAATCAAAGTCATCAAGCCGCTTACGCCATATGATATGAACGAATGCATCGAGTGCCTACCTCTCAATCACACGGAAGATTCAGACAAATATTATTAACACTTGAGACAACATACCATTTTATCATACCAGGTCCCAGAAACCATCTCAGTATACACTCAATTTCTAAATAGGTGACTCCGCTTAAAATATGTATTGTGCATTGTGAACATGAGAATGCAATCATTTAATGCGGTACGGTAATTATTAAGCAGATCTATTGATAAGCCATTATACAGTAACCTCTCTAGAAGATTGATACATCTTGTATGGTAATGTCTCTAGTACATTTGTACATAATTGTATGGTAATGTCTCTTGTAGATTTGTACATATTTGTATGGTAATGTCTCTAGTACATTTGTACATAATTGTATGGTAATGTCTCTAGTACATTTGTACAGTACTGTACGGTAATGTATAGTAGATTTGTACATAATTGTACGGTAATGTCTCTAGTACATTTGTACAGTACTGTACGGTAATGTCCCTAGTATTCTTTGTACAGTATTGTACAGTATTCTTTGGTAATGTCTCTAGCAGATTTCTACAGTATTGTAGGGTTATGTGTTTAGTAGATTTGTACAGTATTGTATGATGGTGTTTCTATAGATTTGTACAGTATTGTATGGGTATGTCCTTAGTAGATTTGTACAGGATTGTATGATGGTGTTTCTTTAGATTTGTACAGTATTGTATGGGTATATCCTTAGTAGATTTGTACAGTATTGTATGGGTATGTCCTTAGTAGATTTGTACATGATTGTATGATGGTGTTTCTTTAGATTTGTACAGCATTGTATGGGTATGTCCTTAGTAGATTTGTACAGTATTGTATGGGTATGTCCTTAGTAGATTTGTACAGTATTGTATGATGGTGTTTCTTTAGATTTGTACAGTATTGTATGATGGTGTTTCTTTAGATTTGTACAGGATTGTATGATGGTGTTTCTTTAGATTTGTACAGTATTGTATGGTAACGTTTCTAAACAATTCTACAATATTGTACGGCAGTGCCTTTAGTTGATTTGTTCGGTATTGTATGATAACGTTTCTATGCATTTGTACAGTATTTTACGACATTATGTTAAGTAGATTCGTACAGTATTATACGACAATGCCTCAAGTAGATGTATACACTATCGTATAGTATATTGCTGGAGTCGTTGATCCAATGACTTAGAAGTTCATTTGTATTTTAACCTACAAGATGTAAAACTACTGCTTGATAAGCGTCTTTAAATGTTATCTTTGTTTTTGTTTTGAGTGTCTTCGATCTGATAAAGACTTTTATTATCGAACAAAATTCAACTTTGAGTTATGCAACAGTCTTCGAGTAATCAGAGATCGAGATAATGCAGTTTGACTGCAGCTGTAATAAAGATTAATTCATTATTCAGCGGATACCGTAGTCGTCACTCTATTGGTCAATTAAAGTCCAGTTTACTTGTATGGCTATAGTGAAAGATAGTCTAGAGTATTCATTGTTCTATAACGATTGGTTTTAACATATTTCCATTGTTTTTGCGGCATTTACCTATCAATTTTAAGATGATTTTCACTTTGTGCATCTCTTGAGCAAGCATATATGTACATGTATATCATGACATCCATTTCGATCATCAATGTGTTAATATATTTCTATCAATATACTTATGCTGTAATTAAAGTGCATATTTTTATTATTCACCATACTTACATTGTACTTACAGTGTATATATTCGTTATTCATCATACTTATGTTGTAATTACAGTGAATATATTCATCATTCATCATACTTACGTTGTATTTACAGTGTATATTCATCATTCATCATACTTATGTTGTAATTACAGTGTATATATTCATTATATGTTGTAATTACAGTATATATATTCACTATACTTATGTTGTAATTACAGTGTATATATTCATTATTCGTCATACTTACGTTGTATTTACAGTGTATTTTCATTATTCGCTATACTGATGTTGTAACCACAGTGTATATATTCATTTTTCATCATACGTTGTAATTACAGTGCATATTTTAATCATTCACAATACTTATGTTGTAATTACAGTGCATTCATTATTCACCATGGGTTTTTTTCCAGCAGTGTCCACTTTGAAAAAAATGTGTATATCATGTATAGACTATGTTCACTATCAACGTATTTTAATATGTATCCATTTCTTTAATTCAAGTGTGTTTTAATATACAAAATGTACCTGTAGTGTATGTGTCTAATGATAACTTTTAATGTGTCGATACATAATACCCAGTTAAACTTAAGCGTAGTATACCAAAATATCAGATTCTCATTTTTGGACATACTTATATCAATATACATAGAATCTCCCCTATAGTATTTTCCCGGTAATGTAAGTGATACACGCAAGGTTTACTTTCCTAGCTAATAATATATCTTATCCATAGTAAAGCCTATCTAGAGCGCACATAATTATTGTGTGTTTATACATATAAACTGCACCAGATTGTATCAACATAAATTGTTCTTGACAAGCGACGGTTCACGTAGTCTCGGTGGGTCAGAAGGAATATAACATGCATACATTTATACTACGATATCACTATTGTTATATTGTACCTTACATATATATATTTATATATATATTGTCCGTATCTTATGAGTTTAATGTTGAATTAAGTGTGCTTAAAATCTTCAATACAAACTCCAAGACGGAGCAAAACGAATCATACCAGATTTATAGTGATAAATAGTTAAATTGAATATATATGGGCTATACTGAACAGAGTCTATGGACGGTCTAGCGTATCGTTGAGCAATGTAAGTATTTCTTATAGCCGCCATCTGTGTACCGTCGTATTGGTGTAGAAGTTCATGGCTATCATTGAAACAACAGATAATTTGGTAATGTAACGACTGTGATAATTGATATATGGAATGTGGTATATTAAACAATACGAGTGCTTGTGGGCACGTACACGGATACCCTATTGTGTGTTTATCCGGAAGGTAGATCAGGCATGGAGTCTTATTTTACACGTGTATAGATATACATTCCCATCACACGAGGAATGAAAACAACAGTTTAGCTGTTCGCCCGCACGTGTAGACACGTGCCCTGTATGTCCTACAATCACAACCTGTAGTGACTTTTCCCACAAACACAATTCTCACTCGCACAATTCCACAGGCGTCTAAGTTGTCATCAGTATTGGAGCATCAGCAATCCTTGAAATGCAATAAAACCCGACTTTTTTTCTGGATCAGTAATCGAGTATATTATTGAAACATTCCCCCGAAGCATTATTCCAATTTCGTCAAAACTTGGACAGGGTTTGGGAACAGTAGCAAGCTAACAGAGCTCTAACCCGTCCACACAGTAGTAACCCATTATACATGTTAATTCTTCACTAATAGCCTACATCTATTTATAGGTACGTATGTACGCACGAGATGCGTTAAGACATATTTGAAACACATACAGTAGTTAGATTCCATGTTGAATTGCAAATGACAAGGGTTCCGTGCTGTAAATATCTCTTAGGTATTTTTTACGTTTTAATTTCATTCGTCGAGTGAACGATGTATACTGTCGTCTGCTTGAGTCGACCGCTCAATATTCCAACAGTTATATTGGGCTATTTTAAATAGTTATGAAAACACACTCCAACTTTTTGGTTTACTAGGCTGTGAGGAGATTAAGAAATCTATAAATATTATGGATTAGGCTAGAACACATATGCCAAATGTCAATATTTCTAAAGATTGTTAGGATCTTTTAAATTGTGTGTTGTAACTCACGTGTACCACTAGCTCGGGCTTCGAAAAGAAATTATATGAAAGCATCGTCGTAGAGCATTTAAAGGTAGAGACGGCGAGACATGTGTAACGGCGTTGTTGTTTTAAAAGAATATTTTGATTATATAAGATAAAACAGCTTTTTGGTAGTTGTTATAACAATTCGTATCTCATATATAAAATAAAATACATACCTCCACCTGAGTCGGAAGAATGAAGACGCTTCCTGGATTTCGCACTAAGAGACCTTTGAAGTCGTGATCCAGGAGCCTTTCCAGGTTTCCGGATCTTCAGTTTCTTGATCGCCTGTCCCACTGTAAAAATGAAGCAAGTAAGAACAAGGGTAATGACGATGCGGCAGAAATCACAGAATCCCAAATCCAGGGCAATGTTTTACACACAAATAACATCTCCGTAACGATCAATTCCTTCCAAACTTACTAGTATTCCGAAATTTTGACATGTTGCAAGTAGTCACTTTTGCATAAATCCTTCCATCGCTGAATATATGTACAATATATATAATACACACTACAAGGGGTATTGCCTGTACGGCGAGCACTATAGTGGTTCCTTGTCGACCTCGCCACAGACAATACTACTCTCCTTCTCTCAGCCTAGGCTTCCATTGCCTCTCCATAGTAAACATCCCAAATGGACGGGTACCTAAAAATCGAACACAAATCGTGCTATGGTTACCAGCATGCTTCTGCAATACGTATGTTATGAAATAGCACACATAGAGCATTCACATATCCCTCACGTGCATGCAGTTTGTCTTAGAGACTAATGGTGTGCCCATTTTTGATAACAATAAAACAAATGGTCAGTTAGTGTGTATATTTTTTTTAAGCTGAATACACACAATCGACAAGGATGGCAGTAAAAATAATCCGAAGAATGATTTAGATTATTAGCTACAGGTTTAAAATTGCTATGTACTATATCATTTGTATTTGTTCTATATCAACATTAGTTAATATCGATACTGAAGAGCTGGCATTTTCTATCCATCAGCAATTGCCAACGAATTAGATCGCACATACAGCTGTATCAAGATGTTCGAAGATTTTGATTTCATGATGGGGAAGGGTTAATGAAAAATTGATTGAAATATGACAGCGGTATTCTGAAATAAAACAGGAAGGATGATGACACTTTTTGACATACAACACTTTGAGGAGATTATCCAGACCTGAGATTCTCCAGATATTTATAGCACATGTGTACATGTACGTGAACGTCTTCCAGGTGTAGTACCGTGTTGACTTACGTAGACCAATGCTTAACCGTGTACACGGTGAGGAAATATGATGATAGCCGAGACAATACGTCATTATTAAACATATCAATAATAATAATAACAATAATACACTATATTGATTTTGAATTGGAACCCAATGAACATGTAGAGTTTTCACAGTTACATTCGCAGCAATAGGCGTATGTGTACTGTTGAGAAAACTATGTTCTCGCTGAAGTGACACCTTCTTGGTTTGTATCGATTTGGTTTGAAAACTCGTACAAAAAGCCGTGCAATCTCTAGCCTACAGACAGAGGTAGTCAGCAGTCTGATCGCGGGAGCCTATAGTGACATTTAGACGCTAGGGCAATGGTCACAGGGGATCAATGTTCCCAAATCTACCGATAGATTTTGGTCACCCACAGTTTTCCAGGCTATATACGATTCACAATATTTATAGTTTCATGGTAACATTTAGGCCTATGACATTCGAAGGTGAAGGTCAGTGTCACAAAGACTTTTACGGAAGAGCATTAATACTGTTTTGCATGCAAAGAAGCCATTATGGATCATGTTCCGACAATTTTTGGAGAGTGCTCTGTAACAGATAAATCATGAAGCCTTGAAAGTATATCATCCATCTTTTAGGGTAAATGTTCCATCCATGTGTCCAGCGTCAAAACATGCACGCACCTGTGACGTGGACACGGTAGTTTCTTTCTTAATTTTGTCAGGACACATTTTTTAAAATATATGTATTGTTTACATTGTCTATTAATTTATAGAAAATTTAATAGATTAACGAAGATGCAGGTACTAAAACACATTAGTAAATACTGTTTACTACGAGGTGTTAAATATGAATAAGAGATTATCATTTCACCAGTTACATGTACATATATCCACAATGTACATACGCACTTACATACGGTTCAACAAGCGTGATAAATAAAAGTTGATATATTTTTTTCTATATGAAGTACAAGTTTTGCAAATATTGTGAAATGCATAAAGTTAATATTTATATTACAAATGCGTCCTTCAAAAGGTATATCGATTATCATTGGCAAAGAGAAACGCTTTTTAAAGTGTCATCGTTAATATTTACCAAAAACATGCTGGAATCTTCTAAATTCAAAAACTAAAAAACATGATTTGCTATTATGACGTTCATAGTAAGCTTTTGTCTCCACGGTACAGACATCCTGTACACCGATATCAACTAAAACACATCAAATTATTTCCTTACGTCTCATCGCTGATTAGTAAAAAATCTAAATGAATAACTTGAAAGTAAGTAGGCAATATTACTAATTTTGATGGCACTGCTATAAACTTTTGTCTTTGGTGTACCATGTGTCAGTAGCTTGTGTATGATTCAAGGTCTTCGCAACGGTCAGGGTCATTATGAGAATGTGTGAATTTGAGGGGCACGAATAGACGAAAACAACGGAAAGAATAATAAAGGAAAGGTATAGTAAACAGAAATGGAATGTTGTGTATCACGTCGAGGTACCTGTGTTATGTACGCTACCAAGCGCTATCTGTCGTTAGGCGTGCTGAGTGAAACATACACACACGCGATACGTGCACTCTGCTGTATCGTCCGCACGTGAATAATGACTGTTGGCAGTTGATGTCATCTCGTGTTTCCATGATGAGGTTAATTGTGCCTCAGTTGCTGGTTGTGAATATAAATCAGGCTACAATAGAGTTTGAAGTGTACTGTCTTATCACACGTCACATCTGTACGATACTTTGTACTTGTTTCTCTACACTCCGCCAGCCATACAATATGTGTTTAACAGTCATTACAGAAATTAGTAGTATATAAATCCACACAGTCATTGTTTGTGGAGGTAAATTGGGGAAATTTACGCACAAGCGATATAAAGACAATTTAGACGTGTTAGACAGTGTCTAGGAACGTATGACTGTGTTATGTTATAATGAATTGTAGATATAAATAATCTAATAAAGTTTTTTTCTGAATATTTTTATAAGTATTTGTTTTCATTACGTGACAAATTTTCTTCTGACAAAAGTGAATATCATTTTCGCATTTCGCATTTAAATGTGAAAACCTGGATTTAGATATAGATGGATAGCAGTCACCACCCGTTAGGAAATCCGTATACATTGTATGTACCCAAAATATAAAAACAAGAGGCCATGAGGGTCTGCATCCTTCTCCTGGATCATATAGATTATATTACAAATACTTTCCTACTTTTTGAGCTGCATCTCCCGAAAATGTTACAGACCAAATGTGGACCAAATCCTGTCATTCTAGAGAAGAAATGGGATTTCAGTTTTCCCCAAGCTATATTTCTCCTATTAGCCACACCCCTCCAGCCTCAGAATCAATTTAAGTCTCCGTTGCCCAATAATGCTCCATATCACATATCATCAAAATATATTCAGGCGTTCAGGACTAGAAGCTATTAAAAGGATGTCCCCCAATTTCCCGTTTTTAGCCCCACCTCTAACCCGATGAGGACCAGACCGTTTATGCAAAATTAGTCCCCCTTCATCCGAGAATGCTGCAGACCAAATATGGATCAAATCCTTTCATTCCTACAGGAGGAGAAGGATCCTAAATTATCTGCTATATTTTCCTCTACTGGGCCCCGGCCCTCAGGAACCATGGAAATTGGTTCCTCGTCACGCAAGGAAGTGTCAAACCAAATTTGATTAAAATCCGCTCAGTCGTTCATGACAAGTAGCGATTTGTATGAAAAGTTGACAGACGGACTACGGACGCCGCGCCATACCATACGCTCACCATCCCATCGGGCGGGGTTAACTCAAATGATGTTCATAATCAGACGCGTGTCTGTCCACAGATTAGAAAGCCTAGTAGGAAATAAATATTGATTTCAATTTTCGAGTTAATAAAGGTTTTAACACTTCTATCACGCTATTTGGAGTAAGTACTTTTCTAAGAATCTTGAAATGGTATGTGACATTTAAAGTGATGCAAATCCTCGATATTCCAGGAGCTACGCTCCCCGTTGCTTTGTGCATTTCCTTTTTGTTAGTTTGATCGTTTGATTTACATCAAACGAATCCCGGGGTCGTCGTACCGGTAAATTGGCTGTCTTTGAACTTTGTTGTCGCTACAGTGTAATCGTCAAAAGACATGTAACAACTTAGCGGCTGGTCAGGATCTCTTATGCCTTTAATTTTGCTATTACGTATTCCAAGAGTGCAGAGAGGGGAGGTGAACGTACTCGCTGGAGGACTGAGGTTGACTAGTGTATTGGAAGGTCTGGAATGTACCAACAGAAGTTGCGAAACATAGTATCTTACCTTCTCTAAAAAAGATGTTAAATTGATTGATTGCAAATTGTGTTACACCTTTTTAACATTACCTTTGACAGTGACGACAGCCAGATGGTTTGATGGGAGATTTCGGATGTTTCTCGCTTGTCAAGGTCATTAATTGATTGGCACGCGTCTGATCACCTCACTATCATTTGCCACATTGCGTGTTTAACTGTTTAGATATGCCTAATTGGACAGTTTTGACACAGAAATTAAACATGCAAAATATGTCGGGTCAGCGATATTGATAACTTTTTAGTAACAAAACACCATTATCCGTTATGTATGAGTAACCCTCGCCCTAAGTTACATTCAGCACGTAAAAGAAAACAAAAAAGAGGGCAAAGTTGAGCTAAAGATGTATTTGCACTGTCGCTCTAGAATAGTACAATGATATTAAGACCAGGCGTTTCGAAAAGGTTAACATTTAATTCGTTCTTGACGCCACCCGCAGTAGTATCTAGATCAGACCAAAGTAATTACATGTCCAGAATACGAATTTTTGAGAGAGGAGAGTAATCAACTTAAAGATATATCTTAATGTACGTACATTTTTTGTATGTAACCATACTGTATAAGTGTATATATAAGCATAGCCTACCCCTGAAAGTAGTCCAGGCTGCCCGGTCATATAGTAAATATCTCTACATGCCTTTGGTTTAACCGTGCATCCCTAAACAACAAAGCAATGCATGCATAACACAAACGTCATGCTAAAACTGAAACAACAAAAATATCAGCAGATGAATCTGAAGGTACATGTATGTATACAGGAAATTTCCGCCGTAAATTACATGTGTATTTAATTATAATATTTAGGAATAGGTAACCTTGAAATGCCACTAAATTAGCTTGATATAATTCAGGGTCAAATTCATAAAAAAAAGGGCTCGCGAATCATTAGAACCAGCTGTTTCAGATCTTCTCGAGATGAATGATTATAGTAAGTTGAGTGAACGTAGTCGAAAAGGCAAGTAGGAAAACGTCCAGAAATATGTGGTATGATCCGATTAAAGGGTTAAAATTCTGTATGTAAAACGAGACCAGTGAAAATAAGTGTTTGACCATCTCCGAAAATATATCGACTAAGGCATCATTAATTTCTGTACTGTCGTATAGTGAGTGAGGAGATTTGTGTTTCTTCGTTCTCTAGCGTACTGTACGATACAGAATTGAGGGGTGAGGTTAGGGGGCCGAACACTAACATTCAGCCTGATAAAATCACCACACAATATAATCCGGATAGTCAAAAATCGTAAAAAAGGGATATAAAATATTGAAAATAACAAGATATTGGAGCTGATTTGTAAAATATATGTGAAAGTTATGTATTTACTTATTCTCTCATTACCTCCAATGAGTAATCATGTACAACTTTTCTGCATACTAAATACAGTGTAAGTCATCATTCGAATGGCGCTGATATGAGTTGTTTCATTCATCGATCCAACGCGAAATGATCCGGCATCATTTCGTAATATAACACGTAATCGATTCAGCTTTGTGTCCTCTTCATTAAAAGTAGCTCAAACTATAACCGTCAGTAATGGCGGAAATGAAAAAAATAGCCAACAATAAACACAAAACCCTACTTATGAAAATCACGTCAAGATCTCGTTCAGTTACTATGCTATTCTGACGTCACAATCGACCAATAACTAACTTATAGTTATAACATTGTCCCTACCGTAATCCGCGTGCGCTTTGGTTTACTCTCGGCTAATTAACTAACTTGATGTAGTGTTAGCCACTTGAGATTTATAATCATTTCACGAGAGTATACCTCAAGACTATCGTTTGCTTTTAAACAGCCATTCGTCTTACGATAAAGTGCAATTACTTGGTTGTAGTCCAAGTACTTTCGTTTGCCGAAATGTGTTTTACAGAACATATCACAAATAGGTTTTCACTGCATTGGACACGCACATGTAACCTGATCAACCCTGACGGTATCCGAGAAATGAGCTTGTCGTTGCAAGTCATTGCTAGACAGAGATGAAGTCGTAAAATGTGAGCCAGTCTCATTTCTTCCATTACCATTTTATTTTGTTTCTTTATTCACTGAAAAGTTTCATCAGTTTAGAACCGTAACGTCTCTAATAAAAGTGTTGTTGCAGGTAAACAAATTCAAGTTAACAATTACCACCACAGGCCTCTAAAACATATTCCTTTGCAAACATTATCAAAAGTTCATGAGGGCTCAACCAAACGCTTCCTTAATAGTGACGATTTTATTAAAGGACAAAGAAGTTCCTAGCAATACTTATTTGGTCAAAGGTTCAATAAATGTATTGTACGTGTTGATTAAAAATTTTATTTACATAGTTTTCAACCGGGACGTCCTTGACTAATTCAATAGAACATGGGGTTTTCCATGTGGTGCGTTAATACAATAAAGGCTGGAGGAAATTAAAAAAAAAAAGCTATATCCAAACGAAGTTTTGATTCGAATCCAATACCAATAAAACGAAAAACAAAATGTAACATGGCAAAATCAAAAACAAGACCAGGTGTTCCGGAGATGAAAGCGTCTTTTTCTTCATCGACGACACTCACTCACCATACACGTATATATGTAAATCAGTCTGTGTACGCCAAAATCATCAAAAGTAGAATCATAAAGGTGCCAGCACAACCACAAGGCTTATCAGCGAAGTTAGAACACGTAATATAGCAAAAGAAATACACTGTATAATTTTTACCAGGAGTATATGATGTCGACCTTTAACTTTGCCATGGTCTTTATCAAGTTGAATATCTTTTTTGTCAGCAACTTACATTTGTTACATAATAACGTGAAATTAGGGGGGCTTCCTTGAATATTGAATCAACCAGGGCACGTGAAAATTGGGAAAGCAGGGATGCTACTATCTAGAAATTAACTATTGTAAAACTGAAATCACCGTGCTTAGTGAGCTCTTCAAACTGGTTACGCTGTAAGTCAAGATCAGAGTTCTCCCTTCATTAATTAAACACAACAGTACATCAACTATACCTCTATCAGGCGTAGAAAACAAAATACACCCATTCCTTAGCAAAAGATCCCTTCCTAGTCACTGGCCACTATAGAATAACAAATGGTCGAATAAAGGATGATTTCTCAGCTTACATTTTTATATAACCAACTACATGTACATATTAAGCTTTGCTAAATGGTTTCTTGTTACGTTTTAATGATAATGAAACCTCGAGTAGATTATGTGAGCTTTACTAAATTTCACAACGGATGTTCTATCAGTTAAAATAGAACAAAACGTGGGCATTGCAGAGACTAAAAAAGACATGGCATTAACTCAAGAAATTGAGTAAGTGTTTTATTACGGTTTAAACGGCCCTCTTGTTATATTTCGAGAACAATTATCCAAGGTAAAAACAATTTTACAGCAGGGCAGGTATTACGATTGTTCCAAGTCGTAACCCTAATACATGTGCAATCATCTTTATTACGCTTATCGTAGGGCTTACAATATGTTTGTGCTGTTATATACTGCGTGCTGTGTCAATAAACAGTTCCATCTGCACCTCGAACGCCGAGTCTTATTCTCTAAGCGGAGGAATAATTACTTGTCACATACTAGACGGATATTACAAAATGTACTGAAGTAAAGATGATTTTAACAGCTTTGTTTGTTTGTTTGTTGGATAAGTTTATCACTCCGTAAACAGTGAGGGTCTTTTTGAGGCCGGGTCTCTTGTAGTCTTTGGTGACAACCTCACCGAATAATATACGGGAGGCTCGTTGCATGCCATCCAGAGCAATCGGGTAAAGTGTCCTGCCCTCGGACTTTTTATCATTTTATACGCTGGTGACAGTTTTGCTATCAGAAACATCAAATGGTTTACAACAATTATTAAATGAATTTGAACAATATTGTAAGAAATGGAAACTTGAGCTAAATATAAGAAAATCAAAAGTTGTAATCTTTTCGAAACGAAAATGTCTACAAATTCACCATTTTACACTGTGTAATACAGAGTTAGACAAAGTTGAAGGGTATACATATCTAGGTATATGCTTTAACTTTAATGGTAGTTTTTTTAAAGCAAAGAAAAAAGTTACTGAGCAAGCACAGTAGTCAGTTTTTGCTATTTACAAGAAACTTAGGAACATATCACTTCCTGTAGATCCCCAATTGAAAATATTTGATTCACTTGTCATGCCAGTTTTATTGTATATATCTGAAATATGGGGATTTGAAAATGTAAATATTATAGAGAAAATTCACTTACAATTTTGTAAAAACATACTTAAATTAAGAAAGTGTACAGCTAATTTTATGAGTTATGGCGAACTAGGAAGATACCCTCTTGACATTGAAATCAAATGTAGAATGATAACGTTTTGGCATAGCTTGATAACCTCAAATAAACTGTCAAGTAATATTTATAGATTAATGTATACTTTACAGGAAACTGGATCTATGTCGTGTAAATGGCTGTCATACGTTAAAGATATTTTATCTAAATCTGGCGTAAACTATGTCTGGATTTACCAATCAATATGTTCTTTTTCAAGAGATGAAATAAAGAGTCTGGTTAAAAGTAGATTGCATGATCAGTTTTTACAGAAATGGTTTCATGATATTGATAATTCTTCAAGAGGACAAACATATTCTATATTTAAGACACAGTTTGGCATAGAAAAGTATTTGTTACAGGTAAATGAAGAGATAGAAAAATTATGTGTAAATTTCGATCCTCTAATATTGAACTACCAATAGAATCAGGACGATGGCTTGGTATACCTCGTCATGAGAGAATATGTAATTTGTGTATATCAGATATTGGTGATGAATTTCATTATATATTTAAATGTGAACATGAATCTGTAATATGTTTGAGAAAGAAATATATTCCAAAATACTACTATACTTATCCGAGTCGAGAACAAATACAAGGGATGTTTACTATATTTAATCGTAAAGTTTATATAAGAATGTGTAGATTTATAGAAAAACTAAGTAAAGCGGTGCTCCTCCATTCTTTGAAATTCTTTAATGTTCTTTGTAATTATCACAAATTTATATTGTATAGAATATTGTAAGATTGTATAACTGTACGCCATGTATCATTGTTATTATGTATATGTGACCTCGTGTTACACACGTAAGTGTGTCAGAGTGATATCAATAAAACCTTGAAAAACCTTGAAAGACATAACCATGACAGCACAGACCGGCCGGTTTCTCAATTTCCCCAGTAAAAACAAACCGACACGGGTAGAGAGTGGTCGAACCACGCACCACCGATCTTCAGAATGAGGTTACGTGGCCGACGTTCTGGATAAAGATCCGAATCTAAAAGCAGATGCAACATAGACAACAAGATACGTTTTACGTATGGTTATTCCAACATGACATCATCGTTAGGCCATCAAACATATAAAGAATACCAAAGTGAATATTCGCTTATCTGAAGAAAAAAAAATGCAGGTACCTATAATAACAAAAATATATTCTGTACCAAATGGGAAAAAGTTTCATTAATAATATGAACTGCCATCAATTACATTTGGCTAATGTACCATTTTTAAGAAAGAACCAATCCATAGCCTGTATTAGACGTTTATTGTAGCCTACTTAAAATCCAATTATTGTGATATATCAATATCAAACAGCACAGAAAGTATTTAAAGCATATTCAGTACTAAGTGTAAATTTATAACTTTTTATCTTTTACGTTATTGCTCTTAGAGTTTCAGGAACAACATGTGTGAATGTACATGATCTATTCCTCTGAATATCATCGCAATAAAAAAAATGAGGATTGCATAATGAATGAATCTTTATTTCCTGCTACATGTACCTACGGATATCTTAGAAAGCCTTACTAGGTATAACCTCCTTGTAACACAATCTGAGACTGGTAATATTTCTCTCAAGTCCCAATCGAAACTGTATCCTTTGTTAAGTTACTTAATCCCGCACAATACAACGTACGTGTTCATATGACCTTTGATGTTTGAAGGACGTAACATCCGGAGCAAAACAAATTATTGTTGCTTATGTTAAAAGCTGCATTATCCTAAAATCGATTATGTTACCAAGACCTAGTTTGTAACTGTAATATCTATAGATCTATCTTATAGCATTCACATACTCATTATACATTTAGTGTTTACAAGCAGAATTATTTGTGTAATATGTCTTAATACGATTTTGTAAGTTCACTAATCACGTGACCAATTAATCGGTAGCGCTCGGCTGCTGTTACTTGGACACGCCGTTGCAAATAGCGTGACGTAGGTTCGTGGGGCGCTCCACTCGAATCTGTGACACATTGTCTTGTCGAGTTGAACGCAGCGTGCTAAACACTATTGTTACGTAATGAAATTAGCCGTACAACGTACCATGGAACGTGGTGCGTATCTCCGTACGTATTCATTTGGAGGGTTTGAAAAAGTGTAAGGCAATGAGCTAATATTGATTTGTAGTTAGATTCGGGTCTGAAACTCTCAAATGTATACAAATGTTCACATTGTATACCGATATACCAAGGACGATTTCACAGACAGAACTACGAACAAGACTTGATAAATATTGATCCCTATGGCTTGCATGTGAACATTTTATTTCAGAACGAAGACGCAATTACAATTGTCAAATTCAATCGAATAAAGGTAGCAAAACCATGACGTGGAAGCCAAATAAAAGATTTGAAAAATCAATTTCTTTGTTATTTTGTTCTCTTTCCGAACACACGGTGCACGCTGGAGATTAAATATAACAACATGATCAAAATACGAGCGAGCATGGGTGCCATATGTCCTGACTTCTTAAACTTTTGAAAAGAACAACGACTACTTCCATGTTAATTTTTGTTTTAGCCGGTGTTAGTTTAAATAGTGTTCTCTCCTGCAGTTTCCCTGCAGTTTAAGGTCAAGGATTTTACAAGATTTCCCCCTGATATTAGCAGCGTTCACAACAAAATGAGATTTAGACGCAGTTATGTGATCGTACAATGCACCAACAGTTCTGCATCATTGTATGAACACACGATTGTAGAGTAGAGACAAAAATTAGACTGCATCATGCACCAGCACACACTCTTTCAAAAATGTTTCAGGGGAGACAAAAGTGTGATAATTTTGAATGGTATGCGATCTGTTGAGTTATGGATCATGTTTCTGTCCAAAACAAAACCAAATGTCATTCAAAATAGTAAAAACAAATGTATATGTAAGCGAAACAATAGTTATCAACTTTTTCTATTTTACCTTCATCTTGCAAAGGGTAATGGTAAGTACTAGTTACCCCATTGTCAATGTGGTGTTACCATACAGTAATGGTAAGTACTTGTTATCTCATTGTCAGTGTGTTGTGACTATACAGTTATGGTAAGTACTGGTTATCCCATTGTCAGTGTGGTCGGACCATACAGTAATGGTAAGTACTTGTTATCCCATTGTCAGTGTGGTGTGACCATAGAGTAATGGTAAGTACTTGTTATTCCATTGTCAGTGTGGTGTTACCATACAGTAACAGTAAGTACTAGTTATCCCATTGTCAGTGTGGTGTTAATATACAGTAATGGTAAGTATCAGTTATCCCATTGTAAGTGTGGTGTGACCATACAGTAACAGTAAGTACTAGTTATCCCATTGTCAGTGTGGTGTGACCATACAGTAACAGTAAGTACTAGTTATCCCATTGTCAGTGTGGTGTTAATATACAGTAATGGTAAGTATCAGTTATCCCATTGTCAGTGTGGTGTGACCATACAGTAATGGTAAGTACTAGTTATCCCATTGTCAGTGTGGTGTGACCATACAGTAATGGTAAGTACTAGTTATCCTATTGTCAGTGTGGTGTGACCATACAGTAATGGTAAGTACTGGTTATCCCATTGTCAGTGTGGTGTAACCATACAGTAACAGTAGGTACTAGTTATCATATTGTCAGTGTGGTGTGACCATACAGTAATGGTAAGTACTGGTTATCCCATTGTCAGTGTTGTGTGACTATACAGTAATGGTAAGTACTTGTTATCCCATTGTCAGTGTGGTGTGACCATACAGTAACAGTAAGTACTAGTTATCCTATTGTCAGTGTGGTGTGACCATACAGTAATGGTAAGTACTGGTTATCCCATTGTCAGTGTGGTATGACCATACAGTAATGGTAAGTACTAGTTATCCCATTGTCAATGTGGTGTGACAACACAGTAATGGTAAGTACTTGTTATCCCATTGTCAGTGTTGTGTGACTATACAGTTATGGTAAGTACTTGTTATCCCATTGTCAGTGTGGTGTGACCATACAGTAACAGTAAGTACTAGTTATCCCATTGTCAGTGTGGTGTTAATATACAGTAATGGTAAGTACTAGTTATCCATTGTCAATGTGGTGTTACCATACAGTAATGATAAGTACTTGTTATCCCATTGTCAGTGTGGTCGGACCATACAGTAATGGTAAGTACTAGTTATCCCATTGTCAGTGTGACGTGACCATACAGTAATGGTAAGTACTACTTATCCCATTGTCAGTGTGGTGTGACCATACAGTAATGGTAAGTACCAGTTATCCCATTGTCAGTGTGTTGTGACCATACAGTAATGGTAAGTACTGGTGATCCCATTGTAAGTGTGACCATACAGTAATGGTAAGTACTTGTTATCCCATTGCCAGTGTGGTGTGACCATACAGTAACAGTAAGTACTAGTTATCCCATTGTCAGTGTGGTGTGACCATACAGTAATGGTAAGTACTGGTTATTCCATTGTCAGTGTGGTGTGACCATACAGTAATGGTAAGTACTAGTTATCCCATTGTCAGTGTGGTGTGACCATACAGTAACAGTAAGTACTAGTTATCCCATTGTCAGTGTGGTATGACCATACAGTAATGGTAAGTACTTGTTATCCCATTGTCAGTGTGGTGTGACCATACAGTAATGGTAAGTACTGGTTATCCCATTGTCAGTGTGGTGTGACTATACAGTAATGGTAAGTACTGGTTATCCCATTGTCAGTGTGGTGTTACCATACAGTAATGGTAAGTACTAGTTATCCCATTGTCAGTGTGGTGTGACCATACAGTAATGGTAAGTACTAGTTATCCCATTGTAAGTGTGGTGTGACCATACAGTAATGGTAAGTACTGGTTATCCCATTGTCAGTGTGGTCAGACCATACAGTAATGGTAAGTACTGGTTATCCCATTGTCAGTGTGGTCAGACCATACAGTAATGGTAAGTACTAGTTATCCCATTGTCAGTGTGGTGTGACCATACAGTAATGGTAAGTACTAGTTATCCCATTGTCAGTGTGGTGTGACCATACAGTAATGGTAAGTACTTGTTATCCCATTGTCAGTATGGTGTTACCATACAGTAATGGTAAGTACTTGTTATCCCATTGTCAGTGTGGTGTTACCATACAGTAATGGTAAGTACTAGTTATCCCATTGTCAGTGTGGTGTGACCATACAGTAATGGTAAGTACTGGTTATCCCATTGTCAGTGTGGTGTGACCATACAGTAATGGTAAGTACTTGTTATCCCATTGTCAGTGTGGTGTTACCATACAGTAATGGTAAGTACTAGTTATCCCATTGTCAGTGTGGTGTGACCATACAGTAATGGTAAGTACTAGTTATCCCATTGTCAGTGTGGTGTGACCATACAGTAATGGTAAGTACTAGTTATCCCATTGTCAGTGTTGTGTGACTATACAGTAATGGTAAGTACCAGTTATCCCATTGTCAGTGTAGTGTTACTATACAGTAATGGTAAGTACTAGTTATCCAATTGTCAGTGTGGTGTGACCATAGAGTAATGGTAAGTACTAGTTATCCAATTGTCAGTGTGGTGTTACCATAGAGTAACAGTTAGAACTTGTTACCCCATTGTCAGTGTGTTGTTACTATAGAGTAATGGTAAGTACTAGTTACCCCATTGTCAGTGTGGTGTTACCATAGAGTAACAGTAAGTACTTGTTAATTGTTACATTTTTCTCTTCCAGTTATACTTCGGTAAGATTATCTGTCAACGCCGTCTTCATGGAATGATATCTGTTACATTTCCACTCCTCGATCAAATGCAGATTAGCGCATAACTTCGTGTACAATATCAACTCCTGACATGATCAATAACTACGGACACTAAACAGTATCCTTCTAAACGAGCTATAGAACAATGGTAAGCATGGCCTGTTTGACACGTGAAATCATCAAGTACGGCGAATAACTTAAAGTGAGGTGTCGTCCAATCCAAACTTGATAGAACATACATAAAATGTATAGTGTTAACTGTAATAACAGAACGAAGATATGACGTCCAGAAAGAGAGGTCAAACTCCTCAGGTCACCATTCAAACTTACTGAAATGTGCATTTCCCTTCAAAAATAAACGATGTTGCTTCTTTAATAAATACGTTAAAAAGTCCTGGTACTTTTAACGACGAATCCCGTTAATTTCTGCTGATTTTAATTTGCATTCGAGCCTCATTGATAAGTTACCATTTCCGTATTGATGATATGTATCTCTCATAACACTACAGAATAGGCTACACTAATTAACTACACCAGAAACCCTAAATAACATCAGGAAACATAACGCGTTTCTTTAAATGATACCACGCCATGTACCTCGTTCAAATGTTCAAATACATTTTAAATGTTAATGGGAAGTTTACCATATAATAGTTGACAGACGAGTCCTGAAGAGAATGGGGCTGTCAAAAAGGAGAGGGGTATGCAAGTCATTACATAGATATAACGCGTTAAACTTAACAATTAACTGTAGCTGCCACCTAGGTCTGGTGCCATGGTTTATTGATGTATGTATACAGCGGTTATGTTCATCCGTAGATATAGATAGACAACATGCGCAGACGAAGGTGACATTTGAGTTTTGGACAGTTGATGTGAAGGTAAAATAAATCATTTGATATATCAGTCTGGCTTCAACCCGACCCGCTCCAAGATACCGAAACGACGTAAAGAAAATTCGATTATTATTGAAAATTATGGATAATAGTAATTGGGTGCCAAAATTTGATTCCAACCTATCCATGGATGTTGTCGGGATGTGGTACCGCACATCAGTACGACTAGTTTATCAAACAAACCGATTCGGCAGTGTCTAGGAAACCATCTATTACGTCTGTACAACAGAGTTTTCAGCACAGACATATGATTACGATCTAACCTCTTGGCCCCATAATGAAATTGCCTTGATAAAAATGTAGCATTTGCCCGGCATTATACTCGCTGTGAGGGCCTCCATACACACCGATGCCAAACACTTCCGGTTATATCATAAAGGGATTTAGAGTATTGTATGTAGTAATTGTTTTGGTCACCCGTATATGTCATACTGTTCGACCACAAGTATCGATCTCGTCACCAGAGTCCTTCCAATATATCATCACTGTTAAAATGACTGATAGCAGATGCCGTAAATAGTATGGTCTGTCAGATTTATGTATTTAAGAACTTCTATTGTACATTAGTTTGTGATACAGTGTAGTTTATATTGACAAGAAAGCAGTCAGATAAAGTAAGAAATTTGATAGACTATCAAACTTATTTTGATTTTATATCTGAAAAACCACAAACAACGTACAAAACATGTACCAACTATAGAGATCAAATACCTTCTTGGCAAGTATATTCATACACAGACCAAGAAAATAGGATCATTAAAAATATATCCATACACTTTATCAATATGTGATGTCATTTACGTTTTCCATTTTAAATATGGCATATTATCTCTTTGACTTCCTGATTGCTTATATGAAGAATGTTTGACACTGTCATTTATTAACTAACAATACAGGGAACAGAATTGATCACAAGGAATCCATATATATCAGATAGTGTGACCCCTCCCTCCGTCTGATACAGAGTCGTGGTTCCTGCACGGGTGACATTTCGTCCGTCGTTATAATTCGTTTTAATTTGAGTTAATAACCGGAAATGATTTCAGTTCCATCTAGTAAAGTAAACGGGCATTATTAAGTTACTAAAGTGCATTCAAAGGTTTTTTATTTATCGGCTAATTTTAATGAATAGTAAACGGTTTTGGTGTGTCATTAGTTTTTAGCTCTAAACCTTGGGAAAGGGAATGTCCCTTTAAATCTTCGCTAATAAATCATTCAAAATTCGAATGTGAGAATATTTTGCAGGTAATTTACTGTTTTTATCAAAATATTCCACTTTCGACGATTAAACGATTCGTGGTAACTTCTGCATGATTGACATCGATTGAAAATCAGGAAAAGGAACATGTAGACCTAAATGAAGATTCCCGAATGTTTGATCACTATACATACGGAGATGCTGAAGAGATTTCTAAAGAAGAAGTGGAAATAAAGGGAGTACGTTGTAACAGCAGGAAATCTGTTGACGCAAGACTAATCCCCGCGCGACATTTCGCAAGGATCAATAGTAGCCTCGTTAGGTATAAGCAAACTTACTCATGCGCTTAAAATTGTAAGTTGTGTTTAAAGAGATATGGAGTGCACGTGAGAATAAATGCACGCGTTTGAAATGTGAAAAAAATCTATAAAGGATCAAACAAAAGGATAAGCTATGGAATAAAATACTTCCCCTATAAAAACAAAGCGTCCTGCTTGGGGGGAAAAGAGAGTAAGGAAAAGAATGGTATTGTCATACACAGACGATGTATACACGTTTGAGTAGGTTCCTCTCGGGGATCAATGGAAGTGTTCTTATGTCGTATTTGTTAGTCAATACATTGACGTGAACCCAGACCGTATCTGATTTATCACGCTAAACTATTCAATACCTACAATTCTCAACAATTTGTCACCAACCTTGGCTATAAAACATTTAGATATATCGA
Source organism: Pecten maximus (assembly GCF_902652985.1). Taxonomy (NCBI): domain Eukaryota; kingdom Metazoa; phylum Mollusca; class Bivalvia; order Pectinida; family Pectinidae; genus Pecten; species Pecten maximus. The sequence goes on from NC_047026.1 coordinate 24,253,804, forward strand.
TAAGCCAGCCTTGGACCTTGTTTACAAGCGAAGAAAACCATTAAGACTTACATGAATATATTTTACTCTAACGTATGGCATACATTGTACATTTCACAGATATTTAACAACTTGGTAAACGATATTTTAACAGTTTTCATTTGTCTTGTTCTCATCTACTAAAACGGCCATCATCATATGTTTTAAGAAAGAAATAGCCTGCCTTGTGCATATAGTTTTGTAGATATGATATTTGATAATGGTTTAAACTCCATTATCAACATGTCTGCATTGTTGTTAAAGTATTGCACTGATACCAGATGCTAGTATACAGTCGATATGAAAACAATTTTGGTGACAGAAAAATATCCATGTCGCCCTCCATACTTATATTTACACTCATATACTTTATACTGCAGCAAATATGCGTTTGAATTCCGCGCTAATCGTATAAATGACGTCAGTAAGCTCCAACCCAAGAACAGCTAAATTTTCCAAAAGATATGATATAGTTCCTCGTGTCATCGTAAACGGTACTCTCATAAAATGGTTGTAACAATAATTTATCCTTGTTTATTTCACATATGTGTGCAGATATCGAAAAATTGTTAACAATTGCATAATTTCTTATTGCTTGAAATTAAAGTCGTTTTTTCTGCGCATTGATATACCGTTAGCATTTAGAAGTGATGCAGTGTTAAATGGGTATTGCACCGGCTGGACTCTATTGTCTCCCCATAAACGTTATTGTTTCTTTCGATTTACGTTATTTCCAAAGGAATATCAGCTCTTAACTTCTAAACGACGGCAGGGAACAATGATGACAAGGTTATTTCGTTGGGAATAGATGTCTAATCGGTCAGATCAGTGTCTCTTAGTAGCAGACGATGTCCACATAGACTCGGTTTCAGATTTAGTAGTAAGGTATGCCTTTGACATCAGTGAATGTTTACACATCCGAAAATCATGTCGATACTCACGTTTTCTACAAGGTATACATGCTGGACTTTTAGTGTTGTCATGTTTTGCATTTCTCAAAATTCGAAAAACGGCCCCCTGCGACAACGTTAACGGTAATTTTGTATCTAGAACAGCGCTTATAATAGTTGTTATCGGTTATTCTTTGCGAACCATAAATCATTTATAACAACAGTGCAGCAATTCCAAAACCAACCATGTTTATTGAACACAATATAAATGACATACAGGCGTTTGACAGTTTACAGTGACACAGCGCTCCCATCATTGTTCTTGTAGTGGTGGTGGTGTGGGATTCTTGTTCCAACATTAGCGCGATCAGAACATTAAGCCCAGAACAGTGTTCTTGCTGTCATACCCAAAGACACTTCATGGGTTGAATTCCTACCCTGACTGAATCACTGTATATTGCAGTATACAGTCTCATAACCACATTTTGTTTTATGTGCGACATATAGGTAAACCCAACGCAGAATGTAAATATAAAACTATGAGGTGAAAAAGGAACCCTGGTTATATACAAAAGGTAAGTTTCTAATTTCTACACAAGTGTCTGCATCTTAACATTCCGATAAGGAACATACAGTTGTTGTTTTTTATCATATTTCATAAACTTTATAAAAGGATTAGATTTATGTTATGAAGAAACGTGTTGACAACCATAATAAGATGTGTGATTTCAATAAAGAACCACTGGAACTTTGACCTTTCGGTTCCGTAAAATGTAGTTTAAATCCTTTCGGCCACATTTCTTTGTACATTATTTTGTAGAATCGTTATTTTGACGTTTAAAAAATTGACGTGAGCTGTTTCGCAACAAAAAACTTTTGTCGAATAAGACGGGTCTCGTGGAGAAAAAAAACTGAGTATTGTTCCTGAATCATCCAAGGACAGACACCTTCCTCACCCCAAACCTCACAAAATGAATTCCTAAACACGTCTGTTTTAGCGTGAAGACCCACATCTGCATATAACGTCATTTTGTGTATATTGTGGCAGTCCAGCGAATTTACAGCAAACGCTCAGAGACGATATTGATGCCAACGGGCTTACGCAAAACGTTGTATTGATTACCTTTCCGGATCGACACATCTTAAAATGTAGGTCTTTTATCGACTTTAAGATTATTTCTTATTTCTTAGTTTTCAGATCAGAGCACAGAATCCATAAAGTACAATAATGTAGGTATACGTGTGTATATACATTTGTTTCTATTGTTCTATATCATGATAATTTAAGACAATATGTGTAGTTATTACGTGTGTGTACATACATTTGTATCTATTTAAGGATTAAACTGTATATTTTTGGTGTCTATGGCGGGATAGATGCCAGAGCTCTGGCATCTATAGCGACCATAGACACCAAAAAAGACAGTTTAATGCTTATATTTACATTCTCGACATATTTCTTTTTGTCATTTTTGAAAATTAAAATTGAGTTAGCATAAAAAATGCCAATATTCACTTTGTCAATGGGGTTCGACAAATGGAACAGCCTATTTTTTTCAAAATTCATTTGTCACGTGCATATTGGCAAACAAAACAGTGCATTGAAATAATACGAAAAAAATCACAGTCTGTCCAATTCTTTTTATTATTTGTGTAACAATATTGCATAAAATTTCTTTGTAATACTTTTTAATTAACATAAAAAACGACGTGGTCCTAGGCTATTTTTCATAGTGCCATGATTGTTAACGTTAGTTACAAGTAGTTCTGGTGGGTGAATATATTCATGCGCGGCATGAGTTGATGTCACGTTTTGGGTGTCAATTATGTTCACATAGACTGCAAATCTTTTTACTTAGTTTATATCGTGGCTTTGTCACCGAAATGTAAATATTATTCTATCACGATGTGTCATACTTTGTAGATTCAGTAATAGTGATATACACTGTGACCGCTTTTATATCTCTGTCCCTATCATATTCCAAGTTTGCCCCACCTGAAGTTCTGAACAACTCTATCTATGTCGGGATACCTCGACCGAATGTCTTTATATTGACAACATTTAACGAATGAAATATTAGCAGTACAATACAGTTTCGTTCTATATAATTTTACAAAGTCTTTGTGTTTTAGCGTGATACATGTAGCTAAGAAACAAGAAACATCACAATGGCTTCTCCTCTTATTTATGTGTATGGATAGAAGCAAACAATAGTAGACATGTATATTAATTGAACCGGGAAAAGTTGGGAGATATAATGACTTACCATTAATATTGCGTACTATTAATATTCCTGCGAGCGATTTTTCGGCGTACGCTACCTGAAGGTATACTTGTCTTTATTCAATTTCACTATAATAAGATATATAGCATATCAAAGTTGTTAGTATTACAGAGCACACAACCAAAACACAAACATTGTACATGTACGAAATCTGGGGTAAACAATTATTCGTATTTCCCGCATACAAGATCAAGCAATTATTGTTACACACTTCCAACTGGGAGGGTGTGTGTACTAAACAGAAAAGTGACAAAGAGAGGATATAATATGACATAGTATATATATCAGTAATACTGATGTATGTGCCAGCTGCCACATTAAAGGGAGATAACCTGCTCAGCCACTTTGCCTTACTAGAAAGGGAGATAATTGAATTATATCTTTACAGTAATATTGTTCCTGTCCTGATGACAGAAATATGATTGGTAATTATGGACCACGATAATTCGTTTGTTTGCTTCATTATAGACCTTCTTGAGCTGAACGTCAAATTCTCGCAAGCATATATATAACTAACACTTAAACCAACGACGGATAACAAAGTTCGGAATGTTAAATAGATGCGTTCGACTGTTAAGTGTTCCACTAGCTGGTTATAAGAGAACTATCCCCATGGACACAGGAATGTAAGATGTGTCAAAATTACTGTATTAACAACTACAGTATATAAATAACGGTACTTCAGTGTAGGGTAATATCGTCAAAGGATTCACCTAAATATTTTGATGGACTTGGTCACGTGTGAGTTGATAATTCTACATCTTTACTCGATGTTACCAATTTTAGGATAACATGTTAATATCTCCTTCATTAAACAATTTAATATGTTATTGAAAAAATAAATAAACAACTACATTTATGTATATTAATCATCTTTGATAAAACAATTAACACCTTTTTAATTTCAGTGTAATTGTGTTGATATATGGAAATGAAACGTGATATTGACTTCGATTTCTTCTCGGTTAATACACTTCGTTATAGGATTATAAAACCACACATCCACCTCAACTGCAGGTACCCATCATAGACTTTTTCAAACAAGATTGCTTTTATGTAGCCCTACAATAAAGTTCCTATTGAAGACATCCAAATTTAATTTTGTCACCTTTAAAAAGGCGTGAATACTTCTAAAAGATAAGCATTTAATCTTAAATCATCCTCGGCGAGATGCTACAACGTTGACGCTAGTGTAGGTATATGGTGTACGTAGTTATTGATCGAGACAAAGTTTCTTCAGTGGCCAGACAATACAGATGTTGCACGTGCGCGGCTGTGGAACACGTGTATTTGTTATATACCCTATACTCGGTCGGTCTGTAAACCCAGATAATGTACAAAAAAACTAGGTGTACGTGCAAAATAAACAATGCTCCCTCTTTTATAATGGTTTGTGTATTTACACTGGATTCCGGAAACCCTGACCTAACTGTTTGTGTATTATACAAAAGGTACACACTTCCTTTTTTCTACTTTATTAATACCCCGGGTCTGCACTATAAGTTTTGACGTTTTGTAAATAAACCACAAATGCTATATCACAATTTGGTCGAGCAGCGAGATAACTCACAATATACATGCATACATGTACTAACAGTATGGAAGTTAGAGAAGGAAATGATAAATCAAACTTTAGATAGATTATCATATAATCTCAAACTATGGCCTGCCTACAGTTTATACAGGGGAGCGGATGTATTTACTACAGCAAGGATATACGTGTCATCCTTTGGAAAGTAAAGCGTGTGTCCTCTGCTACAATGAAAAAGTTGCGTGTCCTCTAAAAGTCCTCTAATGAGGCTTACCTTTCTTTTTTTGAAATTCTTCGCCATCGTCATAGTCATCGTCGTCGTAATCCGAATCTCCCATATTGGTTTTATTTCCGAACGTTAACGATTTAAAACTATAACTACACTGTCGAAAATCCTAGAATTGGACCACTTTGCAATGTGTACACAACTTTATCGAGGAAATCAGTGTTTTACTGTAGTTATTAAATAAAGCCTCCAACTCCCATATAACCGATTTAGTACGCTCCGCGCCAATGCGAGGTAGAGTCTACTGGCGGGGAAACAGGGAACCAAGGTATCGGTGTTTGGGACAGAGAAAATACTTCGGACGGATGGTGTGAAAATCTGTTATGTGTTAAGCTATAAAGATTGCAATGAAAGCATACCTATCGTCGCCATAAATGTCTCCAACAATCTGTCAGGGTGTTCACCATGGTGGCCAAATATTGCAAACACGCCTCACTAATCCAGCATCCAAACACATGCAGCGTATGTGCCTGTGCACGGGATGATTTTTATTACATTTTCGCAATTTTTAGCTTAAGTGGGAGAACAAACTGCTATATCGATGAGCTAATTTCTCTCGTGATTATCTTACATGTTTATATATGCATAAGAAAAAACGCTGAAATGTGAGCCGTTCCTTAGTGAGTTCAATGCTAATGTTGAGTGTTGACAAATATACGCTAATACACTATATAATGTACCTAGGGCCTCTTCAGAGGTGAGAACATGCACCATGCTGTACGTTTTCTGCAAACGAGTGTGTACTTGTATACATTTTTCGGGAGTTTGCCATTGAGTGACATCTATCTATGGATTTGTTTATTAATACAAAAGGTACAAACTTTCCTTTCTTCTACTTAATTAATACCCCGGGTCTGCACTATGAGTTGTGACGTTTTGTAAATAAACCACTGATAATTTACAACATACATCTGTGGTTTATTTAAAAAACGTCAATGTATGTCTCGATTTATTCGATATTCAAAGTAATGTTACCATTATTACGATTTCCGTGACGAACGTCGACTACCGACGGAGAATTTCACATCACAAGATTTCGAGAGGTACCGGTTAATGAAGAACATGAAAAAGTTTTGATGGTCGACAGATGTTTTTTTTATGTTTGTTGATATGTCTAGTGGTTCCGTTGTCACAACCGACTCATTTGAGATTGTGGGTTTACCCGGAACTGACCTAGATCTATTTGTATGGCAGGTTTGTCTCTGAAGCAGAAGACGCTTAGCCTTCCGGAGCATCTTGTCTTTTCTTCCTCGTACTGTTTTATCAGTCGCCACGTATTTTATATTTTTGTTTATGTTTTGCTGTCATTTAACCGATTTTGAATTTGAATTGTAGTTTCGTTATTATTTCGGTATTTTTTGTTGTCTTTTTACCACTGTGGGAGTGTTCCTGCTGGTGGACAGTTTTGTCCCCGAAAACACTCGTTAACCAGTTACTTGATAACACCATGTTTAGCTAAGAAAAGTCCGAACATCATACTAAATGAGTCTGCGCTCAACAAAGGACTCCCTTAGTGGATTATACTGATCTATTACTGGTGTTAGGAGTACACCTAAGATCGTCGTCTAGGTCATATCCAACTTTGTCCAGAACTATGATTTATAGAAGATATTTCTAGAAAAAAAAAAATTGTTTTGATATAGACGAAACCTAATGTGGAACCAAAATCTGTACAACCTGCAGTACAAACATCACTGTAGCTCCCTCACTTAAAAAGAATATTGTACAGGAAATGTTCAGCTCCTAAATTGCAAAACCTTCAACGTTGCCTATGGAATTGAGAGCGCCCTGTGTGGGTTTATATATGTTGTTAAAACAAAAGGACAATTAGGACAACGTGGCCATCGTTCTGCTGTGATCTATGGAGAGAGTTAATGTTTGTATTAACATTTCAACCTTACTGATCATTCAGTATGGCGCATAACCGTCCATATTCTCGATAAAATTTGACGTCATACCAGCAGCCCAAACCATGAGTACACCGGACCGTAGACAGCGAGAGGACCACTGTACTACACTTTGAGGCATTGCTTCGCCACATGGTTGTAAAGACCACTTGGATTCGGTAGGAAGAATGTCCTCTCCAAGCTGCAGTCAAACAAACGTAATATAAGTTTTCACTTCACGTCTTAATCGTAGTTATGGACACAGATACTACTACAAGCTGTCCAGAAACATGTACGATGTTAAGTCCGAAGATCTAATAACGACTCTGCAGAATACATTAGTGGTCCATCATGTTCAGACTATATTTTGTATTCGCTTTCCTCATCAGTTGCAAGTGGCTTCCGCTTAAACTGTTCCGGGTGGTCTTTGGAAAAATTGGTTTGGTTTATTTTGTTTAACGTCCTATTAACAGCTAAGGTCATTTAAGGACAGCCTCCCGTGCGTGCGACATGCATGCGTGTGGTGAGTGCGTATGTGTGTTTTGGGAGGCTGCGGTATGTTCGTGTTAAGTCTCCTTGTGAGAGGCCGGAACTTTTGCCGATTTATAGTGCTACCTCACTGAAGCATACTGCCGAAGACACCAAGCAGCACACCCCACCCGGTCACATTATACTGACAACGGGCGAACCAGTCGTCCCACTTCTAATATGCTGAGCGCTAAGCAGAAACTACCATTTTTAAAGACTCTGGTATGTCTCGGCTAGGGGCAGAACCCAAAGCCTTCCTCACAGCGGCGAACGCTCAACTAAAGGCCAAAAGTGAGGCATTGTCAAGGGAGACATTAGGAAGAAGAAAGTTGTTCAGAAAGAAGAGAAAAGATAAGATCCCAAATTTAGTCGCCTCTTACGATCATGCAATGGGGGCAGTAGGTACAATTAAAACCATGGCGACTCCGTCAAATTATTATATTGCACAAGTTAGACTTTTTAAGTATTTTGAAAGTTGAATCTGCCATCAAGGGTATACATGTTATAAACATCAGTTATATCCCTCATAAGTCTATCCGACCTAACAAACATGTATCTGTTTTTTCGATACACAGGTACCCCTGTCATTTGTTACCGTTACTCAAAACCCATTTCTTCAAACCGTTTTGATTTCAAGAACACGATACAACGCAAGAACATGCTACATTGGATTCACTGTCAGAGTGGACTACATCCATAAGGTCCTTCATTCTTAAAAAAAATAAATCCAAATGGGAAACAAACCCAGGTTCAAATTTCTTGACCCCTATGTCAAAACCACACTAAAATATCAACATGACGGTTTGTGGTTGTGCCTGGAGAAAGGCATCTGATAATTTGATCATGCTTATAAACAGAACTAGGCTTGCTAGACAACCAGGGTAACGTTACATAGACAAACTACTGTCAAATCATTCTTCAGTCCTCAAAATCATCTTCTTTCTACCATCCTTAATACAATTACTTTCGTCGTAGCTGTGATCGTATCAGGCTACTGTTTATTCCAGAAGAGGAATAAATTGATTTTGCAAAAATTCCTAAGATCTTTTGAATATTTTTTCTCTCCATGTACTTTTGGAGTCTTCACTCAAATCTCGGGGGTCGCAGTAATACAGTCGGTTAGATCAGTACGCCTGTCTGTGATACTATGGTTGTGCTCTTTGGCAAGTCACTTTACCCTTATTGCTCTGGATGACATGTGATGTGCTTCCAGTATGCGGTAGTCGCCAACTACTACAAGGACATTCCGCATTAAAATGACCCTAGTTTATTTTACTCTCGGTTAAACGATTTTGAATTATGATTTTGTTATCATATCATTTTTTTTTTTTATTTCCATCAAATGTGCATTATGTAAAAACTACATTAAATTCAATTTTAAATGTTAACAAATATATATGAACAAGAATAGCCTTCCAAATATATAAAATATTTGGAGCCAGTATTATCGTCCAGACAAACGAAACAATGATACGTAGGGGCTGGGATCATCTGTTATTCGGAAGACATGCCATTCCCCTCATTTCAGACTCATCTGTGTACAAGTAATGTATAAAATTTATTTAGAAAATTACCATAGAATGATGTATTACTGACCGAGACATGAAAGTAAAACACTACAAAGAAATGATTTTGAAATGTGCTGTGAGACTTGTTTGATATTTGAAAACCAACATACCACACTCTGTAATTTCACATACAGTTATTGCAGATTCATGCACATGTGCGTGCATCAATACAAATTTTACTCACCTGTATTGTCCTTACCTAACAACTGCACGGGAATCAATGTAAAGGAACAGGTGGTATGATATGTCAATGTGTATACAAAGTAGACTACAGATGGTATTTTGTTAATAATGACATGTCTATAATTATCATATATCCATACTCGAATGGTGGCGTAGGTCTCGTCAAAAATCGAAAATGCAGGATTGTATGACAATCAGTCCATGCCGGATTTGTATTTTATGATTATCTAAAGCATATGGACCAGATACTTTATCTTATATGTGTATTTTATCCTAGTCAATGTAGTATTTTCTACCGCGTACAAGATTGCTATGAGTTTTGTGACCAAACATTCGTACAGAAAAAAGTTTTACTAGCCTTTGACAGATATTTGTAATCCTAGTATTATATTTTATAAGAAAACAAACAACATACTACAACAGAATAGGAACTTAATTACTTCTAAGATTTCGTGCTTGATGTTTAATGAAACGAAAGTAAACAAAGTATTTGTGAGCAATGTTCATGCATTAGACAACAATGAGAACAAATAAGCATGTCAGTCATTATATGTGGCAAGATTGGTTTGGTTTGTTTTTGTTTAACATCCTTTTAACAGCCAGAGTCATTTAAGGACGTTCCAGGTTTTGGCGGTGGAGGAAAGCCGGAGTACCCGGAGAAAAGCCACCGGCCTACGGTCAGTACCTGGCAACTGCCCCACGTAGGTTTCGAACTCGCAACCCAGAGGTGGAGGGCTAGTGTTAAAGTGTCGGGACACCTTAACCACTCGGCCATCGCGGCCCCATGTGGCAAGATGTTTCAAATTGACATGATTAACCTAACACCACATCCCTAGATATCTTTTGCGTTAAGTGCATATGTGGCACTTATAGTATTGTTACATACATGCAAAATTAATCTAACAATGGAGTTTGCCAGATATTTGCTTTTTTTCTACTTTTTCCATCCGGTAAGCCTTATTTTCAGAAAAGTTACATATTAATCTGCTACTTTCGTGTTTTCTAAGCTTACATTTTTTTGTAAATCCTCCCTCCCGCATTACCGATGTCTTTGCTTTAAAGGCAACTCCGTCATTTCAGACATGGTTCATATTTTGAGAACGTTATATTTTCCAGATTGTATCTAGATTTACACTGCATTAGGCATGTAGAACATCGGGTCTTGTTCAACATTACTTTTTACATTGTATCGAAAATCTTTATCGGGAATATCATACTGTCCTGTTACGATTTTTCACTCATCAAATGTAAAATTAAAAATAAAATACTGATGTGAGGAAGAATCGATTTCGATGTGTTATTAAGAGTGTTAACGTAACAAAACAATTTATGTAAGAATGCTCATATCAACAGCCCACGCTATCATGCTATGGTCGCACGTGAAACATAGTGTACACATCTGTTGCAAGCTTAGCTCAGTGACCAGGAAAAATAGATATGAAAACTAATGATTTGTCACAGCACAAAGTATTCATCTGCTTCAAAGTCCTTTGTCACACATGTACAAAGGCGTCGTATTCTATAACTGTTATACATGAATCTGATACCGTCCAGGATAGACTGACTAGCTTACCATACCAAATCTCGTCAGTATGGACCCCACGCTCTGACTACCAATCCGTTAAAATATTATGTTTCTGCGTGGATAATAGATTTTCTTGTCAATCTTGTAACACAAAATCCCAATGCCATGTTTGAAGGTCGGCTTTCAGCCAATAAGTTAGTACATGCATGATGTATGAACAGGAATTCAGTAGATCTCCACTAGGCATCAATGGAAAGAAAATTACTTTCCTTGTAATCTATTCGTGTTTTCAAATCAACGAAGATTGTTCGCTAAACTTTACATCATCCCATTTCTTTCAGAGTCCACATACCTCAAGCACATTGGTGAAAATTGACACGATTTCGCGAGGTCTTTAATAACAAACATCCTATCTATACATGTATTTTTAGACATACATTACTTGTTTCCGTTAATATCTCATAACTGTTATCAAGCTAATGTGAATTTATTGCCCAAGGAAAATTCCACTGGCAAGTCGATAGTTTAACATCTGCGCAAGATCAAACATATTTCGCGGCCAAAAGCATATACATGTACATACACAAATAGGTAGTGAACTGCGTATTTTAGAAAAGTTATTGCATCGTCAGTTTCTGGCCTTTGCAAAGACTTAGATCATCCCTCTTTTCTTTTATCCTACTACCATTCTATTTCCATGTAATGTAGTAACCAAACAACAACAAAAGAAAGAAAAAAAGAGACAAAAACATGATTGCTCACTCTCTTCTTTCCCGTGAAATAAGGTATTAACCTTGACCGTTCAGGCGTTTTAGTTTTGATGAATTAAGCATGATGCCCATAAAAGTTACGATACATCAAAGAATTCCATCGATCTTGTAAATCATGGGCCTGGGTCTATAAAAGGCACATCCCCTTGAAGTTCGTAGGGTACGGTATTCAGTTTCAACGCCAATCGTCACTTTTTTTCACGACTCCTGGTGTATCTGCAGTTTTTTCCTAAATATGCGTTGCCTGATTTTTATTGGTTTTAATCGAAAAAAAACAACAAACAAATGATTTCCCGTGTAATTTCAGTAGCGGATACCTCTGTATCTGTTATTTAGAACTTCTGTTCCTAGAATGAAATCTTAACATGTAAAATGACGTCATACAAATGTTCAATTTCATATAAGGTATGCACCATATGGAAGTTCTTTGACGATGATTAAATACGTAGCCCTGCCATAACAGTGAACATCCCATCATGCTTTTACTCAAGAATAAATAATAGCTATTTTTAATATATCAATGGATATAGTTTACTTCATCTGTAAGTAATGATACATATATCGATAATCAAATTGAATTGCTGCCTTTCAAACTCAGAATTGGTTTCGTGATTAGTTTGTATCGACTTCCGGATTTTTTGTCACCAGTAGTTACTTCCGAAATACTCCCATATATATACTAGTTTTGAAATCATGTCGCAAACACGGTTTCCATCTATTTCAACATCAAACTAAAGGGTTTCTTCTGTATTTGAAGAATGTCATATCATAGTTAATGTCAAGAATCTACGATTAACGTCAGATGAATGATTGAAGTGAAACAAATAACTTTACATTGTTTCTTTCCATCGTCATAATCGTAAATAAGGAGATAGTAAGATTCCCCGCGCGCTTCCGGGACCAACAAACGTGATTAATGCAAGTTGTACAAATGTTTCGCAGTTGCTGAAAAATAAATAAAGTTGACACTTTTAAGGATGAGCAGATTAGAACGTTTTCCCAGGCTTTATCGGCCATCAGCCTTCACGAGTGTGCACGGAAAACAACTGACGTCTGAATGTGAACACGTTTTCCCTATTCATTCTCGTCATTTAAGATGTTATCTTTAGGAAGTATAGTGATACTTTGACACTTGAAATTCCCTTGGATTTAACTAATGATTCTATGGACCAGAAATACCCAACAAAAATGGAAAATTGAAAAATAGCATGACTGGCGTGACTAAAATTCTAATAATTTGTAGGTCTGTGAACCAGCCCTAAACTGTATAAAAATCATAGAAATATATTAATATTAACTGTGTTTAAACTCCGGATAAGTGTAATGAGCCACAATAAACCGTACAGGGGAGTAATTAATGCACTTCCTCCCCAGAATGAAATATATACCGTATGTAATTTTGTGGAGATGTGTGATGAGTTAGTGGTTACAGTCCTGGCAACATGAGGACGGGTGTCTAGGGAGACACAACAAAATAATGTCGAGTAATTGAAATATCTTAATGTGACGCAATTATCTTTCAGTACTTTATTTAATACAGGTTACGTCACTCGCGGGAAATTTCAGGTAAAATAACTCAGGTGAGATTTAGGGTTAGAACAAAACTGTATGATTGGTTTGACGTTTGTATCCTATTTGTTTGTACGAATATATAAACAATTTCCTTTATTCTCCAGAAAGTAGGGACACAACATAACAATTCACCAAGACGAAATGAAAGACCAGGGATATACAAGCCCAGTTGATCGATTAAAAATGAATAGAAAACGAGACAAGTAATAATGGTAGCATTGAGAAATATGTTTTATAGAATAAATGACGGGTCACACACATAAAACAAATAACCTATAAATCGTGGAAAAGAGTCGCACATGTGTGGATAGAGACGGTTCTGGGTTACAAAAGGAATAATCATATGAACACTTACATAGACAACATGTACGAGGAGGCATGAAAAAGCTAGAGTAAAAAAAGTGCGAAAACATTCCGAGAATTAACGAAAGTATAAAATCAGTCTGTTGTAACAGATATAAGTCCCAATTGGATTTCCAACTGGTACACAAACAAAATGTACATTATACAAGTATTGTTTACATTTTAGAGTTCAATACTTAGGGACAGATCAGCAAGCATTACTGAGGATGTAATTTCTGGTGACATGCCTATTTTTGCCTATTTTGTTATCTTACTTCCGTGAACAATATAATTATACCGATAGATGGTAGACCTTGTCACAAATCCGCCCAAGAGTTTTTCTCAGAAATAAACGTGAAGGGCGTTTTTGTCTTTTTTAATTTTGGATATTTCTGGATATTTTTTTTTGTCATGGGAATATTACTTCGGCTGCTGAACACGTTTCCCTTTTTGAAACATTATGAATAATATTTTTATTTTGTCATTTTACATGCTATTATACATGTACCTCATAATACAATTTATATGTATTGAATGGAATATGTGTAACAGCAATGCACTTACTTATGAGTTTACCTAAATCGAAGAATTGTCATGAGGACATATGGTTCCTGTCTTTTGACTGTTCGATTGAAATTACATTAAAAAAAACAGTAGCATGGTTTTTATTTAAAAGATTTATCAACCAATATCTTCCGAAACTTCCAGTGAAAATAGTCAATAATTGCATTTGTTTTGAATCATTTATACGACTTTAATTATTTTTTATATCGATGCAGCAATACCTTTCGCGTTTTACACACATGAGTTAAAACAGTCGTAGAATAGAATCGATGTACCGTTAGTCATGGATGTAAAGGGAGGTAGCTCGAAGATAATTATGTGCCTATTATTGAAATGGCTTTTACGTGTAACAACATAAGAGTTGTCGATCCTTGTCAACCTGTCTGAGAGTAGCTAAAAAGTCCTGTTCTTGTAATATCTATGCCCATGGATCTCTTTCCAAAGAATGACCATGTCAGACAATGTATCCAGATAGGTCGTGAGTGACCTTCTCCTGTAATGCCTCTCCAGGTATACAATTCCATCAAATACCTTGTCATCTCCTCCAGTCCTAGCCCAATTTACATGTAGACTATCTTCCACGCCCGGTGCCGCTCACACATGTCTTATCAATACGTGACACTTAAATAAACATATCTTAAGCTGAATCTGTCTTAGTGTATCAATACCTGTATTTATGCAGTTAGGAAACCACAACAGAAATATACTTTTATTAGTGATTTACATTCATGCCCCTATCTTCAACATAGAAAGGTGTTTTTTTTACACATTTTTCACACAAAACGTCTAAATTACTCTTTGCACACTTGAATCGACTGAAAATGTACATATTGTACATTAACAGATTATCGCGTACCTGTGCCCAGTAAAGTTCCGGCCTATCACAAGGAGACTTAACACGAAAATACCGCAGCCTCCCAAAACACACATACGCACTCACCACACGCATGCATGTCGCACGCACGGGAGGCCGTCCTTAAATGATCTTAGCTGTTAATAGGACGTTAAACAAAATAAACCAAACCAAACCAAAGTGCCCAGTTGCCCACTACACATGAGTTTTTATCCTCCATGTGAACGCTACCTCAACACATGTTAACATATAAAGATGGTGTTCGTCAGTGTTCAGGCAATACAAGTAAGAAAATGCATAATCTCCCATCTGTATAACACACCGGTAACATGTATACTCATCTCTCCTATCCCCATCGCTAGCTACATCACACACATATACATGTTCATGTGTCTCCTAACCCCATCCCCGGTTACACCAGCACGTGCATTCATACGATACACTACACACATGTACGTATAGTTCCTAGACTCATCCCAGGTTACAACAGCACGTGCATTCATACGATACACCACACACATATACGTGTAACTCCTGTCCTAATCCCCGGTTACAACAGCACGTGCATTCTTACGATACACCACACACATATACGTGTAACTCCTGTCCTAATCCCCGGTTACAACAGCACGTGCATTCTTACGATACACCACACATGTATACCAAACTCCGGCCATGCCAGCACGTGTACTCATACAATACACCACACACATGTACGTGTATCTCCTACCTTCATCCCCAGTTTCACGAGCACGTGTATCATATGATACACCACACACATGTATACCCCAACTCCCGCCAACTCAGCACGTGTACTCATAAGATGCACCACAGACAATGTCATACAATGTGCATGTATATATCGCATAAATCACCAACGTGTATGTGTATTCCTTAACCCTATTCCCAGTCCCTGGCAAGTGAAGGCATCAAATACACCACAATCATGTAGTACGTGTTTCTTGATTCCCTATTCCTGACCCCGACCGCGCAAGCACGTGTATGCATCAGATATACTACAATCATTTAGTACGTGTTTTCACGCGCAAGCACGAATATGTATCTTTATTTATGTTAGCCCTTATTAAACATTTTATATTATGGTTCGGTACATCTTGGGATTCTCATCAAGTATTGAATCGCTGTTGCAGACATTCTCACCATACAAAGGTTCATTATCTTGAGCAGCGGTACTTCTGGGAGAGTTAATCATTTCCGTGAATGTGTCTGTCAACATAAACGTGTGCTGCGTATATTGTCTATGAAGGACACTTATGAGGGCCCATCAGATTCACAAACGAACGATATTGTTTATACGTGATCTGTATTCCCGTTGGAATAATGGCAATGTATGTTTGCCATCGTTGTAAACTGGCTTGTGTTATTTGTGTGGGACCATCTTATGAACGACGGAAGTTGAAATAATGCCAGTGCTTTCCAACTTAATAGTAATGTTTTATTACCTGCATGACGTCATTTCTCAGATTCCCCAGGGGTCGATAACCGAAGGCGCATTGTAGCATTTTCGGATATAAAACATTCAAATCAGATAAGATATAGCAAACTGCATGATATAATTTGTAAGCTAAGTTGCGCGAGGTGCCACATACTCAACAAAGACCACACAAAAATACTGGTGATACACCGGTCATTAATAACAGCCACTAATGAGGGCGTATTTGTTATCAATGTAATAAGATCTGAAGAAATGATCTGAGGGGTACATTGTACTGTCCTGGGCAAGATACATTACCCCAAATGCCCCTGATAACATGCGAGGTGTTTCCAAAAACTGTTCGTATTATTTAAAACAATGTTTAATTCTTGATTTCCAGATCTCGATATCGGCCCGTTTTCACCGTGTTGTTTAGTCAGGAAGTTGTCCCTATTTAGTAACAGAACTAAACCTTAGACCTATTTTGCAATACCGTGTCGTAGTTAACGGTATGTACTTTCTGATAGGTTTTCTACGTCACATCCCTAGGCCACAAAGTGGCTTCCTTTATTAGCTCAAATAACTCTAGAGGAAATTTCCACATAAAATTCTCCGGCATTAACCGGTTTCATTTTTCAAAGAACATCGACAAATTGAAAATAATATACAATTTAGTTTTGATAAGTTTTTTGTATGCTGCTTAGCGAATCATCCGAAGGACACTATAGCGGGCGCTTCTGCGAGTCAAGGGGAAACAACTCTTACACGTTGACTCGACAAGTGCTTTGATTCATATGAATCGCACTGCACGTTCCTGTATAATGCCTAAACAGTTTTACTATTCCCTTGTATCAAAGGTCCATTGTCTTTCATTTTAGACTAAGCATTGAATAAGAGTACACAACTATCGGGAGTAAATCTCATGCTGTTTTGAACTCTCGCGGAGTTACAACAGATACAATCCCTTAGGGGCCATCAATTTGCCTGACAACACGCGATCGAAAACATCTTGTAGCACAGTTTTTCCTCGAATGCTCGCCATTAGAATGGAATTTCACACAATGTAATTAAGATAACACTCGTAGAGTGTCGCATTGTTTTATTATGTTATTACATAGCGTTGATTGTCCTTAGTAGTGCATGCTCACTGCGACATCGTTCGGCAGTTGTAGATATACCGCCTTAATAACGACGTTTGTTTAGGTAAAAAGCATGGTTCAAGTTGTATAACCTTGCCACATATTGAGTACATATTTCAAACAAATATCACAGCTGGTTTGTTTTTTAATGATCACAGTTTTACACACATTTTAGGGTACCAAACATCATATCAGCAGCGGTTTACACATATTTTAGGGGTGTTGTAAGTTATTGTCATCGTACAATAAGATGGTGTAGATAATGTTAGTAACACGTGACGTTGTGATGTTAGTAACACGTGATGTAGATAACACGTGACGTTGTAATGTTGGTAACACGTGAGTAGATAACACGTGACGTTGTAATGTTAGTAACACGTGACGTTGTAATGTTAGTAACAGGTGACGTTGTAGTTAGTAACGGAAGACATAGTAATGTTAGTATAAATAGATAAAGTAACACGAGATGTAGTTACACAAAGTTTTTCAAAACAATTTCCTGGATATATCACCATATATATATAAATATAAACAGTGGAAGCAGTGCGGTCGTTATACGTATGAACGGTAGTCTCTCTCAGGTACCATCACTCATACACGAACATTGTTAGTCTACTCGTAATGATCTTCGCCGTCTGATTGGTTAAAGAAGAGCACTAATATCAAAATACATAGATGCTGAGTTTAGGGAGCAGTAACTCTCCTTACCGGCACGGTCTCTTTATATTTTTGTTAATATCCATCTTCTACTTACACTTGATTAGAAATACAAGCGACAGCGGTAAATATCAATCAGCTGACGTATATTAGCTGATTAGGCCACACGAAGCGTTAAAAGCTGCTTTCCGCTACCCTGTGATCTGAAGGGGAATTGAAGTGTCCATTATTTTTGGCTACGAGGAGGAAATACATGTAACGTGTTGCCTTCTGACATAGGTACACGCACGGCGATTTTATTAAATTATAGAATACATGTACACTCGGGTCGTGTAACGAAAGGTCATTTTGTGTAGGTTTCTTTGGTAATCGTTTGAGCGAACAGAGAGGCACTAAACCGAGAATTCCTACTGGAAATGGACACCTTTAGTTTTTGTTGTCTGATGTTAGAATAGAGATATTCCCTCGGGGGATGTAAGCGTGTTACTGCCTGGAGAGAGATTTATATAATCTATCAAACTTTCGCTTGTATCAAATTACTTACCACAACTTACCTACTGCCATCGTTCACATCTTATTCGTCTTCCGTAACAAAAACATAGCCTAAAAATGTTTCAATGTAAGTAATGCATAAAGAAAAATGTCATTATTTTCTCTCAGGTATGAGATATTGATAAACGTGTTTATAGTAAACAAGAACAGTTGAAATTTACAAATGAATAATATGATATCTCTAAAGATCATTAATGCCTGTTTTAATGGACCTAGCGAATCATTTTAAATAGTTACATAGAGGATATTGAAATGTTGGCACGTCAACTTGACGGCGTCAGTTTGAAAGGACTGATCAGCGCAATTTAAGCGTTTTCTGCTGTTGTCGGAGAATCTTTGCATGTACAGCTAACGTCAAGTAAGTATTTTGTCAAAAACTAGTCAAAATAACCACCCATACATCTCTCTTGGCGGCTTCGATTCGAAAAAATCGGCAAATTTCAATGAGGTGCATACAAAGGATCGCTCTGGTTGGTCAAAAACGAAAAACTTGTATTTCACTGCAACCTATTAAATTTTCACTGCAAAATCTTGTATTTTCACTGCTCATCACTACAGTAAAAATATTTTTAAAAATTCAGTTTGATAAATTTATATATTTCACTGGCAAAAATGCAATAAACGGTTACTTTTCCTCATCGGTAGATACTACGTGTACATAAATATTCATTGTATGTGTCATATTTATTGACATATATAAACAAAGTGTAAACATACACTCCAAACACTTATTCTGGAATTGTAAGTAATGAACAGGCCAGATTGTATTATGTTATTGTATAACTGGTTCCCCCACTAAACATACCATTATTTACCAAAAAGTGTTCTCATGTGTGCGGACAAGTAAACTAATATTTCTTCGAAACGTGTCTTTTCGAAAACTTAGTGTCTAGTACTATACTTAATGTCGGGTTAACACATTTGTACAGTCTATTTAGGTTGTGAATGGTGCCTAGTTGAATGAGGGCCGTTTCATCCTGCCATGTCGAGTCGCAGGCCCCGCGGCATCTCTCTGTTGTGTTGAGCCAATAATGATGTTGTTACAGAGCGTCAAACACGGAGGATGAAGTACCATTTTAATGACTTTGGTGCGTCACGGCCTAGAAAAACTGTCCTTACTGGTTTGAAAGCTCAACGCAAAGACACAAAATAAATTAAGACGCTGTCCAAGGACAAACCAGAAAGGGGAAACATATTTTGAAACAGGAGAAGCGATAAAGATCCAAACTTTAGAGCAAATGAAAGTTGGACATTTATTTGTTATTCGGAATAACGAATACCTGTCTAACTTTACTCTGCCAAACTTAAGCCACCTGTCACGAATGATATGAGCAGGGACCAGGTTCATCAATATTCTTTAACTAAAGGGAATTCCTTTATTTAATTGTTTCTACAAGAAAAAACCCACAGAATTAAACGAAGGTTCCTAGAGTAAGGTTCCTCTTAACCTCTGAAACATTTGTAGTTAAGGAACTTTCCTAAGATAAGGAACGTGGATGAAACCGGGGCCAGGTATAACCCATTCACCCTACCTGAAGAGAAAGAGAAATCCAAGGAATTGCACAACGGAAAATAGCAGATGAATCATACCATGAACTATATATCTCCATGACTTACGATCGACCGGGCAGTAGAACACTGATGTGGTTACATTAGTTATTCTCTTGACGCAATAAATCAGCCCTATCTCAAAATGTGTTTTTTAAACAACGATAAATGGTCTGAATCGAAGGCATCTTATAAATTATTCCGTTGTTCAACACATCTATAAAATAGTTCTACCTTTAACACATTACATTAGGAAATAGGTTTCCTAATCCAACATACTGCATCCATCTCAAGTTCAATATACCTAAAGGAAATAAGTGCGTGAATGTCAAACTGGTTTTGGAATATTTCGATTTGAAATATCCCCCTGAGAGATGTGCAAATAATAGAAGTGTGTGAGCATTACCATTAAACAATAGCCAGACCATTTCTTTCCCGTTCTTAATCTCAAATAACATGGGTTCCGAGAAAGCATTTAATTCTGTTTATGTCTGTATGTTAAGATTTAAGTTAGTTATCCAACCTTGTCAGAACATCAATTTACAGGATTTACTCGACAACAGCAAGAGATTATGATCAAGGGATTTCTCGTCTCCGCCATACATTTCAGAAATTGCATCACTTTGAAATAATGTTTTAATACATACAATATATTGTTGGAGATACCAATCGTTATTCCACATTTTCAAAAGAAATTCAAAATGAGAGAATCATAAAATGCATAAACAATGCGCATTTGGATATATTCACATAAGCGATGCCTCCTTTGAACTTTAGAAGATATATTGGAATACTGCTAACATATTTAGTTTTGCACATTCGGATTTTAGCGCAATAAAGAATTTAAAGACAGAAAATCACAATGATGAATCGCTGTGCTCACATTATTTGGTACTAAATAGTATTTAGAAATTGTAATATCCGGTAGAATATATACGTTTACAGTTACACGATACCGTAATTCTCAAACATCAATAGAACGAGGCAAATCACCGTAATTCTAACTCAAAGTCGATATAACAAGGTTGAAGAAACCGTCATTTTTATTCAAAGTCGATAAAACGAGGGTGAAGAAACTGTGATTCTCACTAAAAATCAATAAAACAGGGTTAACGAGTCAAATATTTTGAGTCAGAGTAGAAAAAACAAAGGCAAAGAAATCGTAATTCTAACTCAAAGTCGAAATAACGAGGTTCAAGAAACCGTTATATTTATTCAAAGTCGATATAACGAGGTTGAAGAAGCTGTCGTTGTTATTCAAAGTCGATGAAACGAGGTTGAAGAAGCCGTTATTTTAACTCGAAATCGATAAAACGAGAGCTAAGAAACCATAATTATAGCGATCAAAAGAAGTTCACGAAACCGTTATTTAAAGTCAAAGTTGATAAAACAAGAGCAAAAAAACGAAATCCTAACTCAAAATCGATGAAACACGGGTAAAGAGACCGTTACTCTAACTCAAGGTCGACTACATGAGGACAAATACAAGCAAAGATGAAGATTTACATTGAGACCATTGACAACATTTTAGAGTAAACCAGGTGTCTGCAAAGGAAAAGCAAGAGTATGCTTCAATGATAACACCCGCCATACAAATCTAGGTCAAATACACGTTACATCGTCAAAATAAGAATGATAGTGGTGACCACGGAGCCACCATGCATTTTATCAAACACGTCCAACTTCAAATCGCACAAGGAAATATAATATATCGACACTTTCCATGGTCTTCATCAGTAGTCAACTGTCCAGAAACATATATCATTGTCCTCTATTATTGTACATAATCTGTTTTAGTTATTACGTAAACATCTTTTGAGGTGACACAGGTTGAGAGTCTTCAGAGGTTATGTGTAATGTATTAAATGCAGGGAGTAGATTATCCATTTTGTCGAGCTAGATTCAATTAAACAATTACAGCAGCATGATGGAGTTGTGTTAGATCTGCCTGATATAATGCGTAGTGTTTAAGTCTGTACTGATACCATGTAATTATCAGTGCGTTTCGTAACTGGAATTCCCATTACTTCTTAAGAAGTGAAGAGATATCTAATTTAAATCCAGAAGTTGTCCCTTTTGAATAGTGATTACACATTTGCGATACAGATCGGAGTTGTCATTTACAGTGATACTATGTTCCATAGTCGTATATGTTTACTTCGCAAGCAAGGATGTATTGTATTGATTTCTGTTTACCATGGAATCATTTAGATTCATTATAGGTTAGTTTAAGCGATCTTCGATACGTCACCATTGTTCTCAATGACAATGATAAGACTTTCGAAGGATTAAGGCTAACCAGCTTTTCTTAGTTTGTAAGAGGTTTAACGTCCTCGCATGGCCATGTCACAAAAGGGGGGCACAGATAGAAAATTAAATAAACAACACCTTATCTGCAAGAGGAGGAGGGCACACGGTCTCTAAAATCTCCTAAAATCAACAGCAACGTTTTTGTTGGGTTCTAGCATACAGTAAAGTGACGTGCTAAAGCCAATTTTGAAGTTCCTGCACTTGCATTGGACATTGTTTTTTATTTTTTATTTTTTTTTATAACTAACCACTGATCACATTGCGTGTTTAAATTAAGAGCCGTAAACTGCCTTTTGTTCTGCGATATATTAACGATTGATGTAGATATTGTTACATAGCGATTAAGTTTCCTACTTTCCTACCTATCCATCTTTATCGATACATGTTAATCACTGCAGTGCCATACCACAACCTTTGTTAAACTCGTACTTATTGTAATATAAATATGACTACATCTTGGTAAAGAAACATAATCATGAATAACTCTGTTTACATAATTATAAGATTCAACTATTAGTTAGATATATATGCACATTTTTGTATATATGTAATTAGTACCACGTGGTCAAGGTCACCACGTGCTAGGTTAGCCAAAATGGCGTTCTTGTGTTGTAATTATAACATGACTATTCCGTGCTTGACTTGTATATTACCGCTTGCTGACGCATGCCCTTCAGAACTTGAATTTTTTTTAAATCTACTTCTATAAAAGATAGCGGACACTAGTTATCATATATTGGGAGTCGAGTCATAACCAGTCCAGCACGGAACCACATATTCTTGTTATTCTTGTATATGTGAATCATAAATATTGCGTATTTAGTAAATATGAAGTGACATTTGTGTACATATCTTGCTGACCTCTGTCCCTCCATTTCAACCAAACCCTACATATGTTTCTCTTTCTCTTCTACTTCTCTGGACTTCAAAACTTTTCTACTTCTTTTTCTAACTAATCTGGAAACAATTTCTATTCCCTGTACCCCCTTGATCTAATGACTTATGTGATACTAACGATGATAAAATTGTACCCGGCATTTTCTATCCGAGCACACCACAGTTTCATGTTTCTGTACAATGTTACTGATGTGACATAATGCCAATATCTCTGTCATTATACCGTACTCGGATAGGATTATTTAACAGAAAACGTCTCCGATTTTTTTTCAAAATCCTTTAAACAAAATGTCAGCACTCGTGGCTGTCTGGGACTTGGTGATATGTTTTTTCTTCTATGTGTAATTCAGTTGTTACTTATTACATCGGGGAATGTTGAGATAAACCCAGGACCTGTAAATATTTCTGATTCTGATTTCGATATATCCTCTGAATCCTCATACCTCTCTAGTAATGCAAGCGACTACTACGACAATTCTAAATACTCATTTGTACACTTGAACGTCCAAAGTCTCCGGAATAAGATGGATATATTATTTACAGAACTACACAACGTCTGTGTTTTATCTTTCACTGAAACTTGGCTCTCCATTAATGACTTTCCCGGCTATTGCGACCCTTTTTGCCACGTTAGACCAGATCGTGTCGGTGGGGGAGTATCTGTGTACGTTAAAAACAACATACCTGTTAAGCGTCGCCCTGACTTAGAGCTTCCCTCTGTAGAATGTGTTTGGGTTGAACTAAATTTATCAGGAACTTCTATACTCTACGGCACTTTCTACAGGCCTCCTAATTCTCCGGTCTCTCAATGGGACCATATTTCACGATCTATAGAACTAGCTTTTAACACTCGATGTGAAAACATTATTGTAACCGGTGACCTGAATGCTAATTATCTTACTAACAATCGATCAGTCTCGCACTTACACGAACTTCTCCAAACTTTTAACCTGTCCCAAATGATATCGTCTCCTACATTTTATACTGAAAACTCCTCATCTCTACTTGATGTAATATGTGTTAGTAACCCTCAGTTGATTGATAAAGGCTCTGTAGGTGAAAGTTTTCTAGACCAACCTCTGAGGTATCATTGCCCCATTTTTGGTAGCTTAAATATATCTGTACCGAAAAAGTCGTCAGTTAAACGTAACATATGGCTGTTTGATCAGGGTAATTACGACATGTATAGAGAGAAACTTACTAATATTGACTGGGATACTATTCTAACAAATGATATCATTGACGACTCTGTCGATTCCTTTACTAATATACTTATTAATACTGCTAAGGAATGTATTCCTAACAAATTAGTAACAATACGCACCAGAGAACCCCCATGGATGTCCAGTGAAATTCGTAAATTATGTCGGAAAAGAAAGATTATTCAGATTAGCCAAGAGATCAGGAACTGCGGAGGATTGGAGTAAGTATAAAAGAGTTAGGAACAAATGTGTAAGTTTAATACGTAGTGCGAAAAATATCTACATTCGTAAACTTTGCGGAATACTTGGTAATAAAACACATGGGAAATCTTGGTGGAAAACGGTAGGTAAACTGATGTTAAATTCTAATAAAAAGAGTAATATACCACCCATTCATACTAACACGTCTACTCTTACCAATGACTCTGACATAGCCAATGCATTTAATGAATTCTTCTGTCTTAACTCCACTGTCGATGATACTAACGCAGAACTTCCACCCACTAACAACAATGAACCTTTGCTTACTCATATCCATATTGAAACAAATGACATTTATTCCGTCTTATCTAATCTGGACTGTTCCACGGCAGTGGGACCTGATCTTGTAAATCCAAGACTACTTAAGGAAGCGGCAGCAATTTTGTGTTATCCCCTTCAAATAATCTTTAATTATTCTTTAGCCACTTCATCTTTTCCTAGTACATGGAAATTAGCAAATGTTACCCCTGTGTTTAAAAAAGACGATCCTTCTCTTCTCAAAAACTATCGACCAATATCTTTAATTTCAATAGTAGGTAAAGTAATGGAGAGATGTGTTTTTAAGTACCTTTATAAGTTTATTACTGAAAATTCTCTATTATCACCGTCTCAGTCTGGATTCAGAGCTGGCGACTCTACAGTAAATCAGTTAATTGCAATCACTAATGACATTTATTCAGCACTAGACAAGGGTAAAGAAATTCGAATGATCTTTTGTGATATTAGTAAGGCATTCGATCGAGTTTGGCATACGGGTTTACTTTCCAAATTACGCAAAATAGGCATCGGTGGAAGATTTTTATCATGGTTTCAAAGTTATTTAAATAATAGGAAGCAAAGAGTTGTTAATAGTAAGACTTTCGAATGGATGGAAATTAGTGCTGGGGTTCCCCAGGGGTCAATATTAGGCCCTCTATTGTTTTTGATTTTTATTAATGATATCGTTGAAGGCATCAACACCACAATAAAATTATTTGCAGACGACACTTCTCTTTATGCTATAGTAGATACTCCCACTCACTGTGCTGATATGTTAAATGACTGTTTAAGGAAAATACATGAATGGTCTGAACAGTGGTTGGTTAAGTTTAACCCAGAAAAAAAACGAATCTCTTTTAGTGAGCAGGAAAATTAATAAACCCCGTCACCCCACATTATTCATGAATAACGTTCCTGTTAGTGAGGTCAAACATCATAAACATATAGGGCTATTCCTCTCCCATGACGGTACTTGGTCTGAACATATAAATTATATGATTAAAAAAGCATCAAATAAACTAGCCATATTGAGACGTTTCAGATTTAAAATAGATAGGAATTCACTTCAAACCTTATACTTCTCCTTTATCAGGCCCATACTAGAATATGGGGATATCGTCTGGAATAATATTACTATTCAACAGTCACAATCTCTAGAAAATATTCAACTGGAAGCTGCAAGAATTATAACGGATGGGACCAAACTTACAAGCCATGCTAAATTATATGAAGAAACTGGGTGGGACACTCTACAATATCGCCGTAAAGTGAAGAAAACTGTTCAGGTACACAAAATGATTTTTGACCTCACTCCCCCATACCTTTCTAATTTACTCCCTCAACGCAGAATGGACGTTCATCAATATAACACACGCGATGCTGATAACTTAAATAATGTATTCTGTAAAACGAACTTCTATAAAAACTCTTTTCTCCCTTCTTCTATTGACCTGTGGAACTCACGACCCCCAGATATTAAAAATAGCCCCTCCCTTAGTAACCTGAAAAAATACCTACACAGACACTCACCGACAGTCCCTCCTTATTATAGTTATGGGAAACGTTCTGATCAGGTTCATCATGCTAGATTGAGGATGAATTGCAGCTCTCTAAATGCCCATCTATTTAGTCGTAATCTTATCGACAGCCCTGTATGTTCATGTAGACAAGCGCATGAAACCACTGAACACTTTCTATTGTCTTGTCCAAACTATACCATTGTAAGAAACGAATGTTTTGTAGATCTACCAATAGACTACACTTTTGATATGCTTCTATACGGAAATCCAAATCTATCGATTACAGAGAATGAAAATATTTTCCATTGCATCCAACTTTATATTTTAAAAACCAAACGTTTTTTTAAATTAATAGTGCCATTTTACGAGTCCCAAGAGGTCACTTCTGCTGTATATTTACATTATATTACTATGTTTTATTATGTCATTTTGCTTATGTAGTACCTATAGTATCACTAGGTCCCATTACATCTCTCTCTCTCTCTCTCCCTTCTCCCCCCTCTATCTCTCTCGCTCATCAATAGTTTTGTTTTTAAGTTATACTATTTGACTAATAAATGGCTATACAGTGTTGTCACCCGCCAATCTATTATTTAAGGAGACAGATTTAAATAAGTATTTTCATACTTTTTCTGAATCCTTTTATTATTATGTATCATATATATGACATGTAAATATTGAATAAAATATTGTTTAAACTAATCACTGCAGTGAAACGACAGTGTGAAAAGAACCATTGTCACAACGAGGTTGGTTTTAATACCACCCTGTCAAACAGCGCGTGGTTGTATATTGTATGACATTGGACCAAACTCCGCAAGCATGATCCATTGGACACTGCGAAGTTTGGTTTGGTTTATTTTGTTTAAAGTCCTATTAACAGCTAAGGTCATTTAAGGACGGCCTCCCGTGCGTGCGACATGCAAGCGTGTGGCGAGTGCGTATGTGTGTTTCGGGAGGCTGCGGTATGTTCGTGTTAAGTTGGTTTGGTTTGGTTTATTTTGTTTAACGTCCTATTAACAGCTAAGGTCATTTAAGGACGGCCTCCCGTGCGTGCGACATGCATGCGTGTGTTGAGTGCGTGTGTGTGTTTTGGGAGGCTGCGGTATGTTCGTGTTAAGTCTCCTTGTAATAGGCCGGAACTTTTGCCGATTTATAGTGCTATCTCACTGAAGCATTCTGCCGATGACACCCAGCAGAACACCCCACCCGGTCACATTATACTGACAACGGGCGAACCAGTCGTCCCACTCCAACTATGCTGAGCGCTAAGCAGGAGCAGCAACTACCATTTTTAAAGACTCTGGTATGTCTCGGCTAGGGGATAGAACCCAAATCCTTCCTCACAGCGGCGAACGCTCAACTAAAGGCCAAAAGTGAGACATTGTCAAGGGAGACATAAGGAAGAAGAAAGTTTTTCAGAAAGAAGAGAAAAGATAAGATCCCAAATTTAGTCGCCTTCTACGATCATGCAATGGGGGCAGCAGGTACAATTGTAGCGCCCTACCTGCAAGGCATACACTGCGAAGACCTTTCGTGTTAAACAGTTCATCGTTGATAATCTGTAGATATGTATTCTCTTATGCTCGGTGAATACACTCGTTATGTCGGGAATTGATTTGAGGCGGTTTACAAAACCTACGATATTGTAAAGGGTTAAACGGTGCTCCATATACCTATGGCATCATTGTGCATGTCGCCATGGATGACGAAGAGACGAATGGATCGCGAATGGATCGCGAATGGAACGAATCAATTGTTGAGAGTAACTTATGGTTACAGTTCAAGGCGAAACTATTTCGCCAAGGGATAGGAAAGTACACAAACACATATTCTTCTACTTTAAGAGCGACGGAAGTCAAAAGGCTAGAGGGTTAGGGAATAATTTTCTTAATCAAATTTAAAATGTGCCTTACAGCTGGTCGGTAATTCAATTGTTAATTGTACATTGTATGTGTCTGTGGAGAAAGCAGGCATGTGGAGAATCATTTAGACAACACAGACCAATTCCAGTCTCAAATATTTATTTCGGCATAAGTAAGGATCTGTTTCAGTAAATTTGATGCACATGGACCACCCCATCTGGTTGGTCAATCGAATCTCGTGGATTCCAGACCTTAGCATGACACGGAAATAACGCCCTGAACAATATCATGACATTTTCATGTAATTTGTTCCATTATCATGAATATACTTGAAACTATAAAGACAAAGACAAACCACAACACGGAGCCGCAAAGCTTGTCATTATCCCCCGCGCCCCGCAGTTGGGATGAAAACCCAAATACATGTATATATCAAGCTCAAAGTAAGACTTATTAAGGAAACAGTAATTTGGTATTTTTGATTAAGTCTCCATGGTGACAGAAAAAATGCCGAAAATGGAAGGTTCGCAATAGCAAAAGGCACAACTAGAAACTAGTCTGATATATACAAAAAGTTTCAAGGAGCTGCGTTGAACGGTTATGGAGTTATAGCCCGGAAACAAAAGGAAACAGTAATTTGGTATTTTTGATTAAGTTTCCATGGTCACAGAAAAAATACCGAAAATGGAAGGTCCGCAATAGCAAAAGGCACACCTAGGGCACTTGTCTGATATATACAGAAATTTTCAAGGAGCTGCGTCGAACGGTTTTGGAGTTATAGCCCGGAAACAAAAGTAAACAGTAATTTGGAATTTTTGATTAAGTTTCCATGGTGACAGAAAAAATACCGACAATGGAAGGTCCGCAATAGCAAAAGGCACAACTAGAAACTAGTCTGATATATACAAAAAGTTTCAAGGAGCTGCGTTGAACGGTTATGGAGTTATAGCCCGGAAACAAAAGGAAACAGTAATTTGGTATTTTTGATTAAGTTTCCATGGTGACAGAAAAAATACCGAAAATGGAAGGTCCGCAATAGCAAAAGGCACAACTAGGGCACTAGTCTGATATATACAGAAATTTTCAAGGAGCTGCGTTTAACGGTTTTTGAGTTATAGCCCGGAAACAAAAGAAAACAGTAATTTGGTATTTTTGATTGAGTTTCCATGGTCACAGAAAAAATACCGAAAATGGAAGGTCCACAATAGCAAAAGGCACACCTAGGGCACTAGTCTGATATAAACAGAAATGTTCAAGGAGCTGCGTCGAACGGTTTTCGAGTTATAGCCGGAAACAAAAGGAAACAGTAATTTGGTATTTTTGACTAAGTTTCCATGGTAACAGAAAAAATACCGAAAATGGAAGGACCGCAATAGCAAAAGGAACAACTAGGGCACTAGTCTGATATATACAGAAAGTTTCAAGGAGCTGCGTTGAACGGTTATGGAGTTATAGCCCGGAAAAGAATCTCGGACGGACACACGGACGGACGCACGGAGCCCAATTTAATATCCCCCGCAAACGCGTTTCGCGGGGGATAACTAAATTTGCACAAAATAAAGATAATTCATTTTTTTATTTACATAATTAAATTATATTAATTTTTCTTGTGTATGATGTAGCTTATATGAACAGGAGCAATCTTTTTTCGTTCCAAAAGCCGTCCTGACAAATTGCTAATGTGCTATTGCAAATTTTACAGGTGTTGGGGAACGGATCGCAGTTTGTTCTCACGAAATGTTTACCTAGGAAACAAAGCGTTTTTCCATTGTCACTCGTTAATCAAATTTTGGTTTGGATGACCGAATATTACACGTTTCAATCTAACAAAAGATGGTTTCAAAACTTCCCAACTTCCTTTTTGAGAAATTAGGAAATAGATTGACCTCGAAAATATAAATTTGTACATTGGAATTATATATAACATAATACATAAATGTATTTAGAATGAGAACGATTGGAATTCTGATCGACAACAACTTTGTTGAGCTTGGTGACCAGACCTTCCAACTGACTACTGTTATACTCCTTGGCACAAACTTGGCTGACATGTTTTTGTTTTCATAAGATAATAATATTGAGGAACAGGTAACAGATCTTATACAGTCCTAGAATTTTACCTATGTATACTGACGATATCTTATCTTTAAATAACAAACTTCATGTCGGTTGCATATGCAGTATCTTGTCCTACAAAAATCAGCCCCTTACCTCGACATTAACTTATAATTTAATATTTTTTCCATTTCTAGATAGCAACATCGCTTTATCCGCTCCCAACGGTGTTTACATGTCCCAGTTGATTTAATATTCAACGGCTCGTTCCTATGATCACGATTTTTGTGACAAAGTTTCTGACTACTGACGGTGAAATTAACAACACAAGGTTTAGAGAAATACAGTTTGATAAAGACCATCGAAAGTTGTATCGTCGACATCATGAATTCGTTTCGAAATATTCTATTTCGCATGAGATATGAATTAGATGTGCTCGCTGCTTATATTGATATGCGTAATCACCACCCTCACTCTCTTTTGAGATTGTGACTTGTATTGCGACTGCCGTCTATAAAGTGAAGACGCTTACACTTCCGGAGCACCTGGTTCCATTATCCCTGTATATTTTCAGGAGTCTCAATGCAAACCTGTTTTTGTTTAAATGTCCTCTTTAAATCGATTTTGAGTTAAAATTTTGTTTTCATTATTATGTCGATACTTTTATGATAAAGACAAGATCCGGTACTGCACAATCGTTCTGAAATGTCATAGTGGTAATTGATTGGTACAACATATCGGTGTTCTATAAAGACTGAATAAACGACCTGAAAAAAGAATGGGACATAAACTACTGAACGGTTAATGATTATGACCATGACGTGCAAACCAAATTGAAAATCAAAATGGGCTTGTTATTTGCAGTGCTGATTAACTCAACGTGTGTTATACCTTAACGTTGTGTAATTGCTGCTGTAAACTATTGTACACAATATGGCAAGCATTCTAAATATTTATACCGTCATTATGTTTTAAAATATTTTATCTTATGGCACATATTTATCCTTTCCTGAAAATAATTTGATGCATCAACACGAAAGCAAATAAATCTAGATGTTACCAGAATACCGTTAAGGTGGGCATTCTCTTGTAAAGAACACAACACTCTCCAAATAAAGTACAAGCTGAAATGCGAAATGTACTATTGACATTGCTTTGACCTTTTGAAGTTTGAAACGTACTTTTCAACCAATACGGGATTTTATTTACTGCAATTCATAGTTTTTCCTAACGATCAACGAGACATTGATGGTTCGACAACAACGATTTTATCACGGATAATTAACATGCAGATCGTTATTTACCTTTGAGTATTCTAACTTCCACGAACTGGTCCTCAAGTCATTACAGTTAAGATGTACCGGGAATTCCCAACAACACATGGTGCATACTAAATTGGAGCCTGGACCAGACTAGTATAAAATCGTAGTAACGTACGTGTAGATACAAGTGTAATAATTTGGAGCCTAGACCAGACCAGTGTAAAATCGTAGTAACTTCGATACATGTGGAATGATTTGGAGCCTAGACCAGACCAGTGTAAAATCGTAGTAACTTCGATACATGTGGAATGATTTGGAGCCTGAACCAGACAAGTTCAAAATCGTTGTAACTTAGATACATGTGTAATAATTTGGAGCCTGAACCAGACAAGTTCAAAATCGTTGTAACTTAGATACATGTGGAATGATTTGGAGCCTGGACCAGACTAGTTCAAAATCATAGTAATTTAGAAACGTCTGTAATGATTTGTATTCAATTGTAATGATATCGATGTTTTCACATTGTGATGTCAGGAAATAACTTTAGATATTTATCTTCTCCGATGTACGATACAACCCAGTGTTGACATAGGCATTTAGGTTGCCGCGTAGTAATACATTGATAAGGGTTCAAAGAGTCAAGGGGAAAGATATTGTTTTATCAAACACTAAAATTTGTGAATATTAGATAAATATCTAATTTAAGTATTTGACATCAATAACAGTGTTGATCTAATCTTTGTAAAAGTAATTATCATTAGGGCTATTTGATCATTGGCAATGTTTAGTCTGTTGACAATAGCAACAGCTAGATTCCCACGAAACCATCTATTAAATTTGTATATCATTTTTTAGTTATTTTTTTTTTGTAGTGATAATGGCATTGTATAATGTAACAAGTACTTTTTGTAATGGGAAACCATAACAGAAGTCGTACCATTATGTTCGGCATCCCTCAACAATATCCCTATATACCAAATTTTATTGAATTCGAACATCTAAATTTCGACCGATCAGAAGCCTACGTATTGTTGCTATGGCAACGAAACACATTCAGTTGATTTCGCAGTCCCCTTATACCCCTACATACCAAATTTCATCAAAAGAAGACAATATGTTAATTTGGACCAATTAGAGGCCAGGAAATGGCGGCCATTTTGTTAAAAAGAGAAAGTGAGGTAACGAGAGTGACCGGTGTCCCTTGATGTGCCTATATACCAAATTTCATCAAAATCGGACAATTAGTAAATTTGGACCAATCAGAGGCCAGGAAATGGCAGTCTTTTTGTTAAAATGTGAAAGTGAGGTTACGAGAGTGATACTTTTGGCCTTTAGTTGAGCGTCCGCCGCTGTGAGGAAGGTTTTGGGTTCTGTCCCCTAGCCGAGACATACCAAAGTCTTTAAAAATGGTAGTTGCTACTCCTGCTTAGCGCCCAGCATATTTGGAGTGGGACGACTGGCTCGCCCGTAGTCAGTATAATGTGACCGGGTGGGGTGTTCTGCTGGGTGTCTTCGGCAGAATGCTTCAGTGAGATAGCACTATAAATCGGCAAAAGTTCCGGCCTATCACAAGGAGACTTAACACGAACATACCACAGCCTCCCAAAACACACATACGCACTCACCACACGCATACGTGTCGCACGCACGAGAGGCCGTCATTAAATGACCTTAGCTGTCAATAGGACGTTAAACAAATAAACCAAACCAAAGTGACCTGTGTCCTATCATGTACATGTACCTACATACCAAATTTCATCAAAATCGGACAATATCTAAGCCTCCATTTCGTTTCCATGGCAACACAGGTTTTTGAAAGTGGAACCATTGTGTTTGCCTTCCCTCAAAACCCCTATATACGCCAAAATCGGAAAATATCTAAATTTCAGCCAATCAAAGTCTCGCTTTGGCGGCCATTTTGTTTACTCGATTTCGAAAAAAATGGGCTCTTGCGCCCGTTCTAACCTACAATGTACCCATATACTCGTGCAAAGTTTCATTAGAATCCGACAAATAGTTTTCGAGAAAAAATTCGGGCAAAATTCCACGGCGGAAGAAGAAGAAAACGGAGCAAAACCAATAAGTCCCCCACTTCGTTTTGGGGACTTTAATATAAGCAATTGTTGTCTTATTTTTGACATGCATTGTGGTACAATATACTCTGGGTGTTCTTAAATATCAAAAGTGTGCGCTAAAATGGGCCACTGGCTATGCTAGAACAACAAAGGCTTAGAAATAGTAGTCAAATAGGCTCTATATGTAGTGTTACATTCATAACGGCCATCAATAATGAGGAGGTCATAGGGACCAAAAATGGTAATCAGATTTGACATGAAACAAAACAACATCAAACAACTAAATTATGTAAATATATATATATCTGCAGTTTTAAAGGATATATATCGCTATGGTTACTCATATATTTATGTAGAGACGACCACATGATGATACAGATGATACTTGTGTCATTTTGGCCTTGAAAAGG
Source organism: Pecten maximus (assembly GCF_902652985.1). NCBI lineage: Eukaryota > Metazoa > Mollusca > Bivalvia > Pectinida > Pectinidae > Pecten > Pecten maximus. Next base: position 24,288,051 of record NC_047026.1, read on the forward strand.
CAAGCACCGCGTAGCTTTTGAATGTGAAGCATATATACATGCATTATGACATTATCAGTTATTGATATTTCGACACAACGACCGGTAATGTCCGACTGAATTGCATAGTATTGTATGTATAAGGTCAGTACGATGTACCTTCTTAATATATGTCTTTATTTCAAAATATAAACTAAACAGCAGCTCAGTTTTATTCACAAAAGAATGTAAATATCACTAGCGTTTGTCATAATGTATATGTCAAAACGAGTAATGTAGCCTACATATATTACATTTACCTCTATAACCCTTCTGGTATATACCGTCGATACTTTACAGATATAAAAATAATAACTTTTGACGATGTACGAAACTTTCTAAAATATCTGTTTTGTCTGGCGACCATTTGGTACTTGATGATTGCATCGGCGATATATATGGCAAAAAACCGTTGATAAGAGAAAGGTAAATATACATAGGTTAATCAATATTCTTTTTATTGAATTTGATATTTATTTTGTTTTCATTCTCAACGGATAAAATGGTAGCCACCATAAACTGAATATTGAAACCTACTACATGTGTATATTTTGAACTATTATTTGTACATTAGGTATGCTCGTTTCACCAGGAATCATTGAGATATGTCCAATATATAGCTAGAGGTATTTGAAGCGAAGATAGAGTGTTTAAAGCCCTCAAATAATGCCTTTTTTTTTATTTCTGAAATAATATTACTTACCTAATTGTCAATTTTGTTTCAAGTTTCGAACTTACAATGTATCTTTATTGATGAGTTCATTGATTTTTTCTTATTGTCATTGATGACTTAATACCAAGAATTGAATTGCTCCTCCTATCGAACCCTAAATACTCAACGCTGTCACGAAAATCACAAAGTCTGCCTAAGGCAATGTAATCATGGCAACAGTATAATATTAGTATATATAAAAGCAAGCGGATTATTACCTATCAGAAAGTTAATACTCCTGGGGAATTCAAGAAGTTAGACATGTTATGACAATCTCCTACTTCTATTAGATCGAAATACTCACAACTGCCATGGAAATTTAATATACAGAATATAAATCACGTAGTTTGAGACAATGTAATTATAGCGATAGTATGTTATATACACTGTTTTTTATTAACTGGTATCTGTTCTTAATGATTCCAATGTACCTATGACCCCAATCTGTACCGAACACATACGTTGCCTGTCCACGATATTCTGGCGACAGACACTACACGAGATATCGTCCCCTTGGGTCCCTTGTAATGGAAAACCATAAAACACCCCGGGAATGCTCTGACTGGCTCCATCATACCGACGTGTCGGCCATGACGGATGCTGTCTGCATGTCTTTCGATTGTTTCCTCAGTAGTAGGACGGAACTGAGGTAGTGTGTCTGTCCTTGTTGTTTGACATTCCAAGGTCATGAGTAATACAATTATACGCCATACGTAATGAACCCCTATGGTTTATTTTAATCCATCTTCGGTACAGCTGAATGGACTCATTTTCGTTTATGCCGGCTAATATTGAACATTGTTCTAAAATACGAATAGGTATAGAGAAATGTATACATGTATGTATCGGGATGCTTTAGTGAGCTTTCCTTCAAAATATTACAAATTGAAAATGTAAATTTACTGGGTAGTGGTTATACGTAAGGACGCATGTTTAAAACTATTGAATACTGATAAGGTATATGAAGAGTGTAACACATATTAGGAAAAAAGGATAATGTTGAAATGTTTTAACATTTGGTTTTTCTATTATATATGCTTGAAAGTAAATAATTTTCCACGTACGCATGTTTGCAACTTAAGATTATTAATAAGGTAGTGACAAGGTACTGATAATCTTAAATAAAAAACGGATAATGTTCAAAATCTATTACATTTGGTTTTCTTCAATAGATATGTTATCCCTTTGGAAGAACTAATCTCGTTCTATTGAAGTTAGAAATACAAATAGTTATATGTATCTCTGATAAACTGACGTATTTTGAATTGCAATTTTTTTTTATTGCAGCAAAACATTATTCATTCCGACAATTCTATCATAGGAACACGTGTCTTTATTTAAGCTGTATTCTTATATTTCAAGACCATGGTGTCATATGCATATTTCATGTAGCTGTCTCTGACTTACCTTTGTACAATCTACCAAAACACAAACAGTGTAAAAACATCAATACCAAGTATTTACATGTACCAAGGTATGTCACACACACATTAATTAGGACATGCTTGAATCATTCATAATGACGCAGGAAAGTTGAAGGTTTGATTATCTTAATATATAATGAAACAAATAAAAATAAATTACCCACATTTTCGAAAAGCACACGTAGGTACGTGTATTTGATGTGTCTGACAGTCATCTAAACTGAAGAAAAGAAAGTATTATCAGTTTTAGTTATAGAGACAGTATTCGAGAAATACCTTTTATATACTTTTTGTTCCAATACAGATCCTGAACTTAACTAGTGTCATCTGCATTGTGTTCAGTTACATAAATAGCAACTCTCTTTGAAGCCAGCCATTGTGGAAGAGTTTACTGCTACTACAGTTTCATAAATGATAGGTATTTAGATCCTCATCAATCACGCCACTGTGATTAAGTAATCACGTCTTCCGTTACGTCAGACTGCAAACGGTTTCATTTCCATTTTACCTTAACGGCCTGTATTCTCTAATAACTATTCCAATGAAAGCTACAAAGGGTAGAGGATGCAAGCTTCCGTGTATAATATATGTTAATGACGAAATATGTGTTCAAGGTTCCATTAACATCAACCTTTCTACAATAATGGTCCACTACAGATCAAAGTATATTCTAACTAACTTCGGATACTAGAGCATATTGGCATGAGATGATTTGGAGGGAGTGCGATACAACTAAGAATCATGATTTGCTAGAAACTTAGTCACCACTAATATCGGAAAATCAAATAATTCGATTTATCAAACACCATTACCAAGTCTAAAACACTAGTCATTGGAACTTCAAGTAATCCCATGTACCCACAGTGTTTACTAAGCAGTAACAGCTTCAATAAAAAAGAGCAGATAGTACATGTACTTAATATTCAGTAATTGCGTAATCAGTGATGACTTTTGAAACATCTCTCGAACATCGGTGTGCATGGTTTTGTTTCACAACAGTCAATATACTCATGCACACAAAGAAATGAAAAGAGCAATAAATTAAAATGTGAGGTTAAGGCGCTGCCATCGTCATACACTTGTTGAGGCCCGTTTTAAATTTGACAGCCCTCCACAGTTGCTAGAATTTGGACTCCCTAGCATTCCTGACGGGGCGACTATGTGATGAGGTTGATGTTTCTTGCATTTTTGTTTGCCATTGGATGTATATGCATCTAGTGTTATCGAGTCTTTTATAAAGGTACGGAAGTCGATAAATACAATACAAATTTAATAACCATTGATATCAGGGGAATCAGGTATAACACATTTGAATATTGAATACTAGTAGACAGCGAAAGTGTTTTGCTATATTAATATATAGCTTCACAGTAAACCGCTTCGCTTCTAGTAATCATGCTTTATGTGGATTTTCAGTGGAGTTTTAGGTGGAAATCTGTGTAGAAGTGCTCATTTAAAATATAAAATCTGCATTAGAGAAAAACTATTAGAGTTTGAGTTTGTAACACACACAGTTTCGAGTATACTAATTACTCTTGTCATACGCCCAACTCGAGATATATATACCTGGCTTGTATTCCATCAAATCCTTTTATTCAATCTTTTAATTTTTTTTGATTACCCAACTTAGTTTTAAAATTGTCCATTCCTTTAAAAAAATCCAATCTTTTAGATTATAGAATATTTCAAAATAGATTAGATGTTTTGGCTACAGCATTTTTTCTCTGATATTGAAAATTTGTAAAGGCCCGTTTGTTGTGTGAAGAATTAGTTTTAGAATAACATAACAGCTTTAAACCGAAAGGACAGACCTGAATAAATGGGTTTTTAGAAAAACGAATAGGAATGGAGACACGATTTCGAAATGAAACGGAGCGAAATTATCTTGTTTTTATCTGAAAAGGAATACTAACATAAAAACCATGTATATTTAGAACGTTGGAATTTGTTTTTTCCAATAGGAAAATCGAATTTCACGCCACAGAATAGTGGATAGCAATATGTTTTAATTCCTGTGTTTTAACTATATAATAGAATCATTACAGAAAACAGACTACAATGTATATATATATATAAATGGAGCTGTGTGTGAAAATAGATTTTGTTTATTCCTACCATTTGTACAAAGGTTATATCAAGACACATTGAGCCGAAGATCCGGCTCACTACCATAACTCCATTTTGTGTTGAATAAACTCATTAGCTATACAAAAAATAGTCCATCGATTATAGTATATATTGTACAAGCGCCTCCAGATGTGGCTTAATTAGAGGTTATATGGTGAACAACGCCAATGTAAAAATATAGGTTTTGTATAAGCAATCGGGGAAATTAGCTTCTGCGCAAGATAAGGTAAATGTCCGTGTTAAGATGAAGCATGGATCACAAAATGTGAACAAAAAGTCACTCATTGTAATGAAATAATCAATAATGTAACACCACATGGTCTCGGTTGCTTTAATTACATTTAATTACCAATAGAGGTAATAAATAGCTGCAGCTCTCAAGTGATCCAAAGTAGTCCCAGCATAACAACTACTGGGTGCAATTAATCAAATACCATGAAGTGCTTTAATACATGCTTGTCAGTGTCATGTACACAGTGGTGCATTTTAACATTTGTATTTATTAGATATGTAGCAAGATTGATGTTTGTCATATGTATCATAGCAAACGTTTAATGCCAATATCAGGGTCTATTCTCATATTCAATTGATTTCATAGAAATATTTGGAAATAAAATAACGTGTTCATTTGCTATTTTTGTTTTCATGCTGTACCTGAAAACTGTTTTGAATCTTGATGAAAATTATTCAAGTTTATAATATGTGTGAACTCTGGTTAAACATTTGAACCTTGTAAATTAAGATAGAAATACTGATAAGTAGATATTTTTATTCAAACGATACCTTTTCACTACTCTACAAAACTATGACGTTGTTAAATGTCATTAAGAATTATTAATCATCGTGTGATCGAGTTATGTTTCATTATATTGAGTATGTATTTGGGTCGCATGTCTCGTTGGTTACGAATGTAAACATGGTTATGTGAAAAAAATGCATGAATCTGATAATACTTGTCAAAGAAATAAAACAAGATAACTTTGCAAGATATTAATAATTTATTGGGAATGAATTCGTTCGATTCAACCGTAACAACTCCTCAATGGTGCCTCGATTTCGTTAACACTATACTGGGGAGTTCTCGAAGGTTAAGAAAGCTGCAGGGTGCATTTTAATTCATTTTAGCTCCACTGTATATAATTTATTGTTTAATGGTGCTATGTCTTGTATGTTTTTGGGCGGACAATTCTTTGACAACCTTACTCAAAACTCAAATTACAAAAAAAAAACTTCAATCAAAACAAGGACTATGAGGACAGTCTTACTATATACATGTTTTCATAATGTTGATCGCATTTTCCTTTATGTCAATATCTTATCAAACGATAGACTCTTTTGACTTCATGCTCTAGGGTTAAACAAAGCCATACTTTTCAAAAAAGGGACAAAAATGTAGAAGATCGTGAAAACAACATCAGGAGAGAAATCGTCATTAATGATATGAGTTGTTTATATGCTCTAAAATGAATTGTATGTATGTTTTTTTAATATATGCTCTATATGGTATTTTAAATATACAGCTGTAATTTGATATGCTATTGGGGATGTATTACTTCTGTTGATTTAATGATTTTTAAATTTTTATTTTGTATGCATGCTTTTTGGAATTCATTGTGTGTCTGCTCTAAAAAAAACCATGATATGAAACAATATGTCTAAGGAAATTGTCTGTATCAACTTTGGAATTTTTTTTCGAATGCTAATTCCACATTATGACAAATTGAAAGCGTCTGTCTCCGTAAGTCTATATCCGGTCAGGCGATCCTAGTTTTACCTACTTGCCTTAAATGGCCATCATTATATTTGCGAATATGACATCTAAAGGCGATTCATCGTTTGACATCGCCGTGAGGGATTAATATTACATGCATTAAAATTGTTATCGATATAAAAATGTTAAATAATCTGGATTTTTTTCTTGCGTTATCGGTATTAAATTCATAGATGGCAATTACCTCCCACTACATATATCCTACGTAACAACTTATTCAGCATCATGTGTGATAACGGAAAATGTGATCAAATGATGACAGAACACCTTACGAGACAATGACACGAGTTCGTGGGTGTTATGGTATTGTAAAGAAAACAGATGTACTAAACACATTACTACGCCCGCGCTGCTATAGGAACACGCAGACATTGGTCATTTTAGTAAGAAGGGTAAATAAAAATCAACAAAAACACCATCCGTTTTTTACCCGAAGAAGTCGATATTCGTCACGGAAGTCATTAACACAGCCTGCCAGGAAGGGAAATAACAGGAAAACAAGGAAACGTAAATTGATAAAAAGAAAGACATATATTCATCTCATATATCACGGTACTGCTGGAGAATTTCCACTAAGTTCGTCTAAAGATATAGGAGAGGTTAGCAACCTCATATCTCTCAAACACATCCAAATAACACACACAGTGAAAACAACATCGTTCGGGCATCCATAAAATCAACTTGGTATCTAGTGCAGCTTATATCGGGTGAACAATGAAAGGCTCAAATTTGCTTGGAAGTACGACTTAAGTACAATGAAAGTAGACAGTAACCATAGGCCAGGTCAAGTAATTGCTGAGGAAATGTTCGAATCATTGCTCCCAAAGGCTAGATTACCAACAGAGTCTACAAATTATAACACATTAAAATATCTGAGTTGATAACGCGTATCGTTTTGCTTTGTTTTTAGTGGTTTAACGTCCTCTCAACAGCCAGGGCTAGAGGACAGGTGTCAGGAAGACACCTACAGACTGGGGCATATCAGGACGGGTATCAAGGAAACACCAAGAGTAAGAAAACAAAGCACAGATAGACATATCACTGAGGAACGAAATGCAATATTTAAGATCCCTAGTGTTGGGAGAGAAGATATATTTTGTTCTCTTAAATGTCCCCAAAATATAATAGACAGAAGAAAATCCAAGATCCTTCAAGGGCCCATATTTATTCTCCTTCTACGGTCATCATGCACCGGGATACAGCGGGCAATATTCTTTGGTTCTCCAATGTGCCCTGATCAGAAGACATAGAAGAAACCATCCCAGATTCTGCGGGAGGGTGGCACAATAAGTCTTCTGTAACGACGTGTAGTGACATACAACAGGCATATTCTTTCCCCGCTTCTGCATGAGGTAACATGCGCCGTGTCAAATATCTGCAAAGCAATATCTTCCCTGACCCTAAACAATAGACATGCACAATATATTGAAAAGCCGTCTAATAAATGTATGTCACCCTGGTAAGATAATAGTCACTTTCTAACGTCTCGGTTTGGAGGATATTTTCTTCAGCACAATCGTAGAGCGTCAGGCATGTGTGGTAGGACCCAAGATTCGATACCTAGCCGAGTAATTGGATATAATTTAGCATGCCTTCAATTGCATGAAGAGTTCCAGACATCTTACATTAGATATGATGAACGTTTGTTAAGAGGACTTTAAACCCCTAAACACAAACAAAACCAACGAAAACTGTCGATTGATTAAATGCATTGGTAAAACAACGTTAAGGCATGTGCCAACAGAGTCCCACTAAATGTGATATAAAAAATTGAAAGAGGCGACAATTTATGTTTATCATAGAATCATCCATAGAATGACAGAATAAGAAATCTTTTGTTGCAATTGATCGGAAGTACCTTGATCGACCATACAGGGTCGGCCAAACGACCCCATGTATTCTTCTTTTCACTGGAAAAAGATTTGGTTTGGTTATTTGTTTAACGTCCTATCAACAGCGAAAAAGGGATTTGCTATCCACTGCATCATTATACCACTGTGTAAATATTTGATAATCGTTCAAATCTCGAGGTATTAAAACGGAAACACATCCAGCTTCTAGTGTTATCTGGCGTGTTATATATGAATGTTAGTTATTAATGTAAGGAAGATAATGTTATTGCTGTTATCTAAGTTATACCATGTAACATCTACTGTGGGTAATAGGTTTCATTTCTTTTAATTTCGACATCATAGTATCAAGTACATATCTATACAGTATTTATGTTCACGAATAATGTTTAGTATTAACGAATCTAGGTATAACCGGCAAAAACTTTATATTTCATTCAGAAGTATTCTACCATTTATTTTCTTTTATTGGTTGTATTTCATGCACAAAGCCGAAAATATCTACTAGAGGCAGCAGATAAACTTTAACATAGGTAACCCAATACTATAGGTATGCTCCCGAAGTATAGGTGTACACTTTATTTCGTGTAACCGTCATATGCATATAATGTTTCACCGTTTCCCCTATACCAGTTTAACAAAAATCGATAGTGTCATTGCTTTTTGTAAACATAAATGTGTATTACCTATCCGCCGGATAAAGATTGACAAACAAAGGTCTGCCAACGAGACCACGGTAAGAGGGTACAACAAATATAGGACTCTACCCGATCGAACTTTACTTTGATGTCCACTTTAAAGTAAGGTAGTACATTGATTATGCTGTTTACATTGCGTGGAACTGAGTTGATACTATATGGAAGATATCAACTGTCATTATAAAAATTCAATATGTGATTACACAGACATCATGCACAGCGTCTGAATTTCTATTTAGTGTAGATATCGCCACATGTTGTACAAAACACACTCAATAACACGCTGAACTAGTAGAGTAAGGATACGCTACCGCAAACTTGAAATAAATAGAGGATATCTAACAGTGTCTTCAGTAATACCAAATATATTTCACGAGTGGGGCTAATATTTTGATATTTTTCACGAGTGCGCAGCACGAGTGAAAAATATCAAAATATTAGCCACGCGAGTGAAATATATTTGGTATTACTGAAGACACTTAGATATTCTGTTTATTACATTTTTTATTAACGAAAAACCTACCATGTATGCTAACTAGGCCTACAGCGATAATTTGTAAACAAAAACAGTAGTTCCCCCTGTCCAGGTGCTGACATATATGTCGGGCATTCTGATTGGTCAATTATTTTGGTATTTTCTAATCATGAATTTGATTGGTCAAATCAGCAAAAGTGATATTTTTCACTAGTGAAAAATATCACTTTTACAGAATGAATAATTTTTGATATTTCACTGGTAAAAATGTAATAATTAACACTATGTACTATCCCACAACAGCCGCTTATAATTACCTCGATCTGAATATATAGAAAAATCATCAGGGTTACCTTACATTTGAGTTGTATGATTATCAATAATTCAAATCGTGATATAAAGAGTACTTCCCCAACATATGACCCAGATTATGTTATACACCAGGATTCCAATATCAGGATTTTTCGTAAAAGCTCTCGACTGTTGCCAGAAAAAACTTGTAACACGGGATTTCGAAAGTTTGCAGGTCGATGAAGACCATGAGAAAGTTTAGTTTCAACAAAATGTCTCATTGTTGTCCCCAGTTCGAAAGCGTGACATTACCTGTACTTGACCTAGATTCGCATGTTGTCCATACAGCAGTTTAATCCGTTAAAATATACATATCGTATGCACACAGTACAAGTTTTATTGAATTTGGTCAGATAAACGGGATCATTTTCCACCAGAAACTAATATTTTGTGAAGGAGCTAACATTTGACGAGGCAGAACTCCATTGAACGTTCGTAGCTTTTTTTCATTATGTTATTTTAATGATACATCTGCAATTATTTACCTTATTAACAATCGCTGTCTACGGTTCATTTCGAAACGCGAAATTGACGAAAAGATGTATACTTTTGTAAAGGATTTTATTGGCCAATCAAATACATTGTTGTATCGGTGTAGATTGTAATATATGTATACAACGACATTTTAATCATTAGTGGTCAACACAACAGGAAGCAAACATCCCAAACGCTGTAATTGGGGAAACATTTTGGCTGGAGACACAGTGATAGCACACTCCTATAGGTGACCTGGATTCGATTCCCTGATCGAGTTTGAAAAAAGTATGGAGTCACCAGCCCGACCAAGACGGTTTTTCTCCAGGTCCTTCAGTTTCCACCCGCATTAAGAACTTTCACACTCTCCATTCGGACTGATAAAACTGATCAAATGGCATTCTTTAGACTTTATTCTTGATCATGTTGGTTATTAAGCGACTTCCTAACTGATAATATAATATGAAGGAGGTAATTATATAACTGAGTTGGTCTGTATAAAATGTATCCCCGTTAACAGAATCAAAACGGTAGACCTTTGAACTTGGACCAGATGCTTTGTTGGAACTGCCTAGATATATGCTATCTGATGTACTGGTTGACATCACATTTGTAGTAATTCATTTTCCGTACCAACGTATACATTTTGCATGAACATAATCTAAATACAGTCTTTGTAAAAGCGCTTGTATCTGGTGGTATTCAAGTTTCAAAAGGCTTGCAATGTATAAAAAGAATATTACCAGGCGGAAACTGACACCTCTGGCATTGTCTGAACCAATTGATCATTAGGACGACGTGTCTTTTCTTTGCCTCATTAACTTGGCTATAAACACATCTCGAGAGTCAGAAAGCAAAGCACTACGCAAACTTCACTGCAAACTAACGTATACAGCTAGTAAATATATGTTTGTATTTCCAAAGTGTCTCCGTTCAAAACCATTATCTGGATTTTAAATTACCATCAAATGATGATTAGGGTATAACAATTCGCAAATATTGCGTTGTTTTGAAAGCCGTATTGTCATTCCGTAAACTCTATTTTGTTATAGAAAGCTGATACTACTCAGGAAAACGAGTTAAAGAAGTTTAAGTAGAGGTGCGCTCTAGCGTCATAGTCTGATTATAGTAACGTGATTTTGATTAGGGAAGCCGGTCGACAGCTATTTCTAACGATTGTTAGGAACATAATTCTCCAGAAGATCCTTTTCGATACTAATAATGCAACATTGGCTGACGTTGTTTGTTTAGACAACGCGAGGCATCAGGGGTAAATAGTGCCCCCGCATTGCGCTCCAATACCATAAAAATTGTTCTACATGTAACTTGATACAGGTAGCTACCTCATTGCTCAATTGCCTTTAATATAATCCAGCAGGTTCTGTATTTTGCCTCATCAGTTGCGTGAATTTGTTTTGATGTTTTGTTGTTTTTTAAATTGTGTTGTTCGATTGATCCTCTCATTGTTTCGAGAGCCGCTGAAGCATTGGTGTAGGAAATTAAGTACATTTTGTAGATGTTTGTTTGTTTTTTTGTTACGTTGCTGTCTTAGCAAACAAAAATGTCACTATCCATCATCAACGATATTCCCAAGTCATTTTGTTCAAACACGAAACAAACATTCGAACTGTGCCATTGAACATATACCTAAGACGTTGCGACAACTTTTAATGTTTATATTATAGGCCAGCGTTATGCGTGTACTTGGTGAATTTTGTACATGTACCATATTGCCAAGGAACAGCTGCAATGCGCATAGCAACTTATACAATGATTAATAACGGGAAAGTGTCAGCTGCTGATTGTCGACATCTGATTTCTAAGTATTCAGACAGGATTTACAGAATATTTCGTAAAAGAATTTAGTAGCATAGAATTTACAATGCAAACGAGACAAGTATATTTTCTTATCCCGATGTCAAAAAACACTTAACGATCTATACGACAGTTTGGTTTGGTTTGGTTTATATTGTTTAACGTCCTATTAACAGCTAATGTCATTTAAGGACGGCCTCCCGTGCGTGCGATATGCATGCATGTGGTGAGTGCGTATGTGTGTTTTGGGAGGCTGCGGTATGTTCGTGGTACGTCTCCTTGTGATAGGCCGGAACTTTTGCCGATTTATAGTGCTACCTCACTGAAGCATACTGCCGAAGATTTGGTTTGGTTTATTTTGTTTAACGTCCTATTAACAGCTAAGGTCATTTAAGGACGGCCTCCCGTGCGTGCAACATGCATGCGTGTGGTGAGTGCGTATGTATTTTGGGAGGCTGCGGTATGTTCGTGTTAAGTCTCCTTGTGATAGGCCGGAACTTTTGCCAATTTATAGTGCTACCTCACTGAAGCGTACTGCCGAGGCACCCAGCAGGACACCCAACCCAGTCACATTATACTGACAACGGGCGAACCAGTCGTCCCACTCCTTGTATGCTGAGCGCTAAGCAGGAGCAGCAACTACCATTTTTAAAGACTCTGGTATGTCTCGGCCAGAGGACAGAACCCAAAGCCTTTCTCACAGGGGCGAACGCTCAACTAAAGGCCAAAAGTGAGGCAGTGTCAAGGGAAACGTTAGGAAGAAGAAAGTTGTTAAAAAAGAAGAGAAAAGATAAGATCCCAAATTTAGTCGCCTCTTACGATCATGCAATGGGGGCAGCAGGTACAATACTTACGCCCTACCTGCAGGGATACTGCCGAAGACACCTAGCAGTACATCCCACCCGGTCACACTATACTGACAACATGCGAACCCGTTATCCCACTCCTAATATGCTTAGCGCTAAGCAGGAGCAACAACTACCATTTTTATAAGACTCTGGTATGTCTCAGCTAGGGGACAGAACCCAAAGCCTTCCTCATAGCGGCGGACGCTCAACTAAATACCAAAAGTGAGGCATTGTCAAGGGAGACATTAGGAAGAAGAAAGTTTTTCAGAAAGAAGAGAAAAGATAAGCTCCCAAATTTAGTCGCCTCTTACGATCATGCAATGGGGGAAGCAGGTACAATTGTAACGCCCTACCTGCAGGGCATACACTGCGAAGACCTTTCGTGTTAAACAGTTCATCGTTGATAATCTGTATATATGCATTCTCTTATGCCTGCAGGGCAGCGACAGTTTGGTGTTTGTACCTGTACATAAGGTATCTAATTACATCATCCTCATCTACAATCACTATAACTCTGTCTGTTTCAGAAGGTTCTAAGTTAGGATTGCCTTATTACCATTGAAACCGTTATCTATATATTATAGCAATTTAAAAGACCACATACTGGCTAATCATTCGTCATTATTGCAAGCTTTCAAAATTCTGGTCAATAATCATGATGCACTCTCTTCGTTACATGACTATATACGTCATTCCTTACTTGAGGAACACCAACTTTTGCTTGTTATTATAACTTTCTTTTTCATGAAAGGTAACGGACGTAATAAAACATGGTTTTTAACTATAATATATTTTGTAAAACCTATGACTAAGTTTCCAGAGAAAATTGGCCCAGGATGAATTCCTGAAAATTTTATTTAGTCAACAACATTGTTTGACTCTATTTTGATCATGCAAATCATCAGTGTGTATATAAATATATTGATGATGTGATGTCATCAAATATAAAAAAAAACATTAATTGACAATGTTTATAGCATATACATTATATAACTTGAAATTAAGAGTACTTCATACATGAACATCATAACAAACAGGGACCACTTAGATAACGAAGATCTATGATTTCCGATTTGAACCCAATTGTTTACTTTCCATTTCTAGATAGTAACATCCAAACACCCCAGTTGAATCGATATTCAAGGTTTGGTTTTGTAATGTAACGTCCTATCAGCGGCTATGGTCATTCAATGATCTGTTTCAGGATCTGTGTGCCAGATGGCGGGGTTGTCAATGAAGCAGAAAACGATCACTTTTCTGGAATACCTAGTTTTAATTTGTATATATTTCAAGTTCTTCATCTGAAGAATCGATCTCAAAGGTTGTTTTACGCCACCTTACGACTTATGTCGGGCTAGTTTTTATTAACATTGATGACACTATGGTATTCGTCATTTAATATGTGTCAATTCATCAAAGATAAACAAAAGACAATGAAAATGTTATAGGGATTGTTGGGATCTTTGCCAAAGCCATTGTTTATTTTAGAGTTTCAAATACAATAACTTGGCATGTCAACATTTTCGCCTGCATATGGTTCAAATGTATTATGCAATATGTAAATTGTCAGTAATGTATTCTATACACTTTTATTATCATATCGAAATAGACAAATGCGCATTAGACTTTAAGAAATGATTGACAGTGCCGGTAATGTATTTGACAGCAAATGTAATGAATATGCAAACTGGGTTCCAAATTGAAGACATTCATAACATTGTCTGGGTTTGTAGAATAATATTTACACAACGTAGATCTATTCTGAATGCGGTGCTATTGTTATCAAGTAACTAGTACTATTTATGAGAAGCGTTTCTTTAAAAAAAATTAATCAATATTGATAATTGATTTCTGTCAAACGATTCACACAGCTGATTTTTATACTTTAAATAAAGACACGCACTGTTTTCATCATTGTGCACTATTGCAAATCAAAAGCCTATGATTCTTTAGTCAAATACCCTTGAATTTTTACAATGAAAAACTGGTCTTACTTCAGGATCATGGCGAAATATAATATCGGCATTATACAAAGAGTGTTGCTGTAATAATAATGCACATAATTACTCTTGAAGCTAAGGTTACAGAGGAAAATTGGAGATGTTAAACAGAAAACATGTGTTGTATCTGAATGTCGTCTTTTCCAACTAATTTCTTTTGACGTTGAAACAATAAAGTGGCTTGTTTTTACTGTACTTTTACAGACACTGTGATCAAACCTGCAATCTTTGCGATATCATTCCGTCATTAGAAATGAAAATAACTTTTCAGCTGACGATTCCATGACGCATATTTCTTGAATTTCATACGGGTCGGAAACTCATTTAAATGTATCGTATTTCTAGAATGTTCTTTCGCGAAGGCTAGTTTGAAATAATAAAAAATGATGCTATTAATCTATAATGTATTGAATAATGACTACAACCTGAAGCTACGGGAAACTACATCAAAATATCACCGTCTTACAAGGTCTTGTAAACATATTACACAATAATGGGAATACCAGTATGTAATGGAAAGAAACAACCGCTGACGTCAAAACAATGTGTAAACGCCAGGGACTTACCAATTTGCTAATGCGTGATACACATCATAACACTACATTAGACATAATATGTGAGGTTAAATCATTTTGGTTAAAAGCCATGGCTTTATCACTTTAGCACAATGTAAACTTCCACAGTAGGATTCTTTCTGAGGTGACACTCTTTTCACTTAGTTTTCTCTTTTACTCCTTTATTCATTTATTTCCTTACATACAGCATATGGCTTAATTTTAATTTCTTTATAATAAATTTTCATTGCAGAATGCAGCTTTCTGATTGGTTGGATTTTTATTTGTCATACCTTTGAAAAAAAAACAGTTAATGGTGCAAAAAACGTGACGTCACATTACGACAAATAATATTGCATATTTATTTTTGAAAATTAATCCATAATTAGATAAGTAAATTGTACATAAAACATGTTTTTAATTCAAAATACGGTTTAAGAAATAAATTATAAGCGCGGATTCATACAGTTGGCAAACAATAACTTTAACACAAATTGGCATTATTACACAATGCTTATTACTGCTTATTACTGCTTATTATAAAATAATTAAATACTATGGTAACATATTTTATGATTTTAGAGATATTGTTTAAAAAGAAAGTGGGAAGATCTCTGGACAAGATTGTTGTGCTAGAATAAAACAAATATCGATTCAAAATCCCTCACCGGAAAATATGTGTACATTTCATTATTAATTAATATACCTATCATATATACGATAACATTTCTAATAAATGCTAATGCGACTAATGTATGGTCGCTAATGCTTATAAATGATCATCAAAACATTACCATATCATTATTGGTTTCGTATATAATCGTTTCCATATAAGGAAACTTGTTGACCTGGTTTTCCGAAAACAAAATGAGTCAATATTTTTATGATAACATCTGTTATTAATTCATCATAAAGCAAAAAAGCAACAATTTATTACACAATGATTTTGTCAAATATTTTAACCACAATTAAATTGGGCTATTTGAATGTCAAACTAGAACACATTTTACATGTGTTATAACAGTTGGGAACATTCCGATTGCTACAGTGTAGCTGGTAGCATGTGTCGCAAGCTGTTTGAGGAAAATTAAACGTAGAGCTTATTTCTAGAGACAATATGTGTTGAAAACGCTGTTACAACGTAAGTGAATTTGATGGTCATTCCCATGTAATATGCATGACACGACTTCAATAGCGTGTCTCAGACAAATTTGTTTAAAATCCAATCATAAGAGTAGAATACACGGATAGGAATTTCGGCGAGAGAATATGAATAGGTTATTTTAAAACTAGGCTGACAGTAATTGTATTTTTTATCTATATTCTGTCTGCATTTTAATGTACTCGGCATGTCTTACTGTTACATTGTATATTTTCTCCTATGTATGTATTAGCGTATATGTCTGACCTTCTTGGACGATAGGGCATTTATTGTGATAAACATGATAATATACAATAGTAAATACTCTGCTCAAATTTCAGAAAGCAGGTAAGCAACCATATTTATATATACATTGTATATATCTTGTAGTTTATAATATTTGCTTTTAAATGAGTATCAGCTTAACTTACATATCACCTCCGAGTGGTGTGTTAGCTATTATTACATTACATTTTGTGATTTTTTATACTAATATTTCGATCTGTATGTATTACATTATACCTCTATAGAATATGCTTATTCTCCTGTTCAGTATTTCAAACATTCCTTACACAATATCAATATGCACGATCGAAGTAAAATCATAATGATATACCGATAATTGTCACGATAACAGGTGGTTTCAACACCAATCAGTCCTGGACACGTCTTTTTTTGTTCTTATTTCATTTAGGGAATTGTCCATGAAATATCAGCTTGCATATATATCATCAAAATATGTTAATTGATTTTTTTGGGAATTTCAATCCTCCATTGTATTTTAGGATTTTTTTTGTGTGTGTGTGCCCATCTACTCCAATTGAAAACATGTTATTCCATAAAAACAAATAAATCGAGATGTGAAAGCTTCTTTTGTTATTGCACCATGGATGCAAATGGTAAATTCAAATAGGAAAATCATACAGTATGGTTGTTAGGTATCCCTGCTTGTTACTTTGAAAATAGATATCGAAGTAAGAAGCTGATGTTGTAGAGTCAGCAGCTCAGGTGGTTCTTATTACAAATACTATTTGATATATCATATTAACATGGTCAAGTTTGCTTTTTTTGGACAGCACATAAGTTAATACATTCTCAGGGAAAATGGGGAAATGGACTTTGCAAGGAATATGTTACCTGCTCTGATGAGCTCTTCAATATAATTGAATAAGTATAGTTCACAATCATGTACATCAGTTGCGTCATTTTACGTATGTTTTGTGTATAACTATTTAAAATAAAAAAATATTGATGATGTATACGTTGATTACAGGTTTCTTGAGAGTCGAATCAATCGGACGCGTATATACGTACAAACCGCCTCTGATGAAATGAAAATCTCAACTGTTAGTGATGTTATCGATTCACATAAGTTGCTATTATGTTGGGTAGCCGGAGAAGCAAAGAGTTACTCTTATCGCAAGGCGCGCTATATATTTCCCTTAACCACATCACTTAAAGTCTTAAATGATTAACATACGTAGGTACGACGTCGATAATTGAAAGAATAAATAGGAGCGCAATTAAGACATGCAATACAGCACTTACAAAAACGATTATTTCTAGACTCGTGATGTAAAGTTAAAATCGTGTATTGTATAAGGAATAGAAATACTCGAGAGAAAACTGAACATCGACTAGTATGATTAATGGTTTTTGGAGTTTTTGAAGAGTAATTATATGTTTACAGAATGTGTCGGACTCATTGTTTCAGGGTACATAACTTAACAATAATTTTAATGAATACATACCTAACGCATGAACTATATCTGTCGATTTCGCTTTTGGGTGATCATTTTGAAATGCAATAACGACATTTAAGCAAAAAGTAAATTTAAAAAGTTGGAAAATTTCAATATTTGCGAAATGAAACCTAATCCTTTTATGGCGCTGAACAAAAGTGATCCAGGCCAATGTTTATATACTCCCACAACCATGCACTTTCCTCGTGTTTCGGCATCGCCATGTACCAGCCATCCCTAGAGCATAGATGTCTCCCATAAACAGACATCAAATTCGGATTTTATTTGTAGTTTTATTTTACAAAATATCTGTGTTCACATCAAAACCATTCCATAACAAAACAAAACATTAGTAATTTATGTGACAAAACATGTTACATGATTTTTTTTTCTGCATACGTATGGGCAAAATATCAAGCAATTTTTGAAGAATATGTTGAAAGTTTGGAAAAACTAGGAGGGCTTGTAAGCTGATGGTGCTGAAAGTGCATATGTATCCGTTAAAATCGGCCAAACCGCCATGATAACTCCCCATGTACACATTATCCCCTGGGATGTAAAGATAAGGACATTATAGAGTATGATATGACCCGCACAACGCTATAAAACCCCTATTGCTACACAGTAAACAGAAGTAAATTTAATGTTGGGTAATGTCGACCCTCGATCACACCAGCTGATTTATCATTGCTTGTACTAATAACACTACAACATTAACGTAATCTAATGATTCAGGACAATGAAAGAGGAAGTTTTCACTGATGCTGGTGTATCATAAGTAACATTCTTAGAGGAATACTAATTCATATTTCCAGTTTTAAAATGTAAGATGGGGTTCCAAAATTCAAGCTTTGCAGATTGTGTTACACAGTCGATGAATGTAACAAAATCCTTATACAAACAACAGTTTCAAACCAGAAGAAAATGTAAAAAAAACCTGCAGTATTTGAGAGTACACTTAAACATGTTTGAATACGTCATTCCTTTCCAGTTTTTTATCAACAGTTAAGTTCATTTGAGGACAGCATTACGTGCGTGCGACATGCATACTTGAGGTTAGTGCGGATGTGTTTTTTGGGAGGCTGCGGTATGTTCATTTTTCCAGTTGTGAATTTAAAAGGTTGACTTTGCCTGTAATTCATTTCTTTACTGCATATCTCCAAGTTTAGATACCACTTATCTTAATTTTGGGAAATATCTTTCTCTCACTTTTGTTGAAGAAGTTTGTTACTTCATTTCCAAATCAATAATTATCATTTTTAAATGATAACTTTACCCCAAGTCTACTTAAGCGGGAAAAAATAAATATTTTTCAAAGCTCAAAGGAGGGGTTAACATTTGGCCCTAACTTTAGTTTCTTTTATTTTTTTTTATAAGTTGAAGAGGCATCAAAATGAAAAGAACCACATAAATGATTAGTCATTATTACTTCTGATAGTCGTATTAGACCTTCTTGCCTAACACAAAGTTGAGTGAAGGGGGTACCCTAACAAAATGGTAAATAATTTTCGCAGGTAAATATAATTCAACAAGAGGCCCATGGGCCTTAACGGTCATCTGATAAACACTTACAGCAGGGACACACCCCTTAATCCAGCATCATTACCATAAATTATTTATATGCAGGCAGTTATGTTTCAGATCAAATCTGGTTTTGATCCTTTTTGGCTTAAAGGAGGAGCAGCATCTTAAAGCAAAATTTCAGCCAAGTTCCCATTTTTGGGGCATGTCCCTCTGTCCCAAGGGGTCGGACAAGCCTCATTTATATCAATTAGGGATTTCCCTTCCCCAATGATGTTTCATACCAAATATTGTTGTAATCAATTAAGGCATTAAAGAGGAGAGTAGCATTTTAAAGCAATATATAACCTAAATGCTCCTTTTGGGTGCTCAATCCTTCTTTCCCCAGGGCTCAGACCTGTCTCATTTATATAAATTACGATTGCTGTTCCCTTAAAATGTTTCAAACCAAATTTGGTTGAAATCAATAAAGGCATTAAAAAAAGGAGTGCGATTTTAAAGCAAAATCTGTGTTAAGTTCTCCTTTAGGGGCCCCGCCCTTCTGTCCCCGGGGTCTCCATAAGCATCACTTAAAAAAAATTGTGATTGCCCCTTTGGTCCCAGGGGTCAGACCAGCCTCATTTATATGAAATATGACAGCCCTCCCCCAATGATGTTTCACGCCAAATTTAGTTGTAATCCACCCAAAGGTAAAGGAGGAGTAGGATTTTATAGCAAAAATTCACCAAAGTTCCCTTTTTGGGGCCCCGCCTCTCTGCCCCCAGGGCTTACACCAGCATCATTTATATCAATATGACTGCCCACCCCCAATGTTTCACACCAAATTTAGTTGTAATCCACCCAAGGGTAAAGTAGGAGTAGGATTTTATAGCAAATTTTCACCAAAGTTCCCCTTTTGGGGCCCCGCTTCTTGGGCACCAGGGGTCAGACCAGCCTCATTTATATAAAATATGATTGCCCTCTCCCAATAAAGCTTCAAACCAAATTTGGAAGTAATCCACCCAAGGGTTAAGGAGGAGTAGCGTTTTGAAAAAAAAGTCTTACGCACGGCGGACGGCGCACGACGACGGACGGAACACGATGGCTATAGGTCATCCTGACCCTTTGGGTCAGATGACCTAAAAATCAATTAAAACAGTTTGCAGTGTATAAATTTACTGTTATTTTGATACCAATTATGTCATTAGAATAACATGCACAACTTTAATCAGATTTAGAATGTTTACAATCTTGTCAGCTTAAATTAGTAGAGTTGTAATCACAGTTTATTTTAGGCTTCTTCAAAAACTTTTAATTTATACATACTTACTACTGAATCAATCTGAGAAAAATTCAAAACATGTTAATTAGTTTTTAGCATGTCAAATATGTTTCTTGTTAAAAGTTAAAACGTGAAAGACTAATTACATCACTTTGGCGCACACTTAAAGACAATCATATAAGACTTGCACCGGGTGTCATGCAAGGCTATCAGTTCTTGCCATACTTTAAATTTTCGAGTTGGTCATAGTTAGACATTATGATAATCACATATATTATTAAAATTGTAACTTTATTTTCTACGTATACTTGTACATTTATATGAATAACATCTCAAAATTAAGCAGTTCTTGAGAGGATACATTATTCTGCAGAATTAATATTTGTGAGTTATTACTGCTGCACATAACTTAATAATGTATAAGTTAATGCAGTTGTTTTGTAATAAACAAACATAAAAAAAATATATAGTAATTTAAAAAAATAATAATAAAATGAGGTCGTGATTCTAGGAAAATGTGCATTGGACATGTTTGACATGCTTTAAAGTAATTTACCGGCTTTAATATTTCCGGTGATTACATCTATACTAATTCGAGCTGAAAACGTTGACCCCAAACTTGAAATTTCATCATTATCACACAAACCTTTGTCCATCATTATAAATCATTTCAAAAATAGTTTATATGTATCCTGTGTACACACAATAACGAATGGACGTGAACGCTGTGTTTCGTAAATAAATCTGCGAAAATGCCACCATGTCTACCCACCGTAGATTAGTAATGAATAACTGAATATTCAGGTAAATGTCCGACTAAGGTACACTAATAACAATAAAATCTTAAAGGTGCTGTTGCAGAACCGCCCACAGCGATTTATATTTTCCAGTAAAGCTATGAAAAATACATATGGAACAAGATGTTATATTCCACTTGACCCATAGCGCCTTCTACTTCACTTTTTCGTTTACAAGCATACCTGTGTTTTTCAGACCCATAAGTGGTATTTCTGTTTGTCACTGAGAGGTTTGCTCACGACTGGGTATTGTACATACATTGTAGTTTAAAATGATAAACAGTTGACCATGAAAAAACATACGAGTTTAGTACAAGATGACGTAGAAAACCAAATTTCGAAAATTTTCATCAAATTCAAAATACCATTTTTAAAATCAAGCGGCAAATTCGGCACGATAATATGCGAGTACTATCGATGTTAGTGTTTTAAAAACATATTTGACTATCCCTCTGTATACCAGCAAAAGAAAGTCGTGCCGAATCACTGGATAAGGGCCGTAATTCAATGTTGAAAAATGCATGTGGAAAAAATGCACGGGCGATACAAGTGGTCCTTGTCGTACACAATAATACAACGTATTGATTTATTATGAAAATGATTTGATACAATGTCCATGGCAATGTATTATGTTCTACTATGTTTAACATACTTATAGTTGTTCCGTATTACGTATGATTCATCATTTTTCTCACTTGACTATCTTCGTCTTCAGTACTTCTTCAAAGCTTCTCCTCCGTTGGGGTGTGCCACACAAAAGTTCCCTTTGCCACTTGGTCTTTTGACTACTCACCGCGAATGGTGCTCGGCGTATTGTTATAATTGCTGTTACGTTTTACAATTCTATTTAGTTCAGTTATTCTGTAGTAAAGTTGTCTTTGTCTCAAATAGGAAAATGGAGAACTCCTGCGTTGGGTTGGGATGTAAAGTTAAGTTCAAGTACAACCAGGTTGGCGATGGTAAAAATCCGCGAAAATTTCAGGACTGGATGAAAGATGTTCTCCTTTCTGAAGTTGTCATACTTTCTGAATCAACAGAAGCAAAGATGTGTCCAAAATGCTTTCTCAGATATTTCAAGAAACGTCATGCATCCGAGAATGCCAATGAACCGGAACGGAAAAAAACTTCTGTAGACAATGATGATTCTGTTGACGAATCTGACACTCTGGACGGGTATCTTTCTGTAGATGATTTATACTATGCCCCTTCTTCGAACAGAAAATGTAGCATTTGTCGAACTTACAACATGAAGAGTTCTAGCTGTATCAGTGAGAAAGCAAGACACCAGCTGCTTATCAAACATAAACTGTACATGCCTGAGAATTCCAGGGTGTGTTCAAGTCATCTTCTTGGTAAGGATATCAGTCCTGACATTGAGCCGGTTTTGACAGGGAGAGATAAACTTGTTAATCACTTAGCCACCAAGTCACCAGCTGTTATCAACGATTTACTCAAAATCATACAGAGCATGTCCAATAACTTGTCACCGCTTGTATCAAACTTCGACAACATTGGTGATAAAGATTGCCAAGCTTGGACAGGCTGGGATTGTAATCAATTCAATCAAATACACGATGCATGTTCCGAAAATATTACTGGTACAAAAGCATTGTCATCTAAGAATGCCCTTCTGCTGTTTTGGGTTAAACTCAAAACAGACGTATCTTTCACTCAGTTGGCTTCTCTTTTCCGCATTCGCAAATCGAGCGTCAGCAGAATTTTCCAGATCGTTACAGATGCTCTAAATCAAGGCGTAGTTCCCACACATCTTGGTCCGGATCACGTGTCTAGGGCGCAAGCGTTGGATCACAATACAGTTTTCACAAAAACATTCTTCGGCAACAAAGTCACTGTAATATTGGATGGTACATATATATATATGTACATATATATATCGGCAAAAGTGAAGAACATGAGTTTCAGCGGAAAAGTTACTGCGGTCAAAAAAAACGCAACTACGTGAAGTTTATGAGTATTGTGTTCCCTAACGGTTACGTTCTAGACACTGTCGGCCCATTTCTTGGTAGTGATAATGACGCCAAAATCACTGACAAGATACTTACCTCATTACAAAGTCTGTCAGGTATCCTAGAGGAAGATGATCAGGTAATTGTAGACAGGGGTTTCCGAGACATTTTGAGCAAACTATCAGACGAGGGATACGAGACTCACATGCCGACATTTCTCAAACCTGGACAGAGTCAACATGATGGTATAGAGGCAAACACAGACAGGTGTATCACTAAAACAAGATGGGTGGTCGAAAGTTATCATTCTCGTTTCAAGCAATTCAGATTTTTTTAAACTAAACTCACATCAAACTACTTCATCAAAAATCTCGAAAGTCTTCTGAAAAGTGTCACGGCATGTCTGAATTGGCTACGTGGACCCATATATCAGCCTTCATCAACAAAAGCAGCCGAAGATGAAAAAGTTGCTCTGGAGATGAAGTCACTTCTAAACAAGTCCAACATCCTAGCAGAGCGTGTTGAGAAAGAGTCAAACCTATCACGAGAGCCAAATCCCAATGGCAAAAGCTAGAGGCAGCCCAGTTCGAGTTAGTCTTGACCAAGAATATCTAGAAACTCTGGCATGTGGGACGTACCAGGGGAAGTTGGCCCCCGGATACATATCGGAACATTTGACAGCAGATGGAGATTATGAAGTCATGGCATACCAACACTCTTCTGACCTGATTCGATGTCAAATCCGATCTCGTCATGAATCGCAAACGAAATACAACATATGGATCCAGTACTCAGTTACCGAACAACCACCAATACAGAATTACTACTGTACGTGTCCAACCGGTCAGAGGACTGTTGGTATGTGTACTCATATCGCCAGTGTTCTCTTCTACTTTGGGGTCTATGTTCATAGTCAGTCTCGAAAACCACTTCGACCAACCAAGTTTATGCCACTGATGAAGTAAATAGCCCGCTAATACATAAAATCCAGAATGTAGGGAAGATACTACATTGAATGTTTCTGATATACACAACGTAGCGTCATTGTCATTCTTCAAAAATGATCGACAGTTTCTAGAATGTAACTGTGAAGGAATATAATACTCATATATATATGATATTAAGTTCTAAATTCACAAATAATACATAATTAGTTGAATGAGCAAGAACAACGCACATTAGTTGTACAACAAAGTCATGGAGATAGGAAAATTGGTAAAGGAACTAACATTATCCTGACAAAAATCTTGAAACAAATAGTTTCCTTGAAGGCGAATTCGTCCAATCGTGTTTCTCATAATATTTCAACGTATTTCTTGTCCGGAAGAGATGTCTTCACTAGCATGCAGTGCTCTCAGCACTTTGATCTATATAAAGATTTATGGGGGGTTGACTAATAGAAGTTGCAAAAACGAGGCATATCCAGTAATTCTGAAGCGCAATTTTTTTTCATGGATTACACAAATGAATGGAGATATTTTCTATCGACAAAATTCGATAGTACTCGGGGTTTGAATTAGACAAAATGCCGTTTAAACGTGCATTCAACTTTATGAGAAATATCATTTTTTATGTTTGATGTCAAATTTCACAGAAACTAACGAAAAGATTCATACAATCGATATCCGATTACGTTGCCCGATATATAAATGTAATTTTAGTACAATTTTCCTTACAAACAAATAACATTTTGACCTTATAAATACTTGATAAAGTGTGCTTGTGAGTATTTACGACTTTGGTACAAAATGGCCTCGTTCTGGCATGTCCGGAACGGAACAAGGTTTTCATATGTACTATCAGATGCCCTATGGATATGTCTATCCGGCATTAGGTAAAGGATCGATTTCCTTCGTGGGCGGTTTTAGAGCATTCCTGCAACAGCACCTTTACACGTCATCAGAAATCGTTCCCACATATCACCGTTCATTTCATTAACTATAGTTTTCATTGAAATAAGTAATTTAGAAAATAAAGGATCTCTGCTGTGTTGTTGAATACCCCATGGCAGCAGTAACTACTGAAAGTGAAATTGCCGGAAGTGGATGTCTGGTGCGAAATATCATAGCTTGTATTTGCTATTAACAGCTTCTGTAGTCCTGAGTTTATAAATAGACATTTGAGTCCAAACATGTTCATACGTAGGGATATAGCGCCCTTCCAGTGGCCAAAATAAAAAAAAGTATGGTTTTGGGGGGTTAATGCTATAATATCATTTCCTCATATTTTGGAGAAAAACCGAACTTGAACAAAAAGTTACACTCGTGGATGCATTGGGAAAAAGCAAAATTTTCGAAATGTGAAAACAAATAAATTCCCTTTGCAGTCAATTCGTAATTGTGTGCTAAAATCATCTTCAAATGATACAATATAGATTCCTCAAAAATAGTACATATACAATTAGGAGATTTATGCAAAATAAGTAAAATCAATTGAGATATTGCTTGTTTTTAAAAAGAAAAGCGAGTAAAGGTGGAAATCTGTTTCGCATTGAAATATTGTAAAGCGAACTAAACTATGTTTTATTAGTACACAGGGACAGTTAAATTTCCACTTTCAAAATGTTCCCTGATAACCACAATAATCAAATAGTCTTACAAATGCTGAATCAATTATCTGACAAGAACGCTGGTTACACACTGGTCTGGACGGATGGACGGACGTAGGTACGGACAGCGCAGGGTATACCATAATACGACCCGTCGTTGACGGGCGTATAAAAACGGTTAATGCTTGAGTCGCCCGCGATATGACTTCATTACCTATCTTGATTTAGTTATAGATCTACCAAGGCTATCGAGTACACAGGGGGCTAACTCAATGAAAATGGAATTTACCATACATATTTCATATACATATACATATGGACTGGTCAATATACTTAACGACCATATGATTTTTTTCAGAAAAATAGAGATTTAAAAAATTATTAAAAAATCGAGGTAATTACTAATAAAACAGAGAAAGGGACGACAGTCGCCATTTTGAAATTTTTACCCCCGCCTCGAATAAAGTTATTTTTTTCGCAATAGTATACCTTTTTTCCTTGAGTCACAGTGACATGTCAGTCCTCTGATAATCCATTATCATGCACATATCACTCAATCGCATATATACGATGTCTATATAGTCCAACGCAACATTTAAGTTCAAAATTACCGCCACTTACTAACTTGTGACAGCGAAAGCAACGTCCCAGTGGAGAGCGATTAGAGTGGCGTCCCCTGATTAGAGACGTTCCGAACGTGACAATGCAATTTAATCGGTTTAGTCAAAGGTATTCCGATACGTTTGTTTTCGCGGAAAATTTGTGGTAATGGCCATGGATGAAAGGCAAAATTACGCTTACGATACCGTAAGAAACGGTCACAATCTTGTGATCACAGGACAAGCAGGTACCGGGAAAAGCTTCATGATAAGGAAGATTTACGATGAGTTATCAACAAACAAAAACATCGCAATTACTGCTTCAACAGGGATAGCTGCAACGTTGTATTCTTGTGCAACAACATTACACAAATGGGCTGGCATCGGTGACGGTAGGTACACAAACCGTGAGATTTTCAATCTAGTGAATACCGATGAGCGATTCGTGAAAACTAAGAAGAGAATACTTGACACTGAACTACTCATTATTGATGAGATTTCTATGGTTAGCAAACGTATTTTAAACCAAGTCGAGTTTTTATGTAGGAAAATTAGAGGAAATGAAAACCCATTTGGATCACTGCAAGTGGTGCTTAGTGGAGACTTTTTTTCAACTACCACCGGTGAAAGATTATTTATATGGTGACCATGGACACTATTGTTTTGAAAATGACTGGTTTGAGAAATGTTTTCCCCGTCGCGTAAACCTAACAACTGCTGTCAATGAACATGAGAGAGGATCTCCATCAACAGATACAGAAAAGTTTATGTCTGGTTTGAAACGCCCTCTTGAGGACCAATCAAATGTTGTTAAATTATTTGCACGAAATATGGAGGTAGACATGTACAACGCATCGAAGCTTGAAGACAATCCAAACAAACTCCACTTATACAAGTCTGATGATGAGGGGGACAGTACATATCTGAAGTCGATGCAAGCACCAAGATATTTGGCACTGAAGAAGGATGCCCAAGTTATGCTATTAGTGAACTTATCAGATGAATTGGTGAATGGATCAACTTCTAGTGTTGTGTACATGTGAAAATAATCTGGCTATACACTACATGTATTTATTTATGCCTGTGATGAAGTTGAAAGAAATGATGTAGAATTTGTATTTCTCTTTGTTTTTTGGAAAATGAAGGTAAAATCAGCCAATAAAAAGTAAAAAAAAGTGATATTATAGTAGAAATTTATGATGAGTGCGTTTGGGTTTTGTTTCTTAACATCCTATTAACAGCCAGGATCATTTGAGGACATGCCAGGTTTGGGAGGAGGAGGAAAGCCGGAGTACCCACAGAAAAACACCGACCTGCAGTCAGTACATGTACCTGGCAATTGCCCCACATAGGATTCGAACTCACGACCCAGAGGTGGAGGGCTATAGCGATCAAGACGCAAGGCGCCTTAACCATTCGGCCACTGCGGCCCCAAATTTATGATGATAGTAATCAAACTATACAGTATAAATATATACAAGGTACTTGGTGTTGAAACATAGATGGGTCTGTTAAAGGTACACAATGTTAATTAACCATTCATATTGAAATGAATGACATGCAGAACCAGGTAACCATAATAAATGAATTAACATATCATGATAATACAACAAACTAATTATAAACGTTTTTTTGTTGTTTTTTTTTTGCAAAAGTATAAAAAAAATAGTAATTTTCGCTAGGTACAATCTATAATATCCATGTGACATTCGTGTCTAACGTTTAAATATTTATTAATTTGGCACTGTATGCATTCATAACAATCATTGATAGATGTCTATCACTTTTTAAAAAACATCTTACCATGACACTAACGAATTCTCGTCACCCATGATTTTTCTTATCTGGTTCTTTAAAAAATTCAAATTTTCCGCGAAAACAAACGTATCGGAATACCTTTGACTAAACCGATTAAATTGCATTGTCACGTTCGGAACGTCTCTAATCAGGGGACGCCACTCTAATCGCTCTCCACTGGGACGTTGCTTTCGCTGTCACAAGTTAGTAAGTGGCGGTAATTTTGAACTTAAATGTTGCGTTGGACTATATAGACATCGTATATATGCGATTGAGTGATATGTGCATGATAATGGATTATCAGAGGACTGACATGTCACTGTGACTCAAGGAAAAAAGGTATACTATTGCGAAAAAAATAACTTTATTCGAGGCGGGGGTAAAAATTTCAAAATGGCGACTGTCGTCCCTTTCTCTGTTTTATTAGTAATTACCTCGATTTTTTAATAATTTTTTAAATCTCGATTTTTCTGAAAAAAATCATATGGTCGTTAAGTATATTGACCAGTCCATCCAGTAAATACGAAATATGTATGGTAAATTCCATTTTCATTGAGTTAGCCCCCTGTGATCGAGTATGCCCTGGTTTTAGATAGCACGGCATCTTCTGTGTGAAACCACGTGATTCCAAATCAGACAACACATTCTTAAACCCTCGATTAACAACGACCTTGTCATCTTTCTCCAGGCAGGAGAGACTATCCAATTTTGCATTTGTAATCCCTGCATCATATTATCACTTCCAGGAAAAAGGTCCTATTCTTTCAGAAAGTAACCATCAGGCAGGACTATGCTTAGAAACTTCAAATAGCTCCACTTCTGATCACAGTTCTAGTAGGAGATTTTATGGAGCTTGTGATCAGAATTCTTAGGAATAAAGATGCACATTCAAGTATGATAGTCGCCCACTTGCCACAAAATGCTTCGGAGAACACTGTGTTGTGCTCTAGAATGTTTTCTCTTGTAAGATGTTCAGGTCCAAGGAACAATGAAAAATAGTTATGCTTTTACTATGTAATGCAATGTTTTCGATATACTGGAAACTGACATGTTAAAAAGAGTTGAACTCTGTTTCCACAATATGTCCGTTTTCACTTTTACCAAGAACAACAGTAGAGTGCATCCTCGTTGTTTATAGTGTAAATACTAGTGTCAATATAAGACGAACATATGAAAGAACTTCTAGAAACTCTGTTCTTGTTCAACCCATCTTCTGCCTTTACAATCTGAATCAACTAGTGAGAAATAAAGGAATAAAGCTTTGATAGCAAAGTCATTGATGATTTCTATTGATCTGGAAGGTAGCTGGAAAGTACACATTTCTCTTTCATCAAAGCAAATGTTAACGCTAGGGTTGAGATTTTTCCCTACGAGATAATATACGTGAGGACCAAGAGAACCATAGTTTGTGATGGATTATGAGTTGGTCTTTTGCGCACTTGGACAAAGGTCGAGTTTGATTGAATCTATTCATACATATTGTTCATTTGGCGTGGGAAAACTGGCAATAAAATAGATCCTCTATGGACAATAATGATCAACACCAAAGTTTTGATCTTCATGTTGCGGCTTTTGTTTCTGATAATTCTTGAAAAACGTCACACACATGCCAATATCTTGATTGGTTTGGTTTGTTTTTGTTTAACGTCCTATTAACAGCCAGGGTCATTTAAGGACGTGCCAGGTTTTGGAGGTGGAGGAAAGCCGGAGTACCCGGAGAAAAACCACCGGCCTACGGTCAGTGCCTGGCAATTGCCCCACGTAGGTTTCGAACTCGCAACCCAGTGGTGGAGGGCTAGTGATAAAGTGTCGGGACACCTTAACCACTCGGCCACCGCGGCCCCTAAAAAATCTTGATCATCAGTAAAGTTATTGCCATCTTCTTTATACACATCAAGCAACCAATTGTGCTTGAGAAGCGGCATTTTTCTAGGTATTGGTTTAAATGTGAATATCCCAAAGACAACATTATCTCATTGCGATAACGGTACTGTATTAGGTGTTTAAAGTATCCGTCAGACGCGATTTTGTAAATAGGATAGAAGCGCTTTGATATAATATTTCAAATCATGGACATAAGTTACTTATTAAATGTTAAAAGTATTGTCAAAAGAACAATTATATTGGGGTATATGGGGTTTATTTGTTTAATCACTAAAGGTCATAAAACATATCGTATTTAACGCCCTAGTGGTAATTAACAATGATGGTAATTAAGGGCGTTGGCTACACATGTCGGCATTATTTGTATGCATGCTAAGGGTTGTTATAATCCGATCAGAATGACCAGTCGTGTTGACCTTTGATTAGCATATTGATTGCTGACGAGTCGGTGATCATATAGGATAATACGTTCATTGCATGCGTATATATATGCAGCATTTCAAAATAGTGTATAACACCGTTAACATTGATGAATTGGTCGTGATGGCTACGTGGTACTTTACTGAAGTAATGATGACAATGTAACTAGTTCGAATCCCGTAGGATAATTTTTCCCATTATAATACTTTTTTGTTTATGTTTTGTTTTGTTGTTTTACATAAGTCCGTGTATATTGTTAAAGTCAAACTTCGTTAACTCGAACTCGGATAACTCGAAGACCCCGGTTAACTCGAAGTATTACTCCGGTCCCGGCCAAAATCCTTCTTTTTCTTAGTAATAAAAACTCGGATAATTCGAAAAACTCGGTTAATCCGAAGTAAAATGTTGGTCCCGATATTATAAAACCTATGTAAAATGTATCGGTTATCCCGAAGTTGAAAACATTATTTTCATTTTTAAACAAAATGTGTCAACAAAATACTCATCGTACGTCTCGGTTAAATTGTTTACAATTTCGCGCACGGGAAATTTCCAGTTTTTGTTTCGTTTTGTTATTAAATTACCTTAAACATATCTGACTATTGTTACTGTAAACCCCGTCTTTATTAAGATCCAACAGTATTGATGTTGACAAACAGAACTTACATAATCGCTTTGATGATTAAAGCAGTGCGATAATTATAACCAAGCACGCTACTCTGTCAAACTGTCTAGGTCACCATGTGCGATCAGGCAGAACTATCCGACACACATGAAATCACAACTATGGCCGGGTAACGCGTGAATTAATTTCAGGACTTCGTTTCTGATCGAACTATGATAATTGATACAAGTTAATGGTTTTAAAACTGTTGGATCAAATTTATGTGATTCAACTCGATCAGTGATTGTTGTAAACATCGACGTGTACTTGCGCACTGTGCATTTCCGGCTGCTACTGCACTTGTCAACACGTGGTCTGTGCCGATACAATTGTGTATGTATTATTTGCCGTAGACTTCGTATATTGGTTTTTTATGATTTTTAACGATAATATCATTTATGTACCACGATAGAAATTATTCAAATAGATATTAAAGTGATGAAATTTTGTGTTAATCTTCTCGTCTTTCACTCACTTAGAAATGGCATGTCGGACACGACTCCCAATCACAAATATACTGCCTTACTTGATTTCAAAACGATATGATAGTATTGTATAATATATAATTTATTTTTTTAGAAATGTCGTTTCTAGTATAAATAATAAATATGATTTTGTTTATAATTATTTGAAATCAAATAGGCGTGTTTCTGTTAAGGATCCGTGTTTATGTAATTTATAGAGATATAATATACCAAGACGTCTACCTTGAAACTCGGTTAACTCGAAGACTCGGATAACTCGAAGTTTTTCCACGATCCCGACGACTTCGAGTAAACGAGGTTTGACTGTATTTGCATTTTTACATTTAATTTTCTTTTCAATTCTACATTCAATTAATAGCATACTTCTCGAAACATAACTTTTCGACTAAATCATTAACATATCCAACATTCAGCAATTTACGCCAACCGAGAACATTAAGTTTTACAATTTTTTATAATAAAAATATATAAGTACATTGGATCAGTTTAACTGTCGAATGGTATTTGATATGCATGTACTAATCAACGATCGCATCTATTTGTTTTTTCCCCCCATTTTATCTGTATGCGAAGGCACATTTTAATGCCTTCTACTATTCGCACATTGGTCGCCTCAAACCATTTTGAAGCCAAGTTACTCCACAACGTGCTGTTCACGTGCGTTATCTACTCGATGCACCGAAAAATCAATTAACAGGTTGACATACCTATGCACAAATAAGATCACCTACTTTCAATATTCCACGAAAAGGTCAAGGCGACAGGTAGTTCCTGTCGGTATATAGATATGTATCGTAAGAGGGTGGTCTGTTATGTCCACTATCGTTTAGCATGTCAGTGGGGTGACACATATCCAAGCTAAAATACAACACTTTGTACAAATGATAAAGTTTTTATCTTTGTGTAGGGTTACGGTCGGTGTTATAAAGCTCCCTATATGCTTTAAAAAATATTATCAGTGGCATTGTTACTTTTTTATTTTGGTATTTAGTTTATGGTTCGAACTGTTCTATTTCTTTAAATTGAATAATTAGTTTTTATCGGTTTTTTGACCTATCTGCGTTCTCAGTTTAGTAATTAAGTTACGTAACTAATTAATTAAGCAAGTGCATCATCGATTAACTTTAGTTAAATATATAGCCAAGGAACCAATTTTGACGGCACAAAATCAATGTATCAGTGAGTGGTATCGAAGGGTAAAAACAAATCTTTAGGTCGACCCTATGGGAAATTAACATTGCTGAAAACCTCACCTTTCGGTTTTTCCTAAAACTGAGTTCATGCCTGGCATTGTTTGACATTATTTTTAATTGTCCAATCTACGAAAACAAATCTAACACGAACGTGGAAAACAAAAAAATAGACTTCGTGTCAGCCGGTACAGACAAATGCTGAGGCCTTAGACAATGTAACGTCATCGGAACGCTGAAGTTGCAACAGTGTACAACAATGTATATTTTACATGGATATACTAATATACATTTTTGTACTTCTGAATTGGGCACAGAATTAATCCCCGTGCATAATTTTGGAAAAGCGTGATTTAGATAAAAACTATACCGTTTGAATCTACATTTACTTGAAAAAAGATGCTTTATATGAATATGGCATAATATAATAAGCACGTAAAAATAGGCAGAGGTAATTAAGTAGCATTTGATGCTATATATGGTATGTAAAGTACCATGCCTGGTAATTGACTAAAATGCAAGTTTTAAAAGTATAAACATAAAAAATCTCCATTAACGAAAGAATACAATAATAATAATAAAAAGTTTGCCTTGCCTCTATCCATTAGCCTGCATGGTTTGAGTGACCCAAAAAGGAAACTATGTAAAATAAATATACATTTCCACCAGCATCTCCGTAACTTTTTAGATAACCGATATACAACTATTTGGAGGAATGCTTTGTTAAATTATTATTCCAGACTCAGTTATAGTGTATAGTGTCCTTTGTTTATCAACGACACCATACAGCTTCAGTTAAATATAGCTTGCTTGAACGTTTTTTCCTGTGAATGATAAGTTTTACATGTATTTGGTGGGAGGGGTGACCAATGTAGTGCCCACGTTGCTTTTGCCAAGTTATGATCTGTGATAGGGTCATCCTTGTTGTCCGCATTGAACGCTATCCAAGCACTGTATTTGATCTGAGATTTGTGATGAAATGTATTTGGTCTGAGATTTGTGATGAAAACGTATTTGTCCCCGGATGAGGCAATCAGCGTTCTGGTACACCCATATCTGGAAATCACCATCATCAGTAGCGTTTTCTGCAAACTACACTGCATAATGCTTGATTTGATAGGAACCGCATGTAGTTGATTTCAGGTATTCCATATCAAGCCCTGAAAAGGCTATCTTAGCACAACTCAACTTCCTCCACTCTGATCTTTCCCTTCGACTTATATAAGGTTAATTGAGAATGCTGTCTCTGCAAAAGAATTTTCCAATGGGAGTCTTGCCGAAATTCTTCTTGCTAGTTGGCGATGTTTCGCTTCACGACGATAGATGGATTGTATATGGAACAACATATATCATTGAGGTAGGACGTAGCAAGCTGTTCAATTACTTCAATACAATCATTGGAAGATAGCTGCTGTTTTAAAAGTCTCCTCCAATTTAATCGTCTTAGGTAATTGTTACGACCGAACAGTTTGTTCTGCATTGTCAGCCTTTCTTGCTGTTTTTGTGTCATGCCGTGACTTACCTTATTGCAAGTTAGAAGTCATGTGTGATTCCAAACCAAATGACTTAATTAGGTCATGAACATCTCTGAATCCTCTGTCAAACATAGTGTTTCGCTCTCACATAGCATAATTAAAGCAGCACAGCTATCAACTTTGTCACGTTTCCTTGTCGCCAATATGTTTAAAACTGAACGATACATGTCTAACACCATGTACTAATTATATAAAGGTTGGCCTGGGGACAGCGAAACCCGGGTCATCTTTTGTATTCTTGGACGGAACTTAATAGGCAAAGTAACCACAATTAACAACTATGTTATTCAGTTGCCTGACATTACGTCTCTACTTCCAAAAAACAGCAATGACTGAAAAAAAATCTTTGAAGGAACTCACATTACCATTGACAAATTAGCGCTAATGTTTGAAACTTATTGATCAAATTACTCGTTTGCTAGATCATTGTATACATGGAGCAACCTAGTTACCTGTACCAGGATGACCAGGCGCAACTTGAAATAAGGAAACTTTCATAACTTGACCTCAAACTAGCATTATAGAATGGAACGCAGGTAGTACAATACGCATATTTATTTTGCCGCATTGAAAGGTTAGCTTATTTAGAATACGCAGATTTGCGTAATGATTAGTCGGTACACATACTACACTTGTCGGGGGGGAAATAATATACAGAAACTGTAAGACGTGCAATTACAGTTTAGCGGAGGGCTTTTGACGGGAAAACACTGAAGTAAGATAACCGCTAATATAGGATCACCGCGAAAACATAAACGTTCACAGAAATGAACTTGTTTTCAGAGATTTGTTACATTACAAACCACCAGGAAAAAATATTTGTTTGACGGCTCCTAAAGAATATAAAATATTTACAATTACACCCCATTCACCTTATTACTAGTGAAACTTGTCAACCAATTCAGGCTCAATAGTATCAATTTACTGCGAAGAAATAGCAAAACATAATTGAAAACGAAATCAGTGAAAATGAGACGAAAATAAACAAGTTTACGATGTGAACCTGGGTTCTGAGTGCATTATGGCGGAAAGTGCGTGTCTTCCTTTTCATCCCAAGCAATTCAATGTCAACTTCAGATATTTTTAATTTCTTTAGGAAAAGAGCCGGGGTAGTGAGATTGAAACCATAAAATAACTGACTAGATCACAGTCACATTAACAAAATCCTTTGTTTAAAGATTTCATTGTAGGTTATAGGTAAGGGAATTTTAACTGTTGTAGTTAAAGAAAGAATCATCAACATATTGCGGCCCACGCTAGTGCGCATCTTTAAAGTAAAGTCTCTAAAGTGAAGATGTGCTTTAAATGTGTATAGTTTTACCAATATTGCTAATAAGACAGGATCTACGAGCAATAATGCCATTATGCTGCATGAACTAAAACGTCACTTTAAATTATTATTGGCACACCATGTGCTTAGTATGTAATACATTGAGTTTCGCAGAAACCATGTGGATACATTAAAGTTCCAATAAGGTAATTTTGAAATAATTGACAACTATAATTAGTTAAGGCATGTTATATTACGTTACATTTTTATGTATCTGTAATAATGACCATATTGTATTTAGTATGACCAATAAATAAAAACTTTGACGACATGACGTAACCTTTGATCATGAAGTCTGTCACTTTGATTATATAGATGTACCTGTCTGTTACCACTGCGAAATCGAAACGCCTATTTTAGGTTGTCGACTTTGGATACAGAAAGTGAAGCGATTAGGCTCCCGCGATTTTGATGTCCGGTCAGGGAAAATGTCAAAAGGCAGCTAATTAATTAGCTTAATGTATGCTTACAAAAACTAAAGAACAATAAATTATTGATAAACTTGAGTTTAATATTATTAGTTTGATGTATAATGTAATGAGGCACAAGTTCTAATTTGTTTACTGATTTGTTACAAATGTATGGGTTAAGCATCTTTAACATGGCATTACAGTGGAACTTCGTTAACTCGAAGTCGACGGTACCACGAAAAAACTTCGAGTTATCCGAGTGTTCGAATTAAGCGAGTTATCATTTTTGGTGAAAAGTTTGGTCAAGATTTGTCAACATTATATAATCATTATAACTCCGCTCTGTCGCTCACCAGTTTAGTGTAAAGACTGGTCAATACATGTACATATTTTGATAGGCCTACTTACGTTTTACTGATAACCACGCCATTTCCATGTGTATTAGCACCGGAAGTTGGGCTGCGCATGTGCGTATAAAATGTTACTGTTACTGAGTTGGCATGTTACCCGATTTAATAGACAGCGCTGACCGTTACAGTCGTACTCTGAACATCTCGGCAGTAATTACGCTATTGTTTCAGCGGTTTAAAGATTCAATAGGCACCGGTGACTGTTTCATTTCTACACCTGTAAAAACATCAGCCGAGTAGATCTACCGGTGTGTCAGAGATTAGTTCCGCTTGAGCGAGCGGGTAGAGGAGTTGTATTTGTAAAAAGTACGGGTTAAACATCTTTAACATGAGAGATTTGTAAACAAAGGGGTACATAAGTCTGGTTAATCCGATTGGTCTAAAATCATAGCTCAATGTTACAGCCTTTGGCGCATGCGCTTTCATATAAAGAAAAGAGAAATCCTTTTTGTTTAAGCCATTTTGATCATCATCAGTTTTTTCATCAATTTAGTGCCTGTTGTCAATTTTATTAACCCACCAACTGGCCAACCCATTCAATATAATAACTTAAGTGTTGTGCATAAATGATTTAACTTGTGTTTTAGTTATGGCGGATTTTTACATTTCTACTAAGGCGAAATGTAATGTAACTTACTTGTGGGGAAAAACTTTACTTTGAATTTATGCTTTGTTATGTAATTGTTTTAACTGTTCTAGAATTATTATGTAAATGTCACTTATGGTGGCCATTTCAATGTCTATATGTATTTTGTTATTTTTAAGTTTGAGGAACATAAAATAAGTTTTAATATCATGGAGAATCCTTACAAAGTCCGAAGGAATATATTGTTTCCCTTAAGAGTAGGAAAAACAGCTGGGCTATATGACGCCTGTTTAAATATAGATTCCGGCCGATTACCACTGAAGCACATGTTCTGTCATTGGGACGTTATACATGTAATATTATTGGGGTTATGGTACGGAAGATTGAGATTACATCATTTTCCCATCAGAACGTGCATACAGCGCACGTCGGTAGGTATCCGGTCCGTAAGTGATTTAAATACAGCTTTATTTGAAATTGTTTCCTTAATTACCTGTATCGGCCAATAAGCTCAGTAGGGTTCCTCGGTCTAGATGACAAATTTTCTTGTCTCACCCGCAGCCGTCGCGCCGCCATATCCTTCTTTGTTTATATATCACTGCAAAGTGTATCTTATGGTCTGACTTCTAGTTACTCGATACATTGAAAAATCATATATGGAAATATCAGCTCTGCTCCACAGATCTATCTTTGATCACAATTAAGGTTTATTTGGATTATTATGGGATATTGTCATTTCTTAGTCTTAAACGGTTCCTTAATTCCGACAGACTATGATGGTTGACGTTTATTTGGTTATTTATCGTATAAAGATCAAATTGCAATGACAACTAATAGCAGCTCATCTACATTGCGCTTCGTAATGTTAAAATGTACTTATTTTGTTTGAAGTGATATTTGTAGTTATTCCAGAAACCATGTTGCTTTGCTTTCAATCATATTATAATTGAAGAGAAGATGCCAACAATTAAAAGTATCACTTCATCATACCCATGACGACAAATATTACATATCTATAGTAAATCTCCATTAACGATAATTCAATTAATAAATACTTTCCCTAATTTTAAAGCGGCAAAATTATCCCCGAATGATATATCTGATTAACGTATAGCAACTATACCTGTGTATATTGCTAAATTCGTATTATGAAGTGTTAAAATTTGCGTCCTTTGTACAATCGCACAATATAATGACATTACTCGCACAATATAATGACATTACAACCTACGACAACATGCACTTATCGCAAGGTATCTAATTAAAATCTAGATGGTCATTCTCACTACGTTTATTGAACATCTACATTTAATTAGATTGTGGACAATACTTAGGACGAGAACAATATTTCAATAGCTGCGTATAAGTCGAGAAGATGAAAATTATGTACCCAAGAACTGGTCTCATTTGGTAAGTTCATGTCGACGAGGTACATACAAAACAAGCGGCTTTTGCAAAATGGACAAACTCGGGGAAAGAGCAGTGATCCAGTATTTGCATCAAAAGGGTTTAACACCTAAGGATATCCATAATGATATGAGAGCAACACTAGAGAAAGATGTCCCTTCATATGCTACAGCGAAAAGGTGGGTGGTAGAATTTAAGCGCGGCCGACAGAGCATTGAGGATGACCCCCGTCCTGGAAGGCCTGTTAATGTTGCAACCCCAGAAATGGTTAATAAAGTTAATGATTTTCTTACGACTGACAGACGAGTCACGGAAGTAAATATAGCCAGTAGAGTTGGCATTTCACAGGAAAGAGTACATTCCATTCTGACCGCGGATCTTACAATGAGAAAGCTTTCGGCCCGTTGGGTACCAAGACTTCTGACAGTTGATCAGAAGCACACCAGGCGCACATTATTGCGTGCTAATCTTAACCTTTTTGGGCCATTTTTAAAGACTGGTATGTCTCGGCCAGGGGACAGAACCCAAAGCCTTCCTCACAGGGGCGAACGCTCAGCTAAAGGCATCAATTCTGAGGCAGTTACGGGGAAATATCAAACTTAAGCGCAGTTGAAAGCTCAATAAAGGTATGCTCCTGTTCATAAGTCTGTCATTGCCGTGGCTGCAATTCACGAATGTGGCATTCGATCCGTCTTAATCACCTGATCTCGCTCCATTAGATTTTCATCTATTTCCAAAACTGAAAACATATATTTCAGGGACCTACTTTCAGTCCGATGATGACGTCATACATGCAGTGGATGACTTTCTGAACAGCCAAAAAAAGGAGTTCTAAAATAGTGGCATTGAGGCCCTTAAACACCGCTGACAAAAGTGTGTAGATACTGAAGAGGTGATGTTGAAAAATAATACAATATGTCCGACAAATTTAAATCCTTCAATATGAGGCACACATGATACCAATCACCCCTCGTAGATACATGTACATGTAATAAAATTTGTCATATTACAGTATGTCTTGCAACATGCAGGAGATATATTTCTTATCATTCAATGTTTGTACTTAAATATAGATTCAGCTTTGCCTGTCTCTAAACTGGTCTATTCTTAGAGTGGGAAATCAAAGCACAGTAAGACAGAGTAGTAAGTACTGAAAGGAAAGATTTAAGATCCCAAGTGTTGCAACGAGGGGAGACGATCTATCTTGGTCTCTTGAATGTTCCTTAAACAGAAGAAAAGGGAGAAAATCCCCGATTCATCAGGGGGCCTTCTTTAAGTCGCCTCTCACGATCAACATGCAGTGTGATACGGCGGGCCATACAAGGCTCTAAAATGTCGCACGAAGAGAATACAAAACCAGAACCACACCTCCCTCTGCAGGGAGGCCACAATACGGAGATCTAGAGTAAGGCGCCTCTTTCGACATGCAGTGATATAACGGGCATAGTCTTTCCCCGCTCCTGCACGTGTTCCCTCTACCATTTAAGCCTTAATGGGAATGGTTATATTTTTTCAGGCTGGTGCAAATGGTTATTTATATAATCCGTCCATAGTTATATGTTTCATAATTGCTACTTGATCGTAAATTCGTAATATGCAAAATAAATTCAAAGACATGTAAACATCCCTGTAAAACATCCTTATCTACTTCGCATTCGAGTTGTGCTATAAAAACGTGAATGAAAGACGTCATTATGACCAATATAATATTTCATCCTCGTTAACGAATATATGACTGCTGGAAAAGATGTTTACGTGAACTTGTTTAAAGAGAATATATCGATTTGAAACTGTATACTCTTCTGTTATAGAAAGCAATTTTCCTATGATACATATGGTTGCACAATTTCTCTAAACTTTAATATTGATGCATTACTTCAGTCTGAACGAACATTATTTCGTGCGGAAACTCTATAAATCTGTGTGTATCATGTAACAAATATATTAGGCAATACCATATGCAGACGATTTCCTTTTTCCTACCAAACATGAAAAAGATGAGACTCGAGTGCCCTGCATTTAAGCAACACATAGGTTGTATGATGCTTGTTAAATTTCACGTTCACGGCATATCACCTACCTTTTATATTTCATAAATCATATATTAAATACGGACATTTTATGAAGCTGCATATGACATAGGTGAAATTCAACTTCATTCAAATTAAAATGTAAACTTAAGTTGTCCATCATACTGAAATTTTTCAGGACTTTTGATTTCAAACGATACCCCTAACGTCATGCTCACAATTTTGTTTACTTAAATAGTTATCAATATTTTGGGAAACTTTTGTACATCTAGAGGAGAGAAATAAATATACATATATGGCGGACTTTTAAAACCTCACAAGGGCACTCCAATAATTTCGAGGTTCAACACATCGAAAAGATTTTGACCTGTGTCGTGTATCCTCTAATTTCCCATATGTTATCAACCCGATGCTGTTTGGATATTAGTAGTATTAAACATCTTAATTACTTGTACATTTCCAAGGATGCTATGTTGATATCAACTTTTTTTCCTAACCTAAAAAGTAAGTACCAAGGCATCAAATAGTGATTGTTGACATCTTCATATCACGTAAAACAATAGACTTAAAATGAGTACCTGGCAAATAGAAAAAATCAAATGCATTGCAGTAAAAAACGGAACACAATATTCTTTGCGCTACATTGTATATATTGTTCCGTTTGAAACACACATTCGTGTTTATTTTAACAACTAATACCGCCATATTTGAAACTACAGTCGACGTTAGATTATTGATAAAATGATGCAGGAGACTGTTTCAAAAGTATAAATATGTGGATTAGTGACTGGAGAATTTAAAATAGACATTATTGAATCTTGTAATAAGTTATGTTTATTCGTTTAACATACTCCTGCAAAATTTCATTTTTGATTGACCAAGTTTTATCCCACCGTTGAAGCGTTTGTATTATCACATTAAATGTTACCTACGGTGGTAATTTTTATTGTCTATATGATCTTGTTATTTTTGAGTTGGAGACATTTTTTTTATAAACGGATGAACATATGGAACAGACTTCGGCATTATCTTTGATACTGTTGTACCCCCATAGAATATTACGTTTCTCGTGAAAGGAATTGTGTAGCTAAGTGCATTTGTAAGCATTCCCAGTTCATCTGATAAAAAGGAGCTAATAAAACTAAAAAAAAGGGTAAAATACATCACCGATTCAAGTCTTTATGCAATACTCATCACAACAAAAAGTAATGAGAAAGAGGACACATATGCACCAAGAATACACTTGACTGCAAATGTATCAACTCTGCGATAGAAATACATAACAGGTAATTTCGTGTTTGATGGGGATGATCCCGGTAGTCCTGATGAAGATGCATCACTCTGGTTTAATTATACCCTGAGCTACAAATACTGGCTTTCCAATGTGCCATCAGCCTGTCGCTTTCCGTATTGTAAGCGTTGTATTTCTAGAAAGGTTAACTATATCGGTGTACTACCACCGTCATTTGTTCAGTATCCTTGGCGAACCTTGAAAGACGATTATTTATTATTCTCATGATTAAACGTATCCCTGTAATCGTTCTTATTTTCGTGTGTTGAAAACTGAAGCGTTAGCCATTTCAGACTTCGTGATTTTGGTTCTACCTTTTAGGACTATAAAGATAATGATTTCAGGAAAGAATATAAAATATAAATCGAAGACAACTTGTTACTACATGTATAACATAGTTACACAAATGACGACAAAATATGATTTTTGACTCGTGCCTTCACCAGGCCTCGAACTCACGATCTACGGCACCTTATCGTCTAGCCAATGATGCCTGTAGCTTTCACTACCATACCACATCCACGTTTAACCAGAATACAAATGAGACAACGTTTTCATATTTACATGTATTCACTCTATTTCATGTTAATCAGTTTTGACTGTATAATATTAAAGTAACTCGTATCGATACAAGTATATCATATATGCATAGAATTCGGGGTATTTATATCACAAGTAGGTTACCCGTTCATGTCACTTGATTCTGTCGATTAGTATGCTCCTACTCGAAATTAACAAAAATGAGGGTCCGAGTGATAAAAACTCACCAGCTCAATATATAACTTAGTTCGGAGATCTGGTACACTAGATTAAGAGTTTAAGGTTCAGAAAAGGCTATATTTAGAGATTGTTTCTTTGTTACTGTCAAAGTAATACGTAGCGTGCATCACATGCTGATCATTTGTATATCGAGATTGAATTTGTTGCTGATTCGGAATTCGGATATAATTCCTTCAAAGGGCTATATTAAGTGAAAATTGGTCATGTGAACTATATCCAATATACACATTTATAATTACCAATGAAGCATACATATCGTTTTAAAGCTTGGATATAATAATCAAACACCATCGCTATGCTAGAAATCAACACCTCTGAGCGCTATCTGTTCTGTGCATATATAACTGGAAGCCGGATGGCGGAAGTTTCTCAGCCGAATAGAAAAATCCTTTCCCTTGGTAACAGATGTCATTTCCTGTTGATAACGACCTGTTATCCCCTGATCAATATAACTGATAGCTTGTGGTGACAATTGATTTGTAATTGATGTATTTCCGTTTGAGCAGGGAAATTATTCCGATGGAAAGATGGTAGCTAGAGTTCTTTGGCAGTCTAGGTTGATTTCCGCTCAACTTACATAAATGTGCTCCAGAAGCACTGGTGTCAAAATGGACAGCTTAAAGGTAGAAAGTTTCAGGCAATTTAAAAAATACAATGATTCTAAGCATTGCAGCAATATTTGTGTTCCGTCTTATTACGACTATACAGGACAGAAATACCGCTGCCATATCGTCTCACGTGATGCGTTCAGATAATTACAATCGCACTTACATTAGGATCTTACGATGTATTAATGCATATATATATATGAATAAAATATGTAGATATTAAATTGTAAACCTCTATAAAAAACGCTAATGTAACGTGAAATTCCAGTACCAAGACGCACATCTAATGTATATAACTCCGGTTCGTTCTTCGGGTTTCAAAGTCTCTCTTATCCAGTACCCAAGTAGTGTATAACGTCACTGTTTTATTGTATGTAGAATCAAGTACGTTATGTTCAAAGAACACATGGTTTCATGCAATGCTAAATGACGTCCATGACAGTGTATCACAGAGAATATATACGCATATACATATCTAATTGATATCATAATAAACCAAACGGCCTTTAGAATAACTCATTTACAGTAATGCGAACTGGAATGTTTCCGTATGAATTCAGCTATTTCTAATATGGCGGGTAATTATATGAGTTATATGATTTGTCTCAAAGGGAAGATAAGATCCCAAATTTAGTCGCCTCTTACGATCATGCAATGGGGGCAGTATGCTGCAGTGAGGTAACACTATAAAGTTTGCATCAGTTTGCGCTTTCACAAGGATACAAACCCGAATATACAGAAGCCTTCTAAAGCTCACACACATATACATCTTTAGCACAAAGGAGGTCGCCCTTAACAGAAAATAGCGGTTTACTGACACAATACCAGTGACTGTTCAGGAATAACGGTACTGACACAAGGGTACGATACGGTAGAATTAACATTATCAATCTCAC
The DNA here is from genome assembly GCF_902652985.1 of Pecten maximus. Classification (NCBI taxonomy): domain Eukaryota; kingdom Metazoa; phylum Mollusca; class Bivalvia; order Pectinida; family Pectinidae; genus Pecten; species Pecten maximus. Next base: position 24,332,467 of record NC_047026.1, read on the forward strand.
AATGCCCCAAATAATTTGTCCAATCACAGGTTCTATATTAGGTTTCCGATAACCAATTGTTTAATTTGAGACGCACATGCTGTTCTGCCGAAAAGGATTGCAGAATTGGAAACACCTGCAATTCTGCCGAGGGCAATCATCAAATTGATATTATCCTCTTGATTAATGAATGCCATTAAAGATTTAATTGCAAATTTATCGCCTCCAGTCAAAACTTGTAGAAAACAACGCGTGTGTTGTAGCTTAAGTTCAATAGCATGTTTTACAATATCTAATAGAAAAACACAATGCCCTTGAATTTTCATAAAAGGCAATAAACTATTTTCAAGCAACCATCAACTTGGCGACATCGATCGATGTTTCCCAATGTATTAAATTCCTGTCAAACTTTGTTAAATAGATAATTACCATTCTTCATTTTGCATTAATTGAGAAAGCAATGTCACTTTAAACGATTGTATAATAAAAAAAACACCCCGGTATTAATATTTTGTCGATTCGGTCGGAACGGAAATACTACATGCCTTTAAATGAACATTAAAATGACCAGAAAATCAGACGGTTATAAAGCTTTTCAGCAACAAGGTCTGACCGATACTTCCAGGTATGCAACATACCATGTATTGTACAACATTAAGCCCTAAGCACCACACACACAGTAATTCTAATTGATTTTAGCGGAGAGTTTTGATCTCACGTACCTATATACCTATCGTTTATGTTGTACAGATCGACTCACCTATCTTTTTATGTCTGGTCGACCATTTATAGGCTTTATTGGAATAGTTAATCAATATAATCGCTATAAACACCATTAAATACATCTATAAATGTAGAGAAGTATTCAAAATAATTACGAGTTACACATGTGCTCATGTCAAAATAACTCTCTTGTCTGACCTTCAAAGAACCTTATTTCCGGTACAGGAAATTGCTTAAGAACGGCATGTATTCACCAGATATCCGCTTCCAGATTTATCAGAATGAATAGCATTGAATGACTATATCGCTTTGAAAAGATTAGACATGTTTGGTCTGGAGAATTACAGATTGAAACGAATCAATAAAAACAACATGTACAACATATAATAAAACATATAAATATGTACAGTCAAACTTGTAATAGCGGACACCCTTATATAGCGGACACCTGTCCATATTGGACACTTCCAGGAATCCCCAATGAAAATCACTATATAAATATCATGTATATAGCGGACACCTTCCTAATGCGGACAGCGGACACTTATTTTTGTCCGTAAAGTTGTTAAAAAATTCTGTATAACGGACACGTGAAACCATAACCGTGTTGATATTTGTGTGTAAAACGTTTCTAAATAACAAGCAGAGCATTAATTACTCAACTCCCCTGGCAGCAATGCTAACTTAGGAAGCCACTTCATCAGTCACTAATTGTCCTGTTACCTGTAAGTTGCTGTAACAATGGGCAGTAATTACAAGAGAGTGACCGATCGCCATCGGCAGAGGTGTTTGTTTACTCAACCCCACCGGTGACAGCTAAGCTTAGCCATTCAACCATAGCCTAGACAACAAGAATGGTCAGGGGGTAATTAAATCATTATCAGGACCAACAAAAGAGGGACAAAGCAATAGTTATGTCTGTCATAATTGTTTTACTTACAAAATCAACCGTATGCAAATCTGACAGGGCAGGCACATGGTTATAAGCCGCCATTTTCTCTCACTCGGAACTCCTCGGAATACGACTACGTAACATATTAAGAACAGCTGAAGAGTTCCGAGTGTCTTTGTATACACTATACTAATTGACTGAACCAGAAAACGGTATTCATTAAATTAAATCCCTACATGGATTTCAGAAAATATGTCTCAAAATAGATGCTTAGGGATTATAATTATCAGAGGAAAATGCACTTTCATTTATAAAGAGTTAATGTTGTAATAGAAAAGATATTTCAAACATATTTGTTTTCCAAAATATTGAGGATTAATGAAAATTGTTTTACTATGATAAGAATTACCTTTACTTTTTTACTATGTTGAGAATTTGTCTGAATAGATATTCAGTATAGTATGATATTGTGAAGATTTGTTTTGAAACTATAGGCTTAATATAAATTATTAAAAATATCAACTTCAATTTTTGTGTCAGATGAATGATTGAAAATTAATTAATTAAGCATTTATCTTTAATTATTTGTCTTTTATTCATTAGTTTAAGTGTTTAAATATGATAAATCAGGAGACATATAGTGTACTATAAACAGACTTTGGTTTGTTTCTTCGTTTATAAGGGACATAACTCGTTGAACCTCTATATAAAGGACACCTCTCTATAAAGGACACTTTTGTCTTGTCCCTTAGGTGTCCTTTATAGACAGGTTCGACTGTATTACACTCATCACGTTTAAAGGACAACACCGTGAAGGTTTTTTAGCATTCGCCTCGCTATGTGAAGCCAATATCGGTATATGTGAAAAGGAGAATTACACAAATATCACAAAAAATGTATGTATGTATGTATACATGCATGTATGTATGCATGTACCATGCATGCATGCATGTGCAACTTTAAAGAAAGAGAGACATGCTTATCTGTTTAGTCGCATCTGGTTAATTGGCACGCATTTTATTTACATGTATAACACAAAATATTGCCGGTTGTTCCTCATACTAATTCCTGCAATGATTAATAGTATTTTCATGTAGAATTCGGAATTAAAGTTATCGAGGTAAGTATATGATAGTTTGATGCTCCAGTTCAGGAGAAAACGCTCCAGGACAATGACGCCTTAATTTTTTTTCTTAATATGAAGCTGCACCGACGCAAGGGCAAGTTATAAAAGTTTAATGTAACAATGTCCAATCCGATTATATAAAAGGAAACACGTTCTCGTGTGCAGTAGCCCGCATGCTTTGTCCGTATACGTTTGTGGAATATATCCTATCCTATTAACAGCGCCGACTTATAGTTCGTGTAACATCATGCTAGGATACATGTAATTTCTTAACTATGTCTTTGATAACCTAACAAACATAACATAATTACGAGTACGTATATTTTGACAGAGAAGAAAAGATGCAAAACGTTGTGTCGAAACCATAAGGCTTGTACCCTCATACCATATAAAATGTTCACAGATAAGGCACATGCTGTGGGTGCATGACAAAAGTAACACCCCTTGAATTGTCTACTCCGTGGTTTGCGTCATTGCAATGCGCGTGGTTTACCCACAGTGCTTTACTTCAATCCTATCACTTATATATATTATCCTTATGCCACCTGGCCTCTACCACAATAGCTAGTTTTGACGTCAGGTTTTCTTGTTTCGATTGCTTTACTTCCATCTTATCATAATTTATTATCCTGATGTCACCTTGCCCCTACCACAATAGCTCGTTTTGACGATTACATTTTGTTTTGAAAGAGATATTTACTAAATCCAGGGCATGATACTGAAAATATAGAGAAAGGGGCTTAAACCTCGGAATAAAGGATACATAATACTCTCGTGAGAGTTAAACAAGGCAAACCGAGTATAGATTTGTTTTGAGAATTGTGGGCAAAACTTAAACACTCCTCACAGGTAATCATGGTACATGTATAGAAGTAACATATATACATATTAATGCTACACATTAACTTACATAAAAGTCTTTTTCAACAAACAATACTGTAGTGAGAAATTTTGTCGTTCTCACTATCAAGCTCATACTTAATCAAACAAAAAATAAAGAAATGTCCTGCACCACGTCACGAATTCAAATGATTGCGAATGCAAACCTGGGGAACAAACGCACTTTTTAAGCAACGTACATTATATTTGACGAAAATAAACAAGAAAAGTAGCATGACGTTCATGTATTGAATTGCATGCAGTTTCAAGCACCAAGCAGTACAGTAAATCAACGTATTTAGGCAATTTTGTGACATGTCTACAATTGACCAATATTATATCCGATATCCTTTAAACTCAATTAAAATTAGTTCCACCGGCCATCACATTAAAACATATACATAGATCACAAAAATGATGAAAGCCTGGCTATCTTTGACAAGATATATCATAATATTTTACAGTCGTCGATTCTGTTGACCCATTTTTGCATTCTGTTTGATCCTCTTTGGATTAGTTTTTTTAATTACTATCTCAATTCTACCAAGATTAAGACATATGAATGAATGTATAGATATAATACTCAATTGTACTATGGTTACGAATTCTATGTTTTTTTTTTTTTTTATTATTAATATTCAAAACTACCTAACAACATACTTATGAAATAAACGTTTTGAATAAGCACGAAGGGAAATATCTGAGATATAAGGGTTTCGCACTCGTAACTTCATGTTGTTAAAACAATTAATTAGTCTAGAAAAGAAACATACTTGTCTGCGATCTTTTTGATGATTATCAGGGAATCTCGCAAGAAACAATGACCGGCTTTTTGGCTGTAACTCCGGTTACTTCATTTTACCTCAAGATAGTCCAGCTGTTGGTTAGTTTTATCAACCAATCAAATCATTACTTGTGAGCTTTAATTTATAATATATATTACATTGTTTAAAGACGATTATTTTACTGAGTGCGGAACACCTCAATATATCCGAGATATCCTTGAGAAAACTTGATAACATAAATATATAGTAAAGCATTCTCAGTTTGGTTATATAAAAACATGATAACCCTATCCTTACCAGGCTTTAATCATTCAAAGTAGGACATAGTACGAAAAAAGCAAAAAAATAGTGAATAAATACCAGACATCTCTTCGTCATAGTCTTGCTCGTTGTGGGGGCGCAGTCCTGTATTATATAAAATTAGATATCAAGTATCAGCATATAGGACAAATTATACTGCATAAAGAAAGCACAAGTCAGTATGGCTCTTAACTGGAAACCACTTAATTAATTAATTACTAAATAGCAAGATGAACCCGACGTTTAAACAAGACCGTCACTAAAACGGTTGAAACGGTCTTGGACAAGGACAAGTCAAATGTTCCGGAAAGATCAATCAATACTTTCGTTTAGAGCGGAAAATTAAATATCACCAAAGGTAATCATTGAAACATATCTACAATATCCACGATTATATACAGATTAGTGATTGAATTTCGAAATACTCGAACAGTATTTTTTTTATCTTTGTTTAATCACATCGGTTTGAGAAAGCAAAATCAAGAAAGTTTCATCTGCTTTTTAAAATGCGAGCCCTGGATACCAGTCCTCTTCGGTAACTAAGTGTATGCGAGCCCTGGATACCAGTCCTCTTTGGTAACTAAATGTATGCGAGCCCTGGAAACCATTCCTTTTTGGTAACTGAGTGTATGCGAGCCCTGGATACCAGTCCTTTTTGGTAACTAAGTGTATGCGAGCCTTGGATACCCAATCTAATTAAAATCTAGATGGTCATTCTCACTACGTTACATTCATGTAACGTAGTGAGAATGACCATCTAGATTTTAATTAGATTGTTTGATACCAGTCCTTTTTGGTAAGTAAATGTATCAGTCAAAAAAGTCTTTTCATTACATAGCCATGTTCTCCTGATCCAATTTTAAAATCGATATCAAAAGAGCTGCACAGTACATAGATTATATAAACACAACAAACTACATAATCTTAAATACAGCGGCAGGTGTTCATTCTCTCTGTTCACTTCAATACATTAGTTGATTTTGTTAGAGACACCCGTCGGTACTATTATTAAACAAAGCGAGCTACCAGATCAAAGATGTCAGAAAATAGACATCGCTGAATTCATCACAACGATAATCACATAGAAGCATTTAATGTCAGTGATATATCGCTGGTAGCAAACACTATGGTGTTAATAGTGCGCATGCACAGTAAATAAAAACAATGCGGCAAACGATTAGCTGATGATTATTAGAAGTAATTTCACAACAATATAAATATTCTATCCTCAAGGGTTACACATCATTTACTATCCTTAGTTCTGTTTGCCATAATCACAATTGGTATAAAAATCAATTGAACATACATAGCATTTAAATAATTAGTTAGAGGCACATGGGTTCATGTGTAAGCAGGAAGCAAAATTTCAAATGACCACATTATCAATAACATCGCATGTATATCTAAAGTACCAAAACATATATCTAAAGAACCAAAACATTTAAACATATATCTAAAGTACCAAACATATATGTATGTTTCTACAATCCATCTCCTTTAAGAAACAGCCAAACTCAGAGAACGATGTACAAACTCTAAATTGCAATCATGTTCACGTTTACTTGTCATTTGCGACGATGAACTTCAGATTAAAGGTATATACTTATATTAGTCTGAACGTGTTTTCTGTTATATATGAAATGTAACTATCGATAAGTACTAGAAGGACTAATGATAACAAAGGAAACGTCTTTTCTTTAAAGTCAGATACCTATTTAGTTAAACTGTGGGAGTATATTGTATATGAATTTGAAATAGGTCCTTTCACAAATTATATGTGGACAATTGATATGAATTTGTATTGTTATTGCAGTTGTACTTTGAGATTTGATGTTGTAGGATTGTACATACATGTACGTGTATATGAATGTCCCAGAATAAAAATCTAGCTGGCACAGACGGTTGTGAAGTTTAGCAAGAAGAAACAATCCTAAATGATAAAGACATATTTTAACCAGTCCTGAAACGGTCTTTTGTATGGTCTGGTTTGGTTTATTTTTGTTTAACGTCCTATTAACAGCTAAGGTCAAGTATGGCAACACGAAAGGCAACGTCAAAAACAATATAGTGATTCCAAGCTTGTGTTGCTCAATACCTATTGTTACGCAAATGTTATATCAGACGATTTCTACACCCAGGGTGTAATGAAGAGCGCCGAAGATTTTAAACCATACGTAAATTGGGCTGGGAACGATGAAAAGCCTAAAATTTATCTTAAGATATCTAGAGAAAGCACCTTAAACTATAAATCAAGATATATATGTACTAGCATGTAGTAATGACAACAGTACAGGCAAGAAAATTGTCAAATTTTCGAGACAAACTGGCCCCTTATCAAGACACAACTCAATTACAAACGATCACATATACTGACATTGAATATGGAACAGTTACACAGGTTTAGTTAATATATATATATATTATATAAGGTTCATGAAAAGTACCTTATTAAGTTCGCGGTGTTTTAATAGTTTGTATTGGTATTAGAAACACTCTGTACCATTAAATTAGCAGGACGTCAAACAATCACATAAATACTCATACGTGTAAGTAAACAACTCAACAATATCGTGTATTCTTCCGTTTTTAATTTTCCTGACGTAATAAAAAACACTTAGAACCACACACGTTTCTTCAGAGTCTGATCAGTTTACACATTATTTTAATTATTTTTTTCAGACATTTTACACTGTGGAAATAGACTATTAGATTACCTAGCAATACCTAGCATATAATTATTACCCCCAAAATAAGCATTTCTACGTTTTTGTTAAGATTAATTATGTCAAATTGGAAGTCGGTCTTTAATAAGGCAATACGCTTAATTAGATTTGTATTGCATAAGACCAATACAAATTGACTATTAAGTCTACTACTTCAACAAAATCGAGTTTGGTTGTGAAATCAAATTTTAACAATGATGTACTCTGCTAGTGAAAATTCCCTGCCACATTTATTTGATATACCCATGTGCTTCATGACACAAATAACTTTTCCAGGAAAGTTTTTATGGTTTGGTTTGGTTTGGTTTATTTTGTTTAACGTGCTATTAACAGCTAAGGTTTTATGGTCAAAGACAGGAAATATCAATATTCATGAGATAACACAATGCATAACTATATAGCACGCATATCCCTTGGCCGAATGTACAACTATATATAACACATATAGCAGGAAATGAGGGGCCGAATGTATCATATATATAACACACATCCCTTGGAATGAGGGGCCGAATTTACAATATATATATAACAGATATCCCTGGGAATGAGGGGTCGAATGTACAACTATATATCACACACATCCCTGGGAATGAGGGGTCGAATGTACAACTATATATCACACATATCCCTTGGAATGAGGGGTCGAATGTACAACTATATATCACACATATCTCTGTGAATTAGGGTTCGAATGTACAACTATATATCACACATATCCCTGTGAATTAGGGTTCGAATGTACAACTATATATCACACATATCCCTGTGAATTAGGGATTCGAATGTACAATTTTACCTAACACATATCCCTTGGAATGAGGGGTCGAATGTACAACTGTATATAACACATATCCCTGGGAATGAGGGGCCGAATGTATAATATATATCACACATAACCCTGGGAATGAGGGGTCGAATATATCATATATATCAAACATATCTCTAGGAATGAGGGCGGAATGTTTAACTATAAACAACACATATATCTGGGAGTGAGTCCCCAATGTGTAACTATACACGACACATATCCCTTGAAATTTGGGCCGATTGCATAGCTATATTTCACACATATCCCTAGGAATGAGAGCTAAGGTATAGCTATATAAATCATACATAGAAGTGAGGAACTAAATGCATAACTATATATCACACGTATCCTTACGAATGAGGGACCGAATGTAAATCACACATATCCCTGGTAATGAGGGGCCGAATGTATAACTATGTATCACAAATATCCCTCCGAATGAATGGCCGAATGTATAACTATATTTTACACATCCCTTAGAATGAGGTAGTAGAATTTATAAACATGAATAGGAATGAGGTGACAAGTATAAGTAATATTTATAATCCTTGAAAGGAGGTTATGAAATGTGTAACTAAGAAAAGTGTTTCTGAACGTGAAAATGGTAGAATATGTTTCACTCTTTTAGAACTATGGAGAACTAGATAATGGTTACGAAATATAAAATCGAGATTAGTCGGAGGGTTGTGAGATAAAAACCAGAGATGACTAGGTAGTAGAAATTAACGTAACATTGCATTTCTTATTTTGAACATTATAAAAAATAGCCATCTAACCATCCTACAACTAACAGAATGTTTAGAGATACAGAATAACGAAAATGCGATATCGTTAAGCATTAATATAGTAGTAGCATATGCGGTAATGTATTGGTTTATGGCAATATGGCAAATGTTTTATATTGACAACATACACAGGCGAGGTCAGCTGTACGCCAATATTTGGTCTGCTTTATACATGTTGTTCAATAATAGCTGGCGTGATGTTTGAGTCATTATTGATTCACTAAATTAGAATTTGAAAAAAAATAGATTATTTTAATCTTAATTAAATCTGTAACATGATCTTATGTCAAGTTTAATGAGTTCGATTGAGGCTGGTGTATATAAATCCATGATTAAACATACCTTAATACTTATCATATCCATTAAGCATGATAGATAGTATATGAAACATGTGTTAACTAGAAACGTGCACTAAGTCAAATATTTACCACATTCACACATGCCATTGTCATTATGCTGTCTTGCAAATGTCTTAATTGCAGTTGTTTTAAAAGCAAAATGACATGTGAACATGCAAACGTCCTATGAAACTTATTTTTGTACCCGTTTATAACCCCAATGATTCGTTTGTGCTACTCCTGTATACATAATTGTTCACAATGAACGCGATTCCGGTATGAACGGCCCTGTAATGTGAACGACAGAATCTAGGCCATTGTCTCAAACGTTAAGCTTTTTCATTGTCGGTTTTATTATCGTCTGTCAAGAACGGTTGCTTACTAATGTACAGAAAAGGAAAACTGAATTGTTCGCACTAAAGTCAAGACCCAAGCGGGCTATCTGATCTAGAAAGAAAAATGGAGCCTTTATTGCCAGCTCTGAGGCCGTTAAACAAAATGAATAGGCGATGTAATGCAGGCCCCACTAACCTCTGACAACACACTGAATCTGACACTCCAATACATTACAGCCGTGATACTACCACAAACTACACTTAATGAAACTCATCCATCCAAGGTACAAATCCGTTACACAAATCAAAGTGTTGGGTCAAACATTAAGACAATACGAGTGATAGCGTGTTTAAGAGGCAAAAAGTGCTACACATCAAATGTTCTTCAAATCATACAAATAAAACCTTCAGCGTGGCAGCTGAGATAAACTTTGAAATAACTGATAACAAGGACAAGTAATAAAATGTCACTAAGATTAAAAAATAATCTAAATGTTGAGCAAGAGCACATTGTAACAAACCGATAAACTATGTCTTAGCGCCACCATACAGGAACATTAAATTATAGACAATAACAAAAGACGGCGTAACACACAGGCAAAATACATCTTAGCGCTACTACACAGGAACATTCAAATGTAGGGTCAACAGACAAGGAAAATGACAACACACAGGCAAACTACCTTAGCCACCACACAAGAACATTTAACTAAAGCGTCAACATACAAGAACATTACAGTGTTATACACAGGCAAAATTGACCTTAGCGCTACCAAACAGGAACATTTAACTGTAGGGTCAACACACATGTCCAAGAGGAAATTAAAGGATAACACACAAGCAAACTATGTCTCAACACCACCTCACTGGAAACAGTATACTATAGCGTCAACACACAATGATAAAAGGACATCATATGGTAACACGCAAGCGAACTACATGTATATCCTAGCGCCACTACACAGGAATATTTAACTAAAGCGTCATAGCACAAGGACAAACAATTCACAGCATAAATCCAAAAAGACATCACAGCGTCAATACATCAGTAAAAAGTATTTGATTGTCTGAATACAAGCGTAACATACGATTCTGTGACAACACAGAGGAAAATTTTATATGCGCAAGCATCCATGTTTTGGGTATGATTTGGGCATAATAACATTCTGAACCTAACACTAACCCGCATATTCCATATCATTTACTCTTTTAAGGATTTCCTACCAGTTCATGCATGAATTTTGATGTGATGTGTGTCCTTATTTCATTCTTTATATAAAAAGTGTACAACGAATGCCCTGCAGCTAGGGCGTACGAATTGTGCATTCTGCCACCATTGCTTGGATGTATGGATACCATAATTTGTCTTTTTCTAGCAACTTCATAATGTCTTCCCTGACACAACCTCGATTTTGGCTGCCAGTTGAGCATTCACCCCTGTCTGGAAAGCTTTGGGTTCTATCCTCTGGCCAAACATACCAGAGTCTATACAAATGGTAGCTGTAATCTTGATTAGCGCTCGGCATGTTTGGAGTAGTACGACTGTTAAGCCGCATAAGGTGTCCTGTAGGGTGTGTTCGGTAATATGCTTCAGTGAAGTAGCACTATAAAGTCCGCATCATTTTGCGTTATTATAAAGAAACAAACACGAACATACCGGAGCATCCAAAGACGCACATTCAACACACACATCCGTAAATATCCACAGCTGCTAATAGGACGTTAAACAATACAAAACCAAACAATTAGGTACATATGTAAATTTTGTATACATGAAAACCTCAGTAGAAAGTTAATCCCATGAAATGTTCATGGATTTAGAACAACTGGATTCCCGGGATACTTAAAAAGAAAAGGAGGAAATTCCGCAACCACAGATGACAAAGCAATCAGCTTGTGGTCGTTGGATACGAATCATGAAAGTATTTATGATGTGAAGTAGAAGAATACTATACTTCTTATGATTCAAGTGTTTTTCATTCACCACTAGCTCGTTTAATATCCTCCATTTTATTGGATATATTGACATCCTTTTAAACGACGATCTGGTACTAGAAAATCAGAGGCAGTATAACGAAGATTTTATGTATCAGTTACCGAAACCTAATAGCTTTACTTTCTAATCCATTCTCACAGTCATACACGTTCTCATACAACAAAAACATCATAAAGCTTTAAGTACGACCCACATTGTAACACTGATCGACCAAACGTTTTCAGTGTCCGCTGTCTTCGGAAGTACATACTTCAACCGTACACGTAAAATCTCTCTGACCAGTAATTACTCGATTGTGTTTAGTACAGAATTATCGAACATCTTCACGTATTTCGTGCTTTAGTTTTTGTATATCAAATGAATGAAGGGTTTTCTCTTAACAAGTTACTTTTATCGGTTGGTAGTATTTTACAATAAAAACCTCCCTTCGGTAAACACACGCTTTACTACATTTATTTCTTAGAAAACGAGCGCACTTTGGAAACCGTTAAATATCTAACAAAAATAGGAAAACCATGGAAGAGAGTAAATTAAAATGTTTTTTTTTTTTTTTAAACAGTGAAAACTCCATGAGACATTTAAATTTTGATTTCAAGAATAACATTATGCCGCCAAATTGTTTCAAGGAAAAGTACACATTGTTTTGCATAAACACCGATTATTACAAGAATTGGAGAATAAACACAATCAAATAATGAACCTGTATGATGCAATATTGTCCGATATTAACATGTACCAAACATAGGTGTTCATTGACGTGACTATTCGCTAGGTACACTCTAACCTAATGTGACATTAAAAGAATAATGTAATCTTCTTTTCATAGTTATTAATTATAAAAACACACCATATATACATTTTGTAAAATCTATAGAAAAAAATACTTCTAACCTTAGATACATTGTTAACTGGATTCATATCAACATATTCTAAAACAATATTAAGCTTTCATGTATACTGCCAAATTTCAACGGTAACCATTGATACAACTAAATAGCAACATTCATCAAATCTACTTAACGGTTTGTTTAAGATTGGTTTATTTACATTTCAGGAATGAAGCTACCGTGAATATAAAGTATTTATGTGTTAACCTTAAGCTAACTAGGCCAGCAGGGGACGATGGTTGATCGTTACTTACAACTTGCTATTTACAATAGAATCCGATCTCATGACAATGGTGAACGATGTACAAAGGGATACGAATCGTGTTGTGTGTAATAATCTATATAGGTGTGGTGACATAGACACACAACCGTTATATGTATTTACATCAATACACATTGAAGCTTGACTGGTTCGTACAAGTATCATCATAATTCACTCGATTCATACCTTACCATCAATATTTGGGGGGAAAATGTATATTAATAATAATATTCAATGGTACGTTAAACATGTTTAAGTAGTATCTTCCACATCAGTCAGCCATGACAAAACACGAGTGTTCTGTCGTCTGTCATAGTTACAGACCTCAACAACAAACGGTGGCTTAAAATCATTCACTGTGTGCTCAAAGGTAAAGCCGGCTACGGCAGATTCCTTAAATGTGTTGACACTTACACATGGCACACACACACAAGCCATTCTGAAATATCATTATTTCTGCATCCCGTGTTAGCTGACACTGTTCTTGATTGTATTTAAAAACTACGTTTAAAGACCAGAATCTCACATTAAGTAAGAATATATCGAGACTCTTAAAATGAAATAAATATACGGGAATAATGCAAAAAAAAGTGAAACGTGAACGATGTAAGGATTCACGGCTTCTAAAATGAAGAATTACATTGCAACACAAATTTACCGATATAAAATAAAGAACTGGATCAGAAAATAATGACGTCACTCACCCGATATAGCTGATAAAACATTCATATTCCCTGTTTTCTAGGTATCACTTAACACTGTCAACTCCTCCTATGTTTACTTCAGCAAACTTTCCAATCTTCTTCACAGGAGAGCTCAATGTGTAGCAACCAACTCACTGAATTTTCTTTCAATGTCGTAAGGCCGAGTGTACCAGAATATTATGGTTCCACTTTCAACGAGAATGTATTTATCATATAGTTGACTTACTTTCAACACAACGCTTATCATATCCTTATAAAAATGCACTAATATGTTCCTCCTAACTGAGTTACGAACTATGCAATAACTTTTCCCTACGAGATATGACTACACAAAGTGCGAAAATATCCCACACAGATGTATTGGATATCAATAATTCATTCATAAACCAACTAGGGCCAACATAAATCAGTGTAAATACACTCGCGCCACATATGTCCACCAGCATTTACTACAAGATCAATTTTGTTTTTGTTTTGTACGTGAGAGAAAACAAACCGGCCTAAATCGGATTGCAATAACAGGAAAAGAAATCTATAACGTCGCCTATCAATCTATCACGGGTAACACATTTATGGGTCTCCGTCTCGCGCAAACCGACATGGTCCCTCTGACAACGCCGGTCTTTAATTGGCCCCAGTATGCGTAACACATCAGAACAACACTACTGGTCTAGAAAAGAGCAGTGTTATTGGGATAAGAATAGGTAATTCATTATTTCAAGCTAGTTTTTACGCAAATCTATTTTCGTTGCTACACAAAGAAACTTTATGGAGTAATATGCATTATAACCAATAACGTGATTGAAACTTTCTCAGATTTAAATTTTAATTATGTATCGATTTCTGAGAATGATGCCTTCAGTGAGCACCAAAGAGTACTTCCTTTAAGGAATTCGAGCACAGCGAGAAATTTATATGTGTAATAAAGATTTCATCTTCGTTGGTTTTGGACAGTTTTTGGACAGCACGGCTATACAAACACAATGTTTTATTCATTAAATGATCGTGGAAGAGGCATAATTTGATGAAATGAAAATTATAGATTTTTTTCGTTTTTCTCGAACCCTGACTTTTCCAATATGATGTAATTAATACTATACTGATTGTGTTAAACTTTGAAATTTGCGTTCTTCAGACTTTTTTTGTTAGAATTGTGAAATGTTACAAAACTTGAAATGCTAGGATATATCGATTCTTACATCCATGTAAACCTGGAAGCACTTGCCAGTAGGACCGTCCCTGGGCCGTTATATCATCGCGCTAAAATATCAGTATAGGAATACAATACTTCACCAGATCATATTTTTTACAACGTGCTAGCCATTGTTTCATCGGTCGAGAGCAGCGAAATTCAGAAAAGGCAGCCGGTGATATGTTAACACACCCAATATGAGGTGACATTAGCGAACGTTGAATTCTAAAGAGACGTACATCAGTTGCTACATAAGATCAAGGAGTAAGATACAGCAGGTCAATTCTCTGTCTGAAAAAAAAAAACCAGAGTATAAAAGGTTTGGAGTAAATGAAAGCAGATTACTTACGTGATATGTATACATTAAACATTATCAAACGAATAGAATAGTCTGAATGGTATACATTCTCTCCGTGTTTGGTATCCTGATTCTGTGAACGTTTTGACATTTGTACGTCTGTCTGGTTGTATAGTTGTGTAATTCCACAACAATTCAGTACCTACATGCATCTTTATCAGCATAAATTTATCGCGTTCATAAGGATATGAAAGCCTTTGGACGCTTAACATTTCACGTGACGAGAAAACATCGTTAGGAGGGAGCTAGCATGTGGAAGACATTAAGTAGTAATTTAGGGACAGAGACACATACCAGAAAAAAAATACGTTGTCCAGGTTAATTGTTCATCATCTGGTAAATTATCATAAAGCATTATGCAAATAAGATCCATGCTCATCAGCTGTGCTATCAATGTGTATCATAATGTTGATAAAAATCTAAAACTTTGTTCTCCTTTGCAAGGTAATTGAAGCAAGATATCGCACGGACGGATAAAACGGACTTTTTAAAGGGTATAATTTTTTCAAAAGTATAAGAGAGAACTCCTTGCAAACAACTATAGCTAAATAATTTGATAGCATGGAACAAATTTTCAGAAAATACCTCTATCAGTGCAGGCTAATAATGATACAACAGAAAGATACTTGGAATGAAACATTTACATCAGCCAACATAGAGTAGCATAAGCTGTACGTTGGAACTCGATTTATAACTTAAACTACCGTTTAATATAATACTTACAAAATTAGCCATGTCCTATAATATAATGGAAATAAACGAGGCCATTATTTAGCATGTACTTAATTCCATATAGGGACCAATGTGACAAAATTATGGATTAAACACCATATTTGTTCAGTGCAATTTTCTCAAATGATTCTTAAATAGTGTTTACGCTGTATAAGCAGTCTTAAACAAAACAAGATAGTGCATCATGACAATACGTATTACAATGAGCAGCATTCTTTTGGTGTTGATAGTGCAGAACTACATACTCTAGAAGCGTTTTCAATTTATTTCTTTTTATCATTATAGTCCATAGCATGATACTGTCGTTGATGAAAGTTGGATACATGGAACTAAACTGGCGGAAGCCTCTAACGTTCAATCATTAAATTCCTTGAGCTTCAAATCATCTTAAATGTACTTTTCAGAGTTGGTGGCTGGTTAAAGTGCTAAGAAGATTGTCTTTGGGTAATTGGGTAAAGTCGGCGTTTTATTTTCCTGGTGCACAAGGTGAGGAAAAGTATGTGTCATGTTATATAAGAAATAGGTGTTGTAAATGAAATGCAGAATTGTTTCTATTCCCAAGACGGCTACAATGGCTGCTTTGGTAGATTTATTTGTTTTTCCTCTGTCTACGTTAAAAGATGATCTCAGAGAAGTACAAATAGATCTCTTGATTTATTTATGCTACATCGTAAAGAGTGATGTACACCCAGCACGCAATACTTGCGTTTCTTACGTCGATACGAACTTTTTTTCATTACCTTTTCTTTTCTTTGACCACGCAAGATAGCTATGTTATGTTGACATTACTAATATACGAATAAGATACTACAAACATTAGAGATTAAATATATTTGCTTGCAAAGTTAAAATAACCGTGTTGCTTAGTTCAACAAAATTCATATTATAAATTCCACTGATGAGAAGAACTCTTACAAATGACAACGGAAGGTAATAGTTTAATTTATTGCATTTTTGCCAGTGAAATATAGAAATTTAACAAACTTATCAAATTTAGATAAACTTTTCACTGCAACGATGAGCGATAACAGCAGAAAACGATTAAATTGCGTTGATCAGTCAGTTCGAAATGGCGGCGTCAAGATGACGTTGGGTAACGTCACAAAGAGATGACGTCATGACTCTCGTTACTGATACCCGCACTTTAAGACACTATTAATTTTTCGATATTTTAAATTTTGTTTTTAAGTATATAAAATGCAATAACAAGAAAATTGAATTGGTTTCCGGTTTGATATAACATATATTTCACTATTTTATACCAAACCTTAGTTTAATTTGTGTCGTGTTTATTTAATTTTAGACGGTTAATCCCCTATTGTAGCGTTTCATCTTTAAGTTTGGTCATAACATGATTAAATATCCATTTAATATTGTAAGTACTCTCGTATGACCGTATTTTAACGAAAAAAACGATTTCCTCATTAACTCAGTTATATCAAATTAAATGTTCGTCTGTTTTTAAAAATAAATCAATGTTCTTTTTTTTTTACATTCTTGAACATTTGAGGTAAATTGATGAAACATGTACACTGATTAGCGCATTGCCCACAAAATCATTTGTGGTGATCGTTGGTATAGTCTATTGCTATTGGGATATTTTATATATGAATATATATGTAGTCATAGAGAAATGTTGCGCAGCTTCTTGATTACTTATTAATTTAGGTGATTAGAATGTGAGTGAGCTGCTTTTCCTTGTTTCAGCAAAAAAAATTTTTTGAACGGGGGTGGATGGGTGGATGGGTAGCTTGTTTGTTTATTTTTTGTTTTGTGTTGGTTTTTTATGATGTGTCCTCTTTTTTTTATCTTAATCGAAAAAAAAAATTGAAAGAACTTGAGTTAGTCAACACACACAAAAGAAGCTATCACATGCTAAACATCCTTAACAATACAAAAGGGTCACGTGACAAAGATCATTAACATACAACAGCGGTCACATAATAAACGTCATTTAGAAACACACGATTACAGGCACCAGTAGTTTAAAGTGGATTCGTATTGAATTGTTCAGTTCACTAGGTCTTTCATAGTGCAAATACAAAGAACTCAAAGATATTTGAAACGGAGACATGACAACAGCTGATTCCTCTTAAACCGACAACGTGCTGACTGGTTCTTACCGACAAAGCAAAACGTTAAGGTGCTGACCGCTTCTAACCGAGTGCTGATCGATCCTAACTTACAACACAGAGCATCAGGCTGCTGACCGATTCTAACTTACAACATCAGAGTGCTGACCAGTTCTAACCGACAAAACAGAACGTCAAGGTGCAAATCGGTTCTTACCGACAAGACAGACCGTCAAGGTGCTGAACAGTTTTTACCGACGAAGCAGAACATCAAGGTGATGACCGGTTTTTACTGACAAACAAGAACGCCAAAGTGTGCTGACCAGTTCTCACTCACATCATAGAATGTCAAGGTGCTGACCAGTTCCTACCGGCAGAGCAGAACATCAAGGTACTGACCGGTTCCTACTGATAAACCAGAACACCTGGGTGCTGACCAGTTCTTACCGACAAAACAGAACGTCAAGGTTCTGACCAGTTCCTACCGGCAGAGCAGAACATCAAGGTGCTGACCGGTTCCTACTGATAAACCAGAACACCAGGGTGCAGACCAGTTCTTACCGACAAAACAGAACGTCGAGGTTCTGACCAGTTCTTACCGACAAAGATGAAAGTCTACAGTCTTCCTGAATATTCAACATTACCGCAAATCATAAGGCGTGACAAATTATGTATCAAAAGACAATAGAAAAGAGGGACTGAGAACAGATATATACCGAATGTTTCAACAGGTTCAGCCGTATTTACCTTTTTTCCCAAAAATAGTGGCACTATAAATAAATCCCTGATATTGAGAGGCCGTACTAGAGTATCATTATATGGGACTTATTTCTGCTTTTTGGGCCGAAAATGATATTTAAACATTGATCTCATTGATATGGCTGTATCAACTGAAGTTAATTAACGTGTGTGTATGTCTGCTGTAAAAAGAAGAATTAGAAAACTAAAATGATCAGAACTATCAGATGATCCCATACCAGTAGCAAGTTCCATCTGCTTTCTCTTCTGATGCAAAATCTTTGGCAGGTTCGTTCATCTGAACAGAAGGTAAATATCTACGTCAGCAGTACATACCATTCTCTACACATACAGATTTTTATGAACTAATAACACGTGTTGCAAAACGTACTTTTAAATGTAAATTATGATGCTGATAAGAATATTCAATAAAAATGTACACACGTCGTCATCATCATTCATTTAAGGATCAATATATATAAGCCAAAACTTACATTAAAGTATGTAAGCAGATGTTCGAACAGGTTTATGTTTATCACTTTTATGGCTAGTATCATATGTACTCTGTTACCGTCATCATACAAATTTCCAATAAAGCATATTACACGTATGCGTTTAACTGATATTTGCGAGCCCAGAGATATGCCTGATGTATCCCACAGCGTGGTGTTCGCAAGAGGTAACTTTACGCTGCCCCTTGGAAATTCGGAAAATTCGGGATTGTCTTCTTTGTCTTCTGTTTAATGAACATTGAAAAGACAATGACCCACTGCCGCCATCAACACACCTCTTTAACAGATCGTTATCTCCTCATGCCTTTTCTTTACATTACCGCTTTTTTTGCTGTGTTTTGTTGGTTCCTCATTGACACATGTCCTCATACACTTGTAAATACAATGTTCTATTGCCCGCATTTGATGTTTCGGTTTTTATTTTTATATTTTAGTTTTGATTACACACATCAGATAGGTGATGTCTAGTTCCATTTATTTGCAATGCCTTGATTGAAAATTTTTATTCCGCATTGATTGTTCAGGATTATTTGGTAACATTATGAAGTACATTATAGTATAAAGTGACCGTAGGTGATGTCATTGAGCCAGTGTCAATGTGTAGCATTCCGGTATGATGACACTATCAAACGTACGTCATTGGTTCAATAATTCGTTATCACCGTCGTTCAATATCCTTATTTTGTTAGTGTTGAATAAACATAGCCGAACGTCAGGATCGGCTCACCAATTGACCATAAGTATCTATTCGTTCAATTCTTTCTACCACTCTCACCCAAAATATATTTGATCACCATCGCCTGTATGCGATTTACCTGTGCTTTTTTTATGTTGTAGGTATTTTCCCTAACAATTTATATTGAAAATGACGCCGTAAACACCCTGCCAAAATATCAACAAAAACGCTTACAATACCATGTAAGTAAGCTATGTAAGAAAATATTTACAGGGTTTTATAAGCTCAATGATTCACCTATGCATGTACTATATATATAGATATATACATATATCATTACTTTACGAATGATCTTGAATATCTACGTTTGATAACATTATATATTAGTAGAAACATCTATCACACTTTTCTTAGGCATGTTAGTGTCTGCATTACTGATGTAGAAGTCGAATTGATAAAATCGATCGAGATGAAACCGTACGTGTGAAGGCTGAGGAGTAATACAGCTTTCCAGTTTCTGTAACAAGTCTAATTTGTGACTAGCATGGTTAGATATGTTCCATATGGCATATCCCGATTCTGTTAGATTTATTTTGCTCTGTACTTCGTAGAGTCTACTTCATTTTCTCTGAGGACAGAACAAAATCGTCATTCCTATCGATTCAAGAGAAACTCAAATGATGTATCCGTCGTGGTTCGTATTTACAGTACAAAAATAAGTTTTATAACTTTATTTTACGTACCGATGAGAATATAATTGCAAAATATAAATTGTCAAGTTTAAAATCCCTAAACTACTGTACAAGCAGGTTGACATCACACTATACGCAGTATCGTGACATTACACAGCACCACCAGCCGCATAATTTTCACTGGCAAATAGAGACAAGAGGCCCATGGGGCCTGTATCGCTCACCTGGTTGGATTTGACCAAATGTCAAAATAATGTTCATGTTCAATTTGTTTATACATATACTCTCTAAGGGACTGAAAGACCCTACAGATTATTTTTACAACATAATTGTGCGTAAAGAAACTAAGTCTCTTAGGGTGGGGAAAGACCCTTGGGCCTATTTTTACATAAGAATTGTGTTTATCCCTTAACGTCCAACGATGCCATACATAGTTATGGGATGGAGGGTCAAAGTAACCATTTTTGCAAAATCTGTTCCCCTTTCACCAAGGATGTTTCTGACCAAATTGGGTTCAAATCCATTCATAACTTTATGACTAGTAGTGATTTAAGGAATGTCCTCTATTTCCCCTATTGGGCCCTGCCCCTTTGGCCCCTTGGGGTCAGAATAAAAATTTATACAAACTCTTTCCCCCTTCCCCAAACGATGTTCCTGGCAAAATTTGGTTGATTTCCATTTAGAACTTTATGACTAGTAGTGATATAAAGACAAATCTCTATTTACCCTATTTGGCCCCATCCTTTAGGCACAAAGGTGGTCAGAGTCAATATTTATACAAACTCTTTCCCCCTTCCCTCAAGGATATTCCAGACCAAATTTGGTTCAAATCCATTCGTAACTTTATGATAAATAGCAATTTAAAGGATTAATCCCTATTTTCCCTATTGGGCCCCGCCCCTCAGGCCCCTGGGCGTTCAGAGTAAAAATTTATACAAAATCGGTTTCCCTTCTCCCAAGAATGTTCCTGACCAAATTTAGTTAAAATCCATTTAAAACTTTGACAAGTAGCGATTTAAAGACTAACATCTATTTCCCCTATTGGGCCCCGCCCCTCAGGCCCCTGGGGGCCAGACCAACCGTTTATACAAAATTGGTTCCTCTTCACCCAAGGATGTTTCAGACCAAATATGGATCAAATCCCTTTATTCCTACAGAAGAAGAAGGATTTCAAAGAATTTGCTATATTTCCCCTATTGGGCCCCGCCCCTCAGGCCCCTGAGAGGCCAAACCAACCGTTTATACAAAATTGGTTCCTCTTCACCCAAGGATGTTTCAGACCAAATATGGATCAAATCCCTTTATTCCTACAGAAGAAGAAGGATTTCAAAGAATTTGCTATATTTCCCCTATTGGGCCCCGCCCCTCAGGCCCCTGGGGGCCAGACCCACCGTTTATACAAAATTGGTTCCCCTTCACCCAAGAATGCTTCAGACCAAATTTGGTCAAAATCCACGGAGTAGTAGCGATTTAAAGGAAAAGTTGACGGACGGACGGACGGACGGACGACGGACGCCGCGCCATACCATAAGCTCACCGGCCCTTCGGGCCAGGTGAGCTAAAAATGACATAAGCTACATAAATTTAAAGTTTTAATGACTAGACAACATGAGTTCTATATCCGCCTTGACGACATGAGGGAGACCGAACCATCATGGCCTAATCTGTTACATCCACCTTAGGAAGCAATCAAAACGTAATCCTGTGATGTCTGCCTTGAAACCCAAATAGAATAATAACCGTTTTAGATATGATATCTCAAGGTTGTCGGGTAAAAGCACACCAGAAAGATACAAACATTTTGGATACATAACACGAGGTACATACTTATATCGTCAGATTGTGTTCAACGGATATACTTACAATATTATTTTTGTAGGGATATTGTCAGTGGTCCAGCAATAATAACACCGTGAAAGTAGACTCATCGTTGCCAATGTGAAATAGAGTAATGCTAATTAAATATTTGCTCCTATTCGAAGAGACCAGCGCCATACCTGTATAAAAGTATTATAAAATGTTCAGAATATCCTATTTGTCGCATTTCATGTATATTAAAAGTGCCTATACTCCTTAATGATTTTCCTTGGTTGCGCCGAGGACAGAGAGATGGAATAAGTCTAGAGCCTGGTGCCATGCAACTTCCATAAGCAATGCCAATACTCGGACTCGGACCTGTATACGTAGCATTAGGTTAGACATAACTTTTGTTTAGTTTTATCCAAAATCATGTTAACGTATAATGGTGATGCATCGCAATGCCCAGTTAACTACACAACTATGGAGTATGTAAGGAGACAGCCCTTGTGTGTGTTTTTGTAGGTGTTGACACTTGATGTACCATGGTGCAAATATGATCATGGATCGTTACCCTTAAACTTAAACAAGCATCTTATACACTTTACCTTTATTTTAAAAGCTGTTCAGTGATCATTTAGTCTTAGCGAAAACCTTTAACACAGCAAATGGATAACATTTAATTGATGTATATATTTTTTTAAATTGTGTACGATCAGGCCTTCGATGAGTATCTTTCATATAAATCAAACGGATATTTCGGTTCTATTATGGTAAAGCGTACATTGACCATCTTGTTCCAGTTTTGTGGGGAGCTTCAACTTAATGTGCTGTGAAATCAATTTCAATCGAACATAGTCTAGTCATAAAGCATATTGTGCAGTCAGTCTGTTTCAAAGTTAGTGAAATAAATATTTGACCTTTTAGTAATGACTGATCTGCACCAAAAGCTAAACTTGAGCTTACGTTTGACGCTATCATACTAAAGTTTAGATGAGAACTTTTTTCATCTCCAAATTTTGACTCAATAGTATACATTGAATGCCAAATGACTTTTTTTCTTGCAGTTTTGTCAAATCTGTCACGATGAAAAAGAAATGCTTGTAACCATGCACGATTTTTAAAGCATGAACATTTGCTACTTGGAAGAAGGAATTCTAAAAAGAAAATGACGCCCTGATCGACCTGAAATTAACGGGACGTTTAAATCAAAGTCAAACGTAGCATACCCACAATATATATATATTCGTCACGTACTGCATGCCCTCTAAACTGGAATAGGTAATGGGGAATGTTGTTTGATATCATTGAAAAGGACCGTTCAGTTTAGTCAATAACTGTATGTCCATTGTTTTATTTTTGTGTTTATTAGTCACAATTGCTGCCATAATTGATATTATTCTCACTGTTCCGATGTGTTTACACTGTGGATTAAGTAAATCGTTTCCGTTGTTACTGCAATTATTTTATCGTAAATATTGGATACCCTATATACGGCCATCTGGCAATGCATGGAAATTGAGCACAAAATTTCATTCCATTGAATTATGCGTACGGATTTTTTGTATGCCAGTAATATTGATAGAAGGGGAAAGATTTGTTCTTGCTTTAGATAAGTAGACCGGACATTAACGCCCGTCAGTACGTGATGGTTATCAATTGGGAAATATTGGAAGGGGTTCGGTTTGAAATGTGATAGAAAGTAATTCACTAAAACCGTGTGTACAGATAGCCTCATGCGGAACATGATAATACAAATATGTATATATAACCTTGTTCTCAACACCATCATAGATACAGTTTTTAATCAAACCATGAGGCTATAGACACGGTAGACATGTGGTCTAACCAAGAAGTCTCCATGGATTCTCCAGTTCCTCACTACTCCCTTGTTAGCGCGATATAAAAACGACATCAAGTGTATATGAACCTAACGCATCAACTAAAATATCATATCTTATGTTGTAGTACAGACAGTGTCCATTTCGAATAGACACATAAATTCCCATTCCTCCTAACAATCATTCCTCCAAGACCGTTGAGTGTAAAAAAAATAATGTCTCATAAACAACAATTAGGAAGGTAGAAATATTGGTAGAATCGTTTTCATGGTAATGATTCGTCGTACATTATATATACCGTGTGTCATACAGGTATGCGTACAGAGAAGATCTGATCGACTATGTCCTATACAAAGTGCAAAAGAGGTGAATTGCAACACTGAGCCCCTGTGACTCGAAGCTACAATACACGCGGTACAGACAGATAGCCGGGAATTTTTTTTCAGAGATCGAGAAAAAGTGTATCAGCGTTGATTTTATCTGTAGATAAGTGGATGATTTATACGATATTCTTGCAATATGGAATTTCATTGTCACACTGGCGTTTTGGGATGTAATGTAAAAAGCACATTGATTTGAAAATTGGTTGTATTGGACGGCCGGGAACTTGTCTAACATTATTACCATTAAAGTTTCGTTTCTGTGACCACTGTAAACGATACAGCTACGGAGCTAGAGGTCAGGAGACCGGTGTTACGAGGAATGTCAGTGTGCTCTCAGATCATGTTATCTAAACTGTCTGCATTATACTGGTATTCGTATCAGTAAATGTTTCAGCTGCTTCATTTGTGAATATATATAACCTTCGTGTAGAACAATTGTACACAATTTTCGAAACAAAAGTACACTCAAGTCGGAGGTGATATAAAACTAGATCGCAAATGTAGACAATGGATGTAAGTGATTCGCCTGTCAGAACAGAAGCCCGCGACTCAATATCGGGTAATGGAATTATATAAGCTTACCAGATTCATTGAAGCGGAGCAAAGTGAAAATGTTAATATATATGTTACAATTTGAGTAAAATCAAATTGATTATTCAATAATGTCCTGATAACACACGTGCATCTCCAGATTATCCACGTGTTTTTTTAAATATCTGTCCACAAAGAACAGTTTCTACATCAGCTGTTCCAGGGTTTTGTACCTTTCACTCATACTCTTGTTTACCTGAAATCAACAACAAAACCTCATTCATGTCACCAATCAATAAAACACCCATATGTTTATATTTTGCAAATCACCATTAACATGATAATAGGCTGCTCTTCGCCAGGACTTTGGCTTGTTGTGGTTGGATACACCACAAGTCACGTGTTTCCAGATTGTTCTTCTATTTAATGACATGAAGTACTTAATTACGTAACAAACAGGTGACGCACAAAATTTGGTATACAATCTTATGAAAGCAGAAAATTCCATCCAAAGTGTGAAACGAAAAACAGCGGACATTGGATAGGTGGAGGAAAGTAGTGAACAACATTACTGGTCGCATAGATTCGTTGATGATATTCTTCCAGCGAGGCAAACTGAAACGTGTCCAACGACATGCTCTTAATTGGTAACAGTAGGGATATAGAAACCACTATAAAACGTCATCACTCCCAAAGTGTACTATAAGCGGTGGAAATCTCAAAACGTTCAGTATACGTATGACTGGACACAGTTTCCGAACTACTTGCATAAAAATATGTCTGATAATGGTTATTTTGAAAATATATTTAAATTAATAAAATATATATGGTATATATAAAAAAAAGTTGAGCGATGTGTCCTGAATAAAAGCATAAAATATCATACATTCTAAGGTACATTTATAACAATAATAGCTGCATCGTTCAAGAGAAAAAACATCGCTAAAAATGTGAATACATATTAACCGTCGTATTTTATCAAAGGTACATTGTATTATCTGATCCAATCATCAACTCGGACTGTCTTTTCTAAGATTTCTATGATATATCTGTCGTAGCATTAGTATTTTAATATCAGTCATGCGTTTCAATGGGTAATTCACTGCTCTACAACACATCAACATTTTACCATTTTTTATTAGGTCACCTGAGACGAAGTCTCAGTTGACCTATTGCAATCGCCTTTTGTCCGGCGTCGTTCGTCGTGCGTCGTGCGTCGTCCGTCGTCCGTCGTGCGTCGTAAACAATTTACATTTTCAACTTTTCCTTAAAAACTGCTGAACCAAATTCAATGAAATTTTACAGGAAGCTTCCATGGCTGAGGGTGAACCAAAATCGTGAATTATATGGTCCCCACCCCCCAGGGGCCTGAGGGGCGGGGCCAAAAAGGGTCAAATTGACTAAAACTTCAAAAATCTTCTTCTCTACTCTCAGATAAGGTGGAATCAAACACTCTTCATCGATGAAAGGGTCTTAAGGTGCTTTACCAAAATTGTGAATTTCATGACCCTGGGGTCTCACGTTTGCCCCTGGGGAGGGGATAAACTTTACTATAGTTTATATAGGGAAATCACATTTTTGACTATTATTTGTTGGATTTGTATTGGAATTCATTCTAACTTGGTTCAAATTATCAGCATGAGATGACAGTTTGATGGTATGTACATGTTGGCCCTAGTTGACCCCCAGGGGCTGGTGGGCGGGGCCAAAAAGGGTCAAATTGACAAAAATTCCAAAAATCTTCTTCTCTACTCTCAGATATGGTAGAATCAAATACTCTACATAGATGGAAGGGCCTTAAGGTGCTTTACCAAAATTGTGAATTTCATGACCCTGGGGTCTCACGTTTGCCCCTGGGGAGGGGGTAAACTTTACTATAGTTTATATAGGGAAATCACATTTTTGACTATTATTTGTTGGATTTGTATTGGAATTCATTCTAACTTCGTTAACATTATCAGCTTGGGATGACAGTTTGATGGTATGTACATGTTGGCCCTGACTGACCCCCAGGGGCTGATGGGAGGGGCCAAAAAGGGTCAAATTAACAGAAATTTTAAAAATCTTCTTCTTACAGCCCATTTAAGGTAGAATTAAATACTCTTCACAGATAGAAGGGTCTTAAGGTGCTTTACCATAATTGTGAATTTGCTAGCCCTGGGGTCTCGCGTTTGCCCCATGGGAGGGGATAAACTTTGCTATAGTTATAGGGAAATCACATTTTTGACTATTATTTGTTGGATTTGTATTGGAATTCATTCTAACTTGGTTCAAATTATCAGCATGAGATGACAGTTTGATGGTATGTACATGTTGGCCCTAGTTGACCCCCAGGGGCTGGTGGGCGGGGCCAAAAAGGGTCAAATTTACAAAAATTTCAAAAATCTTCTTCTCTACTCTCAGATATGTTAGAATCAAATACTCTTCATAGATGGAAGGATCTTAAGGTGCTTTACCAAAATTGTGAATTTCATGACCCTGGGGTCTCATGTTTGCCCCTGGGGAGGGGGTAAACTTTACTATAGTTTATATAGGGAAATCACATTTTTGACTATTATTTGTTGAATTTTTATTGGAATTCATTCTAACTTGGTTAACATTATCAGCTTGGGATGACAGTTTGATGGTATGTACATGTTGGCCCTGACTGACCCCCAGGGGCTGATGGGAGGGGCCAAAAAGGGTCAAATTAACAGAAATTTTAAAAATCTTCTTCTTACAGCCCATTTAAGGTAGAATTAAATACTCTTCACAGATCGAAGGGTCTTAAGGTGCTTTACCATAATTGTGAATTTCCTAGCCCTGGGGTCTCGCGTTTGCCCCATGGGAGGGGATAAACTTTACTATAGTTATAGGGAAATCACATTTTTGACTATCATTTGTTTTTAAATTCATTCTTTCATTCAAATTTACTGAAATATTTCAAAAATCAGGTGACCGTTAAGGCCCATGGGCCTCTTGTTATTATTATTTGTATTGTGTTTTGCTTCACCATTCCGTGTGACTATCACTTCAACTCATGCTTTTAAGATATGCAGGTTGATGAAGATCATGAGGAAGTTGTATGATCAAATGCACTATCACAATGAAATTTATTATATTTCCTTCTGCGATATGAAGTAAAATGTGATCATTGTTTGTTGACCTGCCTGGCGGTTTCGTTTTCCCTGCCGGTAACTTAACATATAGATTTACATGACATGCATCGTCGATGAAGCAGAAGAGAAGATTGCCCTACAAGATCACCTAGACTGTTAACCTTGACCTTGCACATCGAATTTCGTTCAGATTTCCCCCTCATTTTATTGATTTTGAGAATTGGTTTGTTAATGCATTGATATACTATGTTATTCTTAATTTCAAAATCTCTTGGAATCCATATGATATGCCAATTTATATTTTATAATGAATGCATATGGCGAAAAGTACTATTTTTCTATTGTAGAAAATAATTAACGTCATCGAAATACAGCACCAACAAATTATATTTCAGAAAACATGTAATGCCTAAAACAGTGATAACATCAAGATAACTAAAGGTGAACATTTGGTGAATTATGTAGTCCAGAAGAGCCCAGTACATGTGGTTTTGAGCTACATTTTTTAGGCTGATGAAGCTTTGTAAGTACACGCCGAAAGATCGATCTAGTTGTTGGACAAGTGCATTCGGGCAAATCTGCGACGGTAAGTTCTCAATTTCTGTTTACGATCGAGTTCCACTTTAGCTGGAGGCACTTAAGTATTTGGGAAGTATAATGTGGCCCTTGACATGCGATCTAAGATTATTGGGGATTTCTGGTTACCTATGACTATAGCTGATCAATATATTACAAAACGTGTCCTTGGAACTCTAGAAAACAAAAACTAATCTCACAGCCAGTTTGCACTAACTGATGTTTACTTTATAGAAGTCATTAAATCTAAACAAAATGGTCGTCAACTCCTCGATTATAAGACATAACCTCTTCTGTTGTCAATGTGAATATTAATTGCCATTTTTCATTTTTGGTACTCGTTATATCAGAAGGGAGATTGGAGTGTAAGCCTCCGAAAAGAACATGTACTATTTACCTGCTTTTAAGATAAAATATTACCATGAAATTACATTTAAATGTAATTCTTTAACCTATTGAATTTTACATTTTACTGATAATTCATATCTCATATAGGGTAAAAAAAATCGGAATATGCATAGAGTTATTTTGTCTTTTTGATTCATCCACTTTATTATTATTAGAAATGGAAACAGATCTGTATACAAGTAGAGGCATTAAGATTAGATTACCTGCTATATTTATTGGGTTATCCATGTTTTCAACATTATGTACTATCCAGTAGGGTGTTAAGACTTTTTCTTCCGAAACAAATACACATCCTGTATTTATCATAAAACATGGCTTAGAGAACGTTTATGGTTTTTTGTTTTTGTCTTTTTAATAGGAGGAAAATCATTCAGAAATGACTTTACCTTCCCTAGTGAATGTTAAAAGAGGAAACGTCCCCTTGATACCCGTCCTCAAATGGCCCTAGCTGTTGCGAGTACGTTAAACCGCTAATAGCAAAAACAGTACATTTTTGGAGACACCAAGAAATCAGGACGCGGCATGGGTTCCGCTAGCGAGATATAACTTTAGTCCGGGATTCCACAAACAGTTGGTGTGCTATGGAATACGGACCACCAAGCGGACCCCAATTACTTTCGGTCTATGTTTTTAAAACATCTGCGAACCCTTAGTTCGTTTTGTTTGTATCCATGAACCGAATTCACAAATAGAGTAAGATATCGCATATATGTGTAATAGGATTTACACGCATTCTCAAGCAGCACTTTTTATTCAACTATGAGAAATATTTTCTTCCGTTTTAGTAGAAAAGCAAGAAAAATTCCACCATATTTGTAATACTATTTACCTCTGATACTCTTTACTTGGCGTTGCCAGATACACAGGCTCTAAGTACGTGTTCCTTCACAACATCAGAAAACTTCAATCCTGTTACACCTTGCCAGTAAATATAAAATCTCAATGAAATAAAACCTGTATGATACATACAATTATGGACAGAAATGCAGGTCTCGGCCAGTAAAGTATGTTTATTGCTATTTTGAATGTTGTTATATATTACTGGACATACATTTATCGACTAAATTTGGGATCTTGTCTTTTCTTTTCTATCTAAACATCTTTTTCTTCCTTATGTCTATATTGAAAGTGCCTCACATTTAGCCATTAGTTGAGCGTTCGTCCCTGTGAGGAAGGCTTTGGGTTGTCCCCTGGCCAAGACATACCAGAGCCTTGAAAAATGGTAGTCGCTACTCCTTCTTAATTAGAACTCAGCATTTCGAGAGTGGCACAACTGGTTTACCTGTTGGCAGTATAATATGACCGGATGGTGTATCCTGTTGGGTGTCTTCGAAAGTATGCTTCAGTGATGTAATATAAATCGGCAAAAAAGTCCGGACTATAACGAGGATTTAACACGAACATACCACAGCCTCCCCAAACACACGTACGCACTCGCCACACGCATGCATATCACACGCACGGGAGGCCGCCCTTAAATGATCTCTGCTGTTGATAGGAC
This sequence comes from Pecten maximus, assembly GCF_902652985.1. Taxonomy (NCBI): domain Eukaryota; kingdom Metazoa; phylum Mollusca; class Bivalvia; order Pectinida; family Pectinidae; genus Pecten; species Pecten maximus. Next base: position 24,363,096 of record NC_047026.1, read on the forward strand.
GTCCAACAAATAAAACCAAAACCAAACATGTTCTTATTAATTTTAAAGTTAAGGGTAATATGCACCTTATGATAGGTACTTCACAACTCTTTGTATTTAATTATTTCATTTTATTTGAATGTTTTAAAATATATATATTTGTTAGATGCGCAAACACAAACGTTTCTTTCCGTGTATGTGATGTGTTTAAATGTTTTCACACATTTGACCCAAAGACCTTCAAAGTAGTTAAATGTCATTTTATTTAAGAATGGTAAAGTTGGCATTTTAGACATACCGGTATTTCAATACTGTACATTTTTTGCAATTGATCCTGAAATATTTACATATTGTTGTGGTAGTCAATCAGTTAGAAAATGTGTCCCAGGAACCTCCCGCAGTCTCCCTACTGAATTCTTTTGATTGCATTTGTAAATATTCACGGCAAAGATAATTCCAAAAAACTACAAAACTATTGTTTGAGGTCTAGGGGACATTGATCATTACTGCTTTCATTTAGTTTCCGAGTAACATTATTCAAAGCAAGAATAGTGTTATATTCCATTAAATATATTAGAGTTACCTCTCTTTCTATAGAATTCATTTAATTCTCAATCAGTTTACAGACAAATTTTGCTTGAAAAGAGAAGTTTGATCGTCTGTCGATAAAATGTTCAAAAATGTCCTTGTTTCATTTTGACATGGGCATAACCAGTTTTCTCCACAAAGACAAACATTCTAAAGATTTAATAGTAAGATGTTTCAACGTTTTAATCAATACAGCGGTGCCTGTCCATTCGCAACTCTGTCCAATACGGATTTTTGTCTAAACCGGACTAATAATCTACTCTTGGTAAATTCCTCCTTTATCTATTGTAGTTTAACCGGATACTGTCTATTCTGTCATCCGTCCATGTTATAAAGCCTTGTTCCATTTATATAACTTGATATATAACTCGACGTCGGCTCCGTTTGATCATCTCTAGAAAATTGATATCAACCATATTTGGATAAAACGAAAAGGATGACATAGGTTCTAACCCTAGTCCTAGTAAAGTTAAGATTGTGTCCATATTTGGAAATATTTAAGAAAGTTATTGTGTGAAACTAAAATATAAGAAAAACACTTTTGTCAAGCAGCCAAATCGTGGGAAACCGAAGAGACTCTGTTCTATCCGGGACAGAGTCTCTTTGGGTTTCCGACGATCAGACAGCCAGTTTGACTTTATACCAATAATATTATCATTGTGTATATCCAAAGTGGCTGAAGGATGTCTTATCAGAAAAGAGCCATATAGTCGTTGACGTCAATGTTGCTAACAAATATGTGACCCTCAAGACCTGCTCTCTGCTCCTTGAGCCACAGAAATACTGTGTCGCTGGTACCCAGAGTCACTTGTACAGGTATAACGTTAGTTATAAGGTTTTGTTTAAACATCAAGGTTTATGCTACCTAATCAGGAACTGCCAATCACGATAATTATTGTAGCTCTCATGATTTGTTTTCCAATCAAACAGACAATGTGACACTGAAACTGACTCAAACTTATTTTTGATACAATCATTATTTTGCATTTTGAACCGAGAGATCATGGTCATTTATTTTAATCCATGTAAATACATTACGTTTAAGAGAGTTATAGCTAATTATAATAAAAATATCGGACTCTTAGCCTTATTATTCTCAATAAGAAGTTATCAATAGAAAGTGAGTTTAAAGACAGACTTTGTGGATGCCATATATACTAAAGTTAAATATTCCGAACTTTATTCAACAAAATAAGCAAAATGTTTACAGTGTTGGAACAATATGTAGAAAATTGTTTTACAGAGTTGAGTAGGACAAAATAAGGACAATAGTATTATAACCCCTTACCAATACATTATGAGATGGAACTGGCTCACCAAACTTTATATCTAGGTTATCTCCATAGGCCTGAAACAAATCAGATTATCACAAGACATGATAAAACAATTGAATAATCATTAATTTGATGTAAATATTTTTATTTAGCACCGGTTTCTATAATGTCATTCTGCAAACTTTAATGTATCATTGTCAACAGCAAATGACTTCCAGGTGTGCATAACTGCCGAAACATTTTACCTCAATATTTTTTTTTAAATAAATGTAGTATTTCATCATAATTATGAACAGAGGATGGGTATTAGAAAAATCGTTTCA